>NC_139612.1:17890257-18073609 GCF_964270895.1 Podarcis filfolensis
CCTGTTTTCACAGTGGCCAACCAGATGCCTATGGGGAAAATTGGCAGCTCTCCATCAGCCAATGATCAGGAGGATCAAATCTGGAGATTTCTTCCCCAGGACTAGAGGTCCCCATACCAGTGACCTGGCTTCCCGCACAGCTCTGAGATCACCACCATTCATCTCCAAAGCCACAGGACTAGAGGAGATGGTGACCCAGGTAGGAACTTCAGAGCCACCACTAAAGTACCTGCCTAGCTGTTAGTGAGGCTACTCATGGACGGGGTGGGGGTGGGGAGTTCCTGGAAACACTTATTGTCAACATGCAGAGGGCTAGGGGGCCAGCTGGCTAGCCCAGGCTGGGCCGTTCCCTTCCAGCCGTCCCACTGTGAAGACTATCACCTCTGCTTCAACGTAAATCAGCAACCAGGGCTTCAAAGCCAGGGCACACTATCAGCAGATTGAACTGCGCACACAGAATAGGCATGAGGCTTGTGGAAGCATACAACAACTACACGTTTATTAATCATAAATCAGGACAAAGGAACATGTCATCTCTCTCTCCCGTCGTCTCAGAGAGAACAGGAAAAACAAAAGCTATACACAACGGAAGTTCCCAGCAAGCTGTGCTGGAATGTAAACAGACATGTGACACGCAACAATTCCACACGTCTGCTCCTTAAGGTGGAATGGAAATGTCAACACTGATGTGGATCAGGGCCTGATTGAGAGACAGGAAGGGATGGAACTGCTCAGTCTCTCCTTGCTGAAGCAACAGCTCTCATTATAGCTCTGAGCTCCAGATATGTGATGGGAAATAATATGTAAATCAGAAATAAATACATAAAAGGTTGGATCCAGACTTCATCTCATTTGGGGTAGACCCGCTGAACTATATTGATTCAACCTAAAATAAATAAAGAACTAGGCACCAAAATGTCTTCCTAACACGCAATGAGCTGAAGGCTGCAGTCCTTAACTCATTGGGATTTATTTCTTGATAGACCTGTGTAGGGTTGCACTGCATCTTTTCCCATTTTCCCCCCTTTCTCAGCAGCCCCATTTATGTAGAAGGTCTTGGTCCTTAACATATCTGCTTTGTACACACTGCAATCCTTTATCATACTAAGTAGCTAACCTTCCAAACAAGATTAAATAGATACAAAGATTCTTTCTCCTCAGACACACTTTCCACTGTAGCTGTTTCAAGTCGGTGTCTTGACCCAAGCATCCATTAGCAGCTCTGAAGATAATTATTCTGCCCGTATAGCTTTTGACAGGAAGACAAAGCTCAGATCACAAAATTCTCATTTACTGAAAGGTGGGGGTGGGGGGGAGGCCTCTGAAAGGCAGCTTTTTGGCTGAGTTGAGAAAGAGGGTAGCCTCCATTTAATCAGTTTTGGCCCCATTACGACAGTCAGTGAAAATTATTATAGTTGGCTTCAGGGGACCAGCGGATAATTTGTCCAGCCAAGAAAAGAAATTAAACACAAGGAAAGAGAGAAAAGAGATAACAGCACACTTCGATTTGATGGCATGGTAATTGTTTCAAAAGTTTCACAGCAAATTGTCTAAAAATTAAAAAGCTGCTAATAAACTGCCACACGAAACAAAACAAAATATGCACGGAATGAAAAAGAGGTCAGGCTTTACATAATATTTCCCTTCTGTGAGGTGGAAGCTTTTTGCAAAAAATGCTTTGATCTTATTATGAACTTTTGTTTTTTTATTGTTCTCCATATGTTTCCTTTCCTTTTGTGTTACCACGACTCAGCATTCTATTATGAAAAGCATTCAGCAAACAGATACCATTTTCAGACAAGCTAAAATGCCTGAAGCACTGAACTCTATTTGGTGAGCATGCAATGAGAGTCTTTTTAATTTTTAAGCCTACATCACCTAACCCAACAATTTAAAATGCAATTGGGATCAATCTATTGTCAAAATGTGCTTTTCAGATAGGCCCATTTAGGAATACTTGTGCCGCCTAAATGGAAGGACTTCTGATACAATATTAAATCAAAAAGAGGCTGTCTTTGAGATTTGGTTATGGGCCTGACAAAAAGGAAGATTTTTGAGCGCTGAGGTTGAAAACAGTTGAAATTGCACACACTTATGAGGTGCCTTTGGCTCCAGACAAATGAAGTATTCTAAAGCAGAAAATGAAGTTGTCAGTTAGAGACTACGATATTCTTTTTCGTTCAGGAACTTCAGTGGGGGGCCTGAGGTAATTTGAACAATAAATAAGAGAGAGAAGCTACCTGTATGCTGGTGCCAAGCTGCAACTGTCAGCGGGGGTCCTCAAACTCTTAAAATTAAAATTAAAAACCAGAATTAAGGCATAAGAACAGAAGGTGTTCACTGTTCCCACAGTAGGCCAAGGCTGTTCTCACAGTCTTGTGCCCCAGTTTTCGTATTTGGATCTGGGGTCTGACTGGTGGAAGTGGATAGTGTTATGTACTGAAGTTCTCACCCTGGGCCAGCAGGGGGATACTGTAGATAGTTATGCAAATAAGGGATTGAAAGTGACGATCAGTGATTGGATAGTTTTAGAAAGTTGTTACAGTAACGTTGTACTGGAGCTCTATATAAGCAGGCTGGCTGAACCCTTCAGTTCAGTTCTGTCCTGGCCTGTGAATAAACAAGAGCTGTTTGAAGAAGCGCTGTGTCGTCTGATATGTCCACCCACAACTTAACAGATAGAGAAAAGTTCTTATCCTTCTCTCATAACACTAGAACTCATGAACATCCAGTGAAGCTGAATATTGCAAGACTGAGGACGGTGGAGGGAGTACTTTTTCATGAATCCCACAGTTAGTCTATGGAATGTTCTCCCACAGGAAGCAATGTTGGCTACCAATCTTGTTGGCTTCAACTCAAATCCATCTCGCTGGTTTCCCATAGGCCATTGTGAGAACAGAAAGTTGGACTAGATGGGCCATCGAGCTAATCCAGCAGGCCTCTTTTTTTAGTTATCACCATCACTGTCCTATTTTGGGAGATAATAAAAGTCACTTTTGCAGCTTCTTTATGGGCTTGTGTGAAGCTGTGTGCCTGTGTCTTGGATATAAACCATCAACTTTAATGCCCAAGTATAGTGATTGAACAATTACCCTAAGCTTCAGGTGAAAAGCGATAAGGGAGTTGCGTAAGAACTTCCAGAGCAAGTTTCTAATACCTTTAAATCATCATCATCATCTAAAATTAATCTTCCACAAGGTCATGAAGCTGTATTGTCTCCACCCCCATTGTTCTGCCCGGACACTGAGGTCCAGTTCTGAGGGCCTTCTGGCGGTTCCCTCGCTGCAAGAAGTGAGGTTACAGGGAACCAGGCAGAGGGCCTTCTCGGTAGTGGCACCCGCCCTGTGGAACGCCCTCCCTTCAGATGTCAAGGAAACAAACAACTATCTGACTTTTGGAAGACATCTGAAGGCAGCACTCTCCGGGGGCAGAGAGCAGGCGGGGGTGTGGCTGGCGCGTGTCCTGGGGGCATGACGTGCACCCCGGAGGCTAGGCACACTGCCCACAGGGGTGTGGTGCACATCCCGGGGGCGTGGCACGTGTCCCAGGGCTGTGGCTCGCCCCCTGTAGCAGTGTGGTGCCCAGCGCGGGGAGGCAGCCGCGATGGCACCCTACCAGGATTGTGGTGCCAGGGGTGGTGTGCTCCCCCCACCCCCTCTTCCTCTGCCAGTGCCGCCCTGTGGAACACCCTCCCACCAGATGTCAAGGAAATAAACTATCTGACTTTCAGAAGACACCTGAAGACAGCCCTATTTAGAGAAGATTTTAATGTCTGATATTTTAGCGTGTTTTTAATATTCTGTTGGGAGCCTCCCAGAGTGGCTGGGGAAACCCAGCCAGATGGGTGAGGTATAAATAATAAATTATTATTATTATTAGCCTGCTGTGGAGTTGTTCAACTCAGGAAAGAGGCTTCACCTGTGATTCCCAAGCTAGCTGTATATTTCATCACTTTAACACAGTGATTAAGTGGCAGCAGGGCATACTGGCTCTCTGCTTAGAGGGCCGAAAGGTGATGTGCAAGGAGATGGTGGAATCAAGTTCCCGAGCTCACATAAACTTTTCTGCACTTGTCATCTTCTTAGACACACAGACTCCTGTAATACCCCTGAGCTGGATCTGGAAGAAGGAACTGATTTAGGGCATCTTAGAAGTCTGTCGTCCTAATTCAGAGCCCGCGAAGTGAGCAGTGACATTTGCGGAGGATCAATGATGCAGAGTGCCTCTGTTAAAATTATAATTAGTCGGGGAGAAAGAAACAATTAAGAATGTTCTCAAAAGGTACAGAACCATTTGTGTGGCACTGAATATATATATATATATATATATATATATATATATATATATATATATGCGCAATGAGAACTAAATGGACCATAATTTAAATATGTACTGGAAGTAACAAATTGAGAATCGCTCATCCTTTAAAAATGCAAGCAAATGTAGCTCAGGCAAAATAAACTGAAATACAACTATTCAGTGGGACGGAACTTGAAATGCAACAGAGCATTAAAAAGCCTTACTGAAATAATGGACAGCTAGATAGATATCATTAGCAAGCCTAGTGGCTGTGATAGAGGAAGGTTAGGCTATTAGGAGCTGTGTAGGGAGACTCTTTCTCTTTCTACTCCATTTAAAGAAAATTGGGGCCACAAATGTAGGCTGCGGTTGCCAACATATCGGGGGGAAACAGGCTTGGGTGGGTTCAGAGTCGTCTTACTTCATGTTTGTTTGTTTGTTTGCTTGTTTGGATGTGGTGAGTAGCAAATGAATTTCCAAAGCTGTAGATTTTAGGTAAAGGAAAAAATTGCTTTCGACCCCCTCTACTGGGTTCACCATGAGTTATTTCACTCTGTCCCTTATTTTTGTCACTGGACTTGTCTTGATATTGTCTCTCCCACCACCTGGAATTTCTTCCTCCAAGAGTTATCAACCCTTATCTAAAAATCTATGAGGGACTCCAGAGATCAGATGTCCAAAATAATGCTGACTTGAGGAAGGATTCCATGTTTTTAGAAACAGGCCAAACCCTACGCCAAAGGATAAATGGACATAAATCCGATATCAGGAATCACAAGACAGAGAAACCAGTAGGAGAACACTTCAATATCCCAGGACATTCTATACAAGATCTGAAAGTAGCTGTCTTATTACAAAAGAATTTCAGAAATAGACTGGAAAGAGAAGTTGCTGAATTGCAACTTATTACCAAACTTAAAACCATGGAGAGACCTGGTCTGAATAGAGACATTGGATTCTTATCTCATTATACATGATATAAGCTATTTTTAGACATCTCACACTTGCTTTTTCTGGTAAGACCAATTGCAGTCGTTAACAGTCATCAACAGGTTTACCACACCTATCAGCCAATCACCCATTCCCACCACCCTTCTGAGTAATACCCCTCCCCACCCTCTCACTATATATAAGGGTCTGGTGACTTCTGTTTCGGTGTATCTGAAGAAGTGTGCATGCACACGAAAGCTCATACCAATAACAAACTTAGTTGGTCTCTAAGGTGCTACTGGAAGGATTTTTTATTTTTATTTTGTTTAGAAAAGGGAGTGTCTTATGATGTTGAACTTACGAAAGACTTGGATCCTAAAATGAACTAACTTAATGGAAGTCCAAAGGAGAAGAGTTACCTAGGCACACCCTTCTCCTGCCTCCTGCTATGAATCCAGAAAGGCTCTCAAGAGGCTTGGGGGCTCCTCCTGAACCATGTAGAATGGAGAAGAGGCAAGTGCAAGAGTGAAAACACGGGAATTTGTGGACTTTGGGGGTTTAAGCTCTTGTGATCCAGTGTGATGCGTAAGGTCTCTAGATCAGGGGTGGGTCACCTGTGGCCCTGCAGAAGTTATTGGACTACAATTGCCACCATCCCTTCTCACGGACCTTGCTGGCTGGGAATGATGGGACTTGAAGTTCAACATCTGAAGGGGCACATGCCTACCATTCCTGCCCTAGATTACACCATCTCTCTGTTAAGTTTGTGCTGTCAGGGCACATTGAGAGGCTTTCGAATAGCCCATCCTACCTCCCCCCCACTCCATATTTGCCAAAGCCAGAGCCTGAATATTTTTTCTGGAAGATATTCTTGCATGGGTTGGATTTTATGGTGTTGAATTATGGCATAATAACTATAACTCAATCAATCATCAATCAAATCTTTATTACGGTCATAGACCAGCATAAGTAAGGTGGGGTACAATCATTTAAAATCTGTAAAACCTTTTTGGAAAGCTAAAATTATTAAAACAGAAGGTATATATAAAAGACTATAAGAGTCTAAAAGAAGCTTTAAAAATCTAAAAGAAGGGTTAGGAGCATTAAACGGATGTGGAAGATCATAAAAGGTTAGTATATAAAAGGCTATGACTATCAATTTACAAAACACTCTGATAGGAGTGTTCATTAAATCTAGTTTGTGGCGCAGGTCACCAACCAACAAATTTTGAATACTGATATGGTTAACCTGGCAACATTGCATGTTGTAGCAGGGTTGTTATCTGAAAGCAGCAGGGAGGTGTAGAATTGTCCTGTGCGCCCTGGGTATGTTAAGGTAAAGAACCCCTGGGCGGTTAAGTCCAGTCAAAGGCGGCTATGGGGTGCAGCTCTCATCTTGCTTTCAGGCCGAGGGAGTCGGTGTTTGTCCACAGACAGCTTTCCAGATCATGTGGCCAGCATGACCAAACCGCTTCTGGCACAACGGAAACACCATGATGGAAACTACAGTGCACAGAAACACCATTTACCTTCCCGCCACAGGGGTACCTATTTATCTACTTGCGCTGGTGTGCTTTTGAACTGCTAGATTGTCAGGAGCTGGGACAGAGCAACATGAGCTCGCCCCATTGTGTGGATTCAAACTGCCAACCTTCTGATTGGCAAGCCCAAGAGGCTGAGTGGTTTAGACCACAGCGCCATGTACCCTGGGTACTTATGGAGGAGTGAGGAGATGAGGCTAATACGAATGTCTCTATAATATAAGCACTGGAGAAGCACATGCACTGTATAATTCAATAGTACACCGTACCTGTCTGCTCAGATGGTCTTGAGTACACTTTTACCTATATGACTTCATACAGGTAAGTTGGTTTAGTATTGCAGCCTAGCCCTTGTGTTTTACTTTAACGGTCCTGATATTAATTGGAGCTATTAGATTGTCATTTTGGTATGACAAGCCTTGAAATCAAGTAAGCTGGAAGAGCATCATAATTGAAATATACTCAGAGTCAAGAGTGGATTTCATGCTCTTTATTCAGCTCATAGTGGTGAGGAGGAATGAAAGTCCCCTCAAAGTATCTGCTTTACACAATGGGCTGCACGTGATTGGCTAATTCTGGAATTCTCCTGTAGGCCAATCAGGTTGTGGATTCACTTCCATCTGGAGCCAGATTGGGTGGCTCCTGCTGACCAATCATATTGCTGCATTGTTCTAGGACCAATCAGACTGCTGCATTCTGAATCCTATTGTTCTAGGACCAATCAGACTGCTGCATTTTGGATCCTATTGTTCTAGGACCAATCAGACTGCTGCATTTTGGATCCTATTCAACTCAATACATAACAATAATTTTCCATTACAGTGTGTGAAATGTGTCCACTTATAGTCTACTAAGATCTTTACAGACGAACTCTTTCGACCGGCTGAGTCATGTCCATCCTTTCTTCCTGTAGCAATTTTTGAGAATCACAGTAGTGGCCTGAGAAGAAACTCACCTTGCTCACAGGTCACCGGTGTTGCACAGTTTCAAGCCACATGGACACAGTTTTAGCAATGCAACGTTAACATATTAACTGGGCCATTGAAATTTAAATAACCTACATTTCCAAGGAGGCACTTGCACTTCCAATTCATAATATTTTCATAAGATTGCAGAGAATCCCCCCCTTTATTGTCATGGCAACAGAGCCTTGAAAATACCATGCTTGCGATTCTGTCACTCCATTATCAGAAAGACAGAGGCCGACAAATTTGAGGATGCAGAGAGAACAGCGGCAGTCGGACAATGCAGAGTGTGGCACAGCATGCCCTTTTATGGCAAGCTGGTAATTGTCTCCAAATTGCTATTCCAGACCAAATGCTGCAGTGAAAACACAAACATTAAGGCTGCAATCCTATACCCCCTTACAGTACAGGGGACAGGGGGCAAAT
Source organism: Podarcis filfolensis (assembly GCF_964270895.1). Classification (NCBI taxonomy): domain Eukaryota; kingdom Metazoa; phylum Chordata; class Lepidosauria; order Squamata; family Lacertidae; genus Podarcis; species Podarcis filfolensis. Next base: position 17,898,419 of record NC_139612.1, read on the forward strand.
TCAGCTTTGCTCACCCTTTCGTACCACCCTTCCTGATTCTAACTGCCCCAAAGAGCTCATGCACCAAAATGCAACTAGGCTTTAAAATTCACACGCCTCTGAATGTTGCAATGCAGTTGCGTGGCAAGTCCCCTCCCCCATGTGAAATGAAGACACTGGACACATTATTTAAGGTTAATGGGCATAAAAAGGCCACAACTTTATTGATTGCAGAATTGAAAGGTATTGGCCTTAGGCATTGGCTCCTATCGACTACCCGGCATGGAGACCGGGAAGGGTTATCCACAAGCCGTGGGAGTCCTGTTGAAGTACGCCAACTAGGATCCCACGGGTGTCACCGCTCGGGGGCGTGCCGGAGGCCCTTACCTCCCTAGGTTTCGGACAAGGCAACGCCCCCCGGAGTCCTCTACCGGACTACCCTTTTCATTGGGGGAAGCTGATGGTGCTTCCTTCCCCCCATTCATTTGCATAACAATTCAACCCCCTGCCAATGCCTAACCACCAATACCGCGTAAGTTGTGACGTTTGCTACGAGGTAGGCGAAAAAACCAAAAGGCTAGAAGTGCGCCAAATTGGAAAAATTCCTACCAGGCCCCTTGCGGCGACCAACCAGAGTCCATAGCAAGGTCATGGCTAGCTAAGCCTAAAGGGTGGGTGGGATGGGAAAAAACCGCTCAGCTGGAAAGGGGAAAGAGGGCGGTCCCCGGGCGTGCCTGGCCTTAAATATGCTAGGCCCCGCCTCCCCAGCCCGACGATTGGCGGGCAGGGTCGAAGGCACGCCCGGGGATTCCCTGTTCTCGCGGGGGCAAAAGGCCAGCCCCCGCGTGTGTGGGAGGGGTTAGCCCGCAACCCCCTCTCTTCCCTAAGCTCAGAAATGGCTTTGCGCGTCGAGGTCCCCAAGACACCCCAAATAAGAACACAATGACACTTGATTTTTGTTTAAGGTTTTGGCGTAATTTTAGTCACAACTTTATTAAAAAATACAGCAATGTGAGTGGTTGCTTAGGCATTGGTAGCAACTAACTGAACCCGCACGGGGACAGCTCTGACATTTGCACCCCCTGCGAAGTCAGAAAGGGTAAGTCACCTGGGGAGAGAGACGGGACTGGGAACCATGCCTCACCTCTCCCCAGAATGCTCCCAGGGGCTCTTGCGTGGCCCTAGCCCCTTGCCAGGGGGTTCAGACAAAAGCATGGTGAGCCCCTGGGTTCCTTTAACGGAAAACCCTTGCAGCAGCAGCATTTTGGAGGGGCAGGCGCAGCCAAATCCATACCCCTCCACCAACCAATTCCTAAACCAATGCCTAACCGCAACCTTACAAGTTGTGACAATTTGCTACACAGTAGGCAAAAACCAAATGGCACCAGCCAATCAGCCAAATGGACAAAATTCCTACCAGGCCCCTGCCCCAAAGCAGACGACCCCATGACAGGCATAGCAAGGTCAAACGCAACAGCCCTAAATTAGGGAGGGAGGGCAGGTGATCCGAAGCACGCAGCGAAAAGAGGAAGTTCGTCACTGCGTGCATTGTATTTAACAAATAGGGCTGTCAATCAATTAAATGGCAACATATAAATCTCCCCAGTAATAGCCCGCCCCTGCTTAAAGATGGCCAAACTCTTTTGCCCAGCAACAGTGAGGTGTCTTGTCAGCCCCCACCGCAACACGTGCTCTCCATGAGGGAGAACATGCTTTCTCCAACCCAATGATGTCTACAAAACTGTGTTAGGGGAAAGTGTGCATATAAATCAATGTATTGGTGAAAGTAGCATAAAGAAACACATTATATTAGTGGGGAAATGCTTAAAAATTGCCTTTGAGGAGAAATGCATGCTGAATGTGGATGAATTTCGGTGAGGAAATTGTATATTAGTTACAAAAAACAAACTGAGGTGGAATGGAAATGTGGTGAACTGAACTTAAGAATGGGGAAAATGAGAAACTGTGATTGGCAAATTTGTCCATCCCTAAAGGGACGCGGGTGGAGCTGTGGGTTAAACCACAAAGCCTAGGGCTTGCCGATCAGACGGTCGGCGGTTCGAATCCCCATGACGGGGTGAGCTCCTGTTGCTCGGTCCCTGCTCCTGCCACCCTAGCAGTTCGAAAGCACGTCAAAGTGCAAGTAGATAAATAGGTACCGCTCCGGCGGGAAGGTAAACGGCGTTTCCGTGCGCTGCTCTGGTTTGCCAGAAGCGGCTTAGTCATGCTGGCCACATGACCCGGAAGCTGCACACCGGCTCCCTCAGCCAGTAAAGTGAGATGAGCACCGCAACCCCAGAGTTGGTCACGACTGGACCTAATGGTCAGGGGCCCCTTTAACTTTACCTTACCTGGGCATAAGCTCCACTGAACACAACAGGACTGACTTGTAAGTACAGTAGGCTAGGATTGTGCTACAAAGCTCCCATGCAACTGTTGCCAAAGGCTTCCATATGGTGACTCTCTACATCACGATGCTTGTCAACAGTGTACCATGTGGCTGGGATTTACCGTATGAAATATTCTACCAGGCACAGGTTCACATATGAGTCGATTAAACATGGTCTTAATTGGTTCACCAGTGAGAATTAGTTTTGGCCAAGTGATAATTACAGCATCTCATTATGGGAATGAAAATCATTCTGGCGATGAGTTTTCAATGTCTCAGTCATAAAATCTGGACCTATCTGGATGCAAAAACACCCCAGTGGGTAACTAAGCCAGGTCCAGACACGGACACTTATATCACCATGCACTCATAATTGAAGACTTTCTTTTTAAATGAGGCATTGCGTCGTATTTTGCATCTATATCGGCTGTCTTGAATGCCAGTGCAAAGGTCAAGCTGTGTTTTCTGCTTGAGGTGCAGAATGCTGTCTTAAACATGCACATCAGAATGTTCATTCCGCTGTCTCAAAATTAAAAGGAAATGGAATCAACAACTACAGAAAAAAGCTAAGAACATTACATATTTTTTTAAAAAAACAAGCAAGCAAGCAAGCAGCCTCCCCTTCACATCTTAGTAAGGTAAAATGTATTTTTATGACACATTTTAGCCAAAGCAGTGCACAACACAGAATACAATTTTTTTTTAAAAAAATAGTCAATAGAATGTAAAACAGCAAATTAATGAGTTATCAACCTTGCCCACAAGTATAAAATAATATTGCCAAGCAAATTAAATTTTTTAATCTCTGTTTTCAATCTAATTTATTCTTTAACACATTCTGCTGGTCTTCTCAGGAGAATATTTATGGACAATATGAACAGGGTTCTTCTGTCCTGTGTTCAGAAGATCCCTTTGTCCAGTCAAAGGTGACTATGGGGTTGCGGCGCTCATCTCGCTTTCAGGTCGAGGGAGCCAGCGTTTGTCCACAGACAGCTTTCCAGGTCATGTGACCAGCCTGACTAAACCACTTCTGGTGCAACAGAACACCGTGATGTAAACCAGAACGCACAGAAATGCTGTTTACCTTCCCACCGCAGTGGTATCTATTGATCTACTTGCACTGGTGTGCTTTCGAACTGCTAGGTTGGCAGGAGCTGGGACAGAGCAATGGGAGCTCACCCAGTCATGGGGATTCGAACCGCCAACCTTCTGATCAGCAAGCCCAAGAGGCTCAGTGGTTTAGACCACAGCGCCACCCGCTTCCACCCCCTAGCACCTGGTTTCTACCTTGTTCCTCTGTATACTCCAAGGGCTTGCATTCTTTCCCCAGGAGCACTAGAATCCTGGGTTAGACTGATAAAGCTGTATGTGCCTGACTGTTCCTTCTCAACCCACCATTGGTGAATCACTGCTTTATTAAAAAGCCGGGATGCTTCAAAGATGAAATTACCGACCAAAATTTCATTACTGCTAACCTAGTTTCAGTCAGAGCAAGAGACCTGAACCCAGGAGGTTACAGATGAAAGTCTTAATTAATATTGTAAAAAGTCTGAAGCTCAGAAGTGCCAAAGCTGTGTTTTGGAAAATCCTGACTTTGCTGTTAACAATAATTATGATATTGTATTATGCTCAAGGCAGAGTAAGTCAGAAATGAGGGTAAGAAAAGAACAATCACACTTTTAAAAAACGGATTATTCATTGTATTTAACTGTGCCTGATAAAACAGGTCATGTTCTGCATGCCAAATTAAGCTTTTCCCTGGGCAAAGGCTGCTAGTAACATGCTTAAAGGAAATAAGGTTTGATTTTTAAAAATAAATAAAACAGAACTTGAAGGGGACACATTCTCTTCACAGTTATGCCACATATTCAGCTGACATGCAAGCACAGAGCCCAGAAGTCAAATTTCAAAGTACAAGAGCAAGGCCAGAGGTTCTGAACAGACACCACAAAGGTGGCCATAATCGACATACCCTTTCTGCCAATAAAGTTGGGGGGAAATGTTTTGCACTGTTAATTTTTTAAAATGAATTTTACATTCCATTGTGTGCATTCAGGGAGGAGTTCAGTACCACCAACTATGAATCTATTCAAAACTTCTGTTTTCTAAAAACCACATTTAAAATGGCAAACATTCCTTTTTAGAAAGACAAATATGTTGATAAAAGCTTCCCTCCTCTTCCCAAGGAGGGAAGCCGGATGAGTCAGATGACTAATATGTTTCTAAGATTCATTTGTGCGAGAGATGACAAGAAAATTGTAGATTTAAGAGTTTGATCTTCCCTCCGCTTACAATGCGTGTCCATTTCCCTGTATCTGAAAGAAGAAATGAAAACAGAGGACAATGCCTTTATCAAATCGCAATTTACATTTCCCCCCACAAGTATTATTTAATCATTTTCGAAGACCATCGAAGTAGCAGTTATAGCTGGTTGTGACACAGATTGTCAAAGTTGAGCAAGTAATTGGGGAAAAGGAAGGAAGAAGGAGTGTTTGGGAATATTAAAAGAAGCTCCCTTGGTTTCGACGAAGTCCATAAAAATAAAGACATTAATCCCTTTGTACAGATTTGAAGTGCTTGCAGATTACAAAAATCTCTGATACGTTCATTTGATTGCTAAGAGCATGCGTATATATATATATATATATATATATATATATATTCTGTCAAGTTTTCACTGAGTTGATCGCTGGCTGGAGAGCACTTGCTTTAAGAATTCAGGACCACACGAAGGATGTACTTTAAGACCCTTGTTTTATCTATTTTCCTTAAAGCCTCCTGCTAACACAGATTAGAGAAAGTAATCTGATTTATGGAATTTCCACAGATTCAGAGGGAAGAGGAGATAATAGGGTATTAACATTTCCCTCATATGCAAATGCAATAATATGAGCGGCTCATTTTCTCTCACAGACATTTTTCTATTTTCTCTTCAGTGCTGTAAGGAGGAAAGCCCCAAGACATTGCCATTTTAAATGGATGAGAATTCAGATCCCACTGAAACCAAGGACTCCTTTAAAAAATAATAATAATAATCCCCCCCCCCATCTAGCAAATTTCTTCTCACAAGGGCTTCTGAATTGCAGGTGCTCATTCTGGAATGAATGCTTCATGGGTGAACCGTAAGGAAGGTTTTGGTGATTCACTGATTTGCAGGATCAAAACATTGCTATTTGTGGCCTATTTATTTGTGTCTCTAATTTCCATCCTATTCTTTGCAGTGCCAGATTTTTAATTAATTAATCTGAGGCAATAGAAGTAGCCTCTTTCTTTCCTTCCCTCCCTCTCTTTATCTTTCTCTCTCTCTGAATTCATGAATAAAGCAAAAATAAAAAATCTCTCTCTGAAAGGAACCACACAATTTAGGTATTGTTTTCTAAACCTTGAATATATTATATATAAATACGTAGGTCTTTCATGTTCTGGCAAAGGTTAAGCTGTTGGCAGCTGCCAGAGGTGAGCCAAGAGGAAGAATCAGAAGTCAAGAGTTGAGCCAGCACTGAGCAACCAAGCAGCAACCATGCCCCCTCACCCTTTGCTGGGCACCCATTTTAACCTACAAGATGCCAAACTGCGCTCACGAAGCATTGCCCTTTCCATATATATATATATATATATATATATATATATATATATATATGGTTTTTTAATATATCATTTCCAACATTCATATAACATAATTTCTTAGCTTATACAATATTTTGTGACTTCCATCAGCTCCTCTGGTGATTTTCCGTTTTTTATCACTTATTCTGCATTTCCTAGTTTTTCTATTACTCTTAATTATCAATAACTAATAATTCTCTTCATAGTCTTTTTTTTTTTGCAATATTTCAAATAATCCTCCTTACAAAACTTCTTGCGATCCTACTAGTGTAATCTGTTCATTACAATTACTTTTCAAATAGTTCGTATATTTACTCCAGTCTTCTGAGAATCTCTGGTCCCGCAGGTTTCGAATCCTTCCTGTTAGTTTATCTAGCTCTGCATAGTCCATCAGTTTCATCCTCCATTCTTCTTTCGTCGGTAATTCTTCTTGTTTCCATTTTTGTGCCAATAATATTCTTGCTGCCATCATTGCATATAAAAACAATTTACAATCCTATTTATATCATCTCCTACAATGCCAAGTAAAAATGCTTCTGGTTTCTTAATAAATGTATATTTCAACATCTTTTTCATCTCATTATATATCATTTCCAAGAAGTAGAAGCATTGCCCTTTCTCGGAGTTGGCTTCAGGGAGACCCATTGCCCTCTCTCTTCCATTGCCCTATTGAATTTGCACTTTCTGGAACAATATGTGAACTGAAACAGATGCATCCTTCAAAAATTGCACTTACCTGGATTTTATGGTGCAGTTTTCCAAACAGCAAATGTTTACCAAAATGCCTATATGGTGGACGCTCGGGTTGCGAATGTGATCCGTGCGGGAAGCACGTTTGCAACCCGCAACGTCCACAACCCACAGAGCTGCATCTGTGCACACACGGGTCACGATTCGGTGTATCTGCACATGCGCAAGTGCCGAAACCGGGAAGCAACTTGTTCCAGTACTACTGGGTTCGGCACAGTGCGCAACCTGAAATCTCACAACCTGAAGTGTCTGTAACCCGAGGTATGACTGTAATAGGGGAAAGTGTGAATTAAAAAGAATAGATTAGTGAAAACAACATTGTTTGTTGTTTAGTCGTTTAGTCGTGTCCGACTCTTCGTGACCCCATGGACCAGAGCACGCTAGGCACTCCTGTCTTCCACTGCCTCCCGCAGTTTGGTCAAACTCATGCTGGTAGCTTCGAGAACACTATCCAACCATCTCGTCCTCTGTCGTCCCCTTCTCCTTATGCCCTCCATCTTTCCCAACATCAGGGTCTTTTCTAGGAAGTCTTCTCTTCTCATGAGGTGGCCAAAGTATTGGAGCCTCAGCTTCACAATCTGTCCTTCCAGTGAGCACTCAGGGCTGATTTCCTTAAGAATGGATAGGTTTGATCTTCTTGCAGTCCATGGGAAACAACATACAGAAACACAAATCAGGGGTAGGTGTGTGCATTAGTCAAAACTGCCCTCCCTCCATGTTGGGAGAAATTCACACTGAAACGCGGATGCATTTCTGTGAGGACACTTTAAAAAAAACAATTAATCCAAATTGCTACAGCAATGTAGAGAACTGAATTTAACACTGAATGGTGAAAAACAGGGATAACTGAAATTGGCAGATCCTTCCACCCCTTCTTACAGCTAGAGCAAATGATCTGGTGGAGGATAAAAGACTGAGGCTGCGATCATATGTTCCCAGTAACTGTGTACAGATCCGAGTATAGGATTGCAACGTCAAGCAAAACATCTAGTGTGTTTTCCTACTGTACCTCGGTTGCCCTTGGAAATATTTTATCCAAATACTCCCCCACCACTTCCCAACGTTATGCGGCTGAGCAACAGCTGGCAAATAAGTCAAATAGTAAGTAACAACGGTGTTTAACTTTGTGCGAGAACAGACAAGATCACAGCCTGAGGTGAGATGCCAGGAAAATCCATAAACTATCTATAATTCAACAATGGGACGTTGGGATGCCAGACACGAGCTTTTTCAAAGGAAAACATATCAATATTTTTGTGCATGGAACACTGTGGGCCATGTAAAGGAGAGAAGAAAGAGGAGTGAGTTAAGCATGAGAAAGGCACATCAATGTGTCAGTTTGATAGAGCGAACCTGTTGAAAGAACTCAAGGAAGCATAAACATGGCATACCTAATGTGTGTGGTGTTTCCAAAAGAGGCCCTTGCAACATTTAAAACAAAAATGTAGCTTTATAAATATCTCCAAAGAGGTGAAAGGAAATGCCAGAGATTTCCCACTCTCTTCTCTTGTGCACATGTAAGTATTCATTGAGAGCACCTGTTTTTTGGCCAACCCAGTTCCACACTCTGAGGAGTATATCCCTTCTGAATATATTTTTTCCCTTTATTACGGTCCAGAGACCCAACAAATCATTACAAAGCAATGCACAATTCATACAGCCTACCTCCAGATTAAACAAGCATTTCGTTCAGAATATAGGGATCATTGGTTCTTGCAACCACCGATAAAAACTTTGCCACTGAATATAGACACAAGCTGGCTCAATGCAAGCCCTGATTCCTTTCCTCCATGCAGGCACGTGCTTGGACGCCCAGAGGCTGCCCAAGAGACAATTGCAGAAAATTGGTGTGCGAGGACCTCTCAGATCCATCTCTCCCTAGAGACACACCATGCAAATAGCTTTGGCTCTATCTGAAGTTGTATGGTGCAGAGGGATAGAATTAGATGACACTATGCATGCATGGATCTCCCATCCTTTACGATCAGTGGCATAGCGTGGGGGTCCAAAGGGGCAGTTGCCCCAGGGGCAAAATTGTTAGGGGTACAAAATTTCACAACCTGGGGCTGCCTCAATACAGCTGTGCACTTCCGTTCCTGGGGGCCATTGAAAATGGCTTCTCCATGCAACCAAAGAAGTAACCTCTCCAGACAGCAGAACGACTCTTCTATTTTTATCTCAGTGGCTGCGATCCCCTGAATGCCATTAGACAAGGGGTTTTTTTGTGTGTGTTTTTGTTTGTTTGTTTTTAAAGAAGAGGAGGAGTTTGGATTTGATATCCTGCTTTATCACTACCCTAAGGAGTCTCAAAGCGGTAACATTCTCCTTTCCCTTCCTCCCCCACAACAAACAGTCTGTGTAGTGAGTGGGGCAGAGAGACTTCAAAGAAGTGTGACTAGCCCAAGGTCACCCAGCAGCTGCATGTGGAGGAGCAGAGACACAAACCCGGTTCACCAGATTACGAGTCCACCGCTCTTAACCATTACACCACGCTGGCTCTCGCCATTAGACACTTTAATGTGCATGTGTATTCCATCTGTTTCACACCATCCCACCCACCCCTCTGTGTGGCCCCGGGCACTGGCAACCCACGCTACACCACGGCTTGCAATATTCCTTTGTGCTGCCTGTGGAGTGCCTGAATGTGCCAGTGGGGTGGAATCTTGTGAGAATCCACAACCATTGGTGTTGCACCCACACTTGGACTAGGTGGGTGAAGATATGCTCATCTGATAGAAAAGAATTAGCTAAGGCTGTAATCGTTCTTACCCAGACGTAAGTCCCATTTAATTCAGTGGGGCTTACTCCCAGATAACTGGGGTTAGGATTGCAGCGTAACTCCCCATCACATCCGCTCCCACTCATTCACATTACAGTTTCCGAATTTCGGTCCCATCAGACTGCAAAAAGCTATGTAGACGGTTAATGGCAGCAGTGGAAGGAAAGGACAACTAACAGATGTTATTAAACGGCTTTTAAAATTAAGAAGTGTCAAAGCTTCAAGACATTTACCACCCTGAGAAAAATAGAATCTTGGTGCCCTCATGAAATCTGTGCTAATGTATGATAAAGGTGACGATCATTAAGGTATAATATTATTAATGGGGTGCCCATTAAATGTAGATTAGCTTTAGTCTTAGCATTAATTTAATTTTAATTGATTTAAAATTTCTAGGACACAAAAGAGCCCCGAGGATTGAAATTAGGACCTGCACTTTTTACCATATTCATTAATGACTTGGGAAAGACAGAGCGAATTGTTCAAACCTGCAGATGACCATTTCAATTAGACTGATCTCAGCGTATGAGAACCGGTACTGCAGAGTGGGCAAAATGAGGATTTTTGGGTTGGGATTTTTAAGGCTGTCTGAAAATGCATCTCCAATGATGCCAGGGCGGAGGGTGGGAGGGAGAGAATTTAGATTAGAGGGTAGTTCAAAGGGAACATGATGTGCCAAAAAGGTATGACACACACACCCCTCCATGTTGCTATTTCCCATCTTCCCTGTTCATTGGCCATGCTGCCTGGGGCTAATAGGAGTTGAGGTCCAACAGTACTTTGAGGGTCAAAAATGCTCCACAATTCTTACAGCCTTTGTTATTTTTGCTATTTTTGTGTTTTCAGTGTAACCTTGCTACATTTAAAGTGTTGAAAGGTTGTTGCTTTGTACTTTGTAAGCCATTGTGCTGTTAGTCTATTCAGTTATTACGAAATTGTTTTTGCACTGTTCGATTTCGAGATGCCTTCTTCCTGTTTTCCTTTATGCAAGCCACTTCAAGCACGGTTCTTTTTGTTCAAAAGTGGCATACAAATATACCGTATTTTTCGCTCTATAAGACACACTTTTTCCCTCCTAAAAAGTAAGGGGGAATGTGTGTGCGTCTTATGGGGCGAATGCAGGCTGCACAACTATCGCTGAAGCCAGAACAGCAAGAGGGAGAGCTGCGCAGCAATCCCTCTTGCTGTTCTGGCTTCAGGGATAGCCACGCAAAGCCTCTTCAACAACATTTGATTCAGAATTTTTTCCCCTCTTGTTTTCCTCCTCTAAAAACTAGGTGCGTCTTATGGTCGGGTGCGTCTTATAGAGCGAAAAATGTGGCAATTATGAATGAATGGCTCTCACTCGACATTAGCTCTTCAATCTCTCTCTCATGCTTCTGTTTCAAAATCCCCTTGCCGCACACTTAACTCCACTTTGCTGACCTATTTCTCCCCCCTTGCTTTTTCACATATTTACTTAACACGAAACAAGCTTTTATCTCACAAATCCCTAAACTGCAGGAACGAACAGGTAGTACGGCGAGAACAACAGAGCCGATTGTCTGCGATTTCAACATCTTTCTTTCCTTAAGTTATTCAAATATCATGGTTAGCACATCTATTACTCCTACGCTTTTACGCAGCGAACAATAGCGGCATGGAAGATTTCAAAGAAACCACTGTACCAGAAATTAGCTTGCATTAATTATACAGCGTAACATATTTAATTAATACAAATTAGGAAGTTGAGCATGTCAACGAAACACGTGCGTTGGATTAGGTGCAAACGGTGATACTTCCAGCCCCCCTCAGATTGCCTCTCTAGGGCCACTCTTTTCAGGAAAATGTCAAAAACTCAGCAGGATTTCCCTCCCCTCCCCCACCCCATTTTCATGCCCAAGAATTTACTCTGTTTCTTGCCAATTTCACAGCTGAGGCTAATAGAGGATGAGTGGCGGTTATCCAGCTCTCTGCAAACCCACAAAGTTGTCTAAATTACTTTGCCTTCCCTTAAAACCCATCCCAGGTGTTTAGTTTTTTGGGGGGGGTACCTTGAAATTTGCTTTAAATTTTGATATGGGCAAAATCTGGCACCTCTCCCCTTCTTGACTGTGAGAGCTGCAAGATCAACTCCCTGCTTTGCTAGCCTATTCACAACAGACTTGGGAGGGCAGGATCCTGACTAATCCTGGCTACAAAAGCTTTCAGTGCTGAATATTACAGAGACCATTTTGCTGTGAGTCTGGGAAATCACTGCTCAGGGTGCCTGGAGACTATTGGAGTGGAGTGTTGCTTAAGGGCTTTTGTTGGGGTCAAGATTTAATTTAGGAGGTAAGTTATTTTTGCTGTTGGGCTTACGTTTTTTATATATAAAAATGGGGTGGCATTTTTGCATCTTATTTTTAGGCCTTATGAATCAGGGGATTGTTATTTTCCCCCTCTATTACTTAATTGATATTTTTGAATTAATTTTTACTATATTTTGCAACTAAGTGTACCATGTATTGCACTGGTTATATAAGGGGTGAAATGAGCTTTAAGGTGTTCTGATCCCAGACTATATAGGGACTCGGGCAGCACTGTGGTCTAAATCACTGAGCCTCTTGGGCTTGCCAATCAGCGGGTTGAATCCCTGTGGCAGGGTGAGCTCCCGTTGTTCTGTATCAGCTCCTGCCAACCTAGTAGTTCGAAAGCACGCCAGTGCAAGTAGATAAATAGGTACCACTGTGATGGGAAGGTAAACAGCATTTCCTTGTGCTCTGGCTTCCATCGTGGTGTTCTGTTGCACCAGAAGCGGTTTAGTCAGGCTGGCCACATGACCTGGAAAGCTGTCTGTGGACAAATGCCGGCTCCCTCGGCCTGAAAGTGAGATGAGCACCACAACATCATAGTTACCTTTGACTGGACTTAACCGTCTTGGGGTCCTTTACCTTTTTTACCTATAGTTTTATACATCCAAACTAGCAGTTTAAACTTATCCCGCTAGCTAATATGACAAGTTTTCAACAGAGCCATGCACAACTCAACTAACTGATATTTGGTGGCTGCTTGTCTTTCTAAAATGATTGCACCAAATATAAAACCACACTTAATAAATTGCCATACTCATTCAATAATTTCAGTGATATTTAATCAGGGCTAGAATTGTGATAGATGAACAAACAATGTTGAAGTGCAACTAGATTGTGGATTACAACAGAGTGAATCCACCCACGCTTTGTAAGCCTGATTTGGGTGTTATAATAACTCCTTTGGGCACTGGAAATGATTGGAAATTGCAGCCAAAAAGTAATGACGTCTTGCAACTGTCTCCATAATAATTCTCTTTGGGATTTGATTCTCTCTCTCTCTCTCTCTCTCCCCCCCCCCCCAGATCTTGCATCTGCAGCATCTCCAGATATATCAAGTCAACCTCGCAGCTATTTTGCCAGTGCTAGATATTATGGCAGGTAATCAGTAATAGCCATCTCCCACAAGGTGCAGATATTGCTAGTTTTCTTCCCCGACAACAACCTAGCAATCCATCCACATAGAGAGGAATCAGAGCATATCGGGGAAGCAGTGATTACAATATAATACAGAAGGATAATACAAGGAGGGAGGAAAACCTTATAAACCAAACCCCACCTATTTACTGCTGCTGCTATTCTTCACAGCAAGACACCTGCTGCTATTATAATGTTGCAGACAAGGGAAGGCATCATGAGTCTTCATGAGGGCTGGAGTGCTGATACAGAGCTTTTGGAAGTGGCAATTCCTACTTCAGGCTGTGAAAGAAATTCAACACATGCACGACTAACACTTGAATAGAGTAAAAAGTATGAAGAAATATGAGCTAAGGTCTTGATGGTATTCTGAATTCATGTAACCCTATATACAGTAAATCCCCATCCCTCACTATGAACAGTAACAGTTTTTATGAACTACGGAGGATCAACAAAGATTTAAGAGATAAGCTATGTAGCATGGAAAATAAAAAAAGTTAAACACATTGATTTTAAGCAGCAGGAAGAAATGGTTATAAGGGTGTTTTATTTAGGTTTGAAAAAACGTTTACAGATGGTTTGTAAGTCTAAAGGAGGTGTTAAAAAAATGGAAGAGAGAACATGCATTGGGCAAAATGATGGAAGGGTTATAACTGTTAAACATTTGCGCTTCCAAAGCTTCGCTATAGATTTAGCCAAAGCTTAGTCGTGCAGAAGTGAATCACATTGACAAATAATCTTCTTATTTGGGTGGTTGGTGCAAGTAACGGAAAACATGCTTCTGGGGGGCAGGGAGTGACATTGCATTGGGGATTTCTCAGAGAGGATTCAGGAAGCCATTCCCCACCCCACCCCCACCCCCATGACCTGGGTGAGTTTTGAACTTGCTACAGGTACAATCTACCTCAAACTGTGCCGTGTTAAAGGGATTAGTCAGCACATGATGTTTCAAAACAAGCTTCAGAGCTCTGGCTTGAAGCAATGACGGTTGCATTTGATGGGACCAGCTTAGGAGGCTCTGGGTGAGATGCCCACTTCTGGCCATCTCCAATTTTTACCCAGTTCACCCACCAGATAGACGCCTGCTGCTCCTTGTTGCAATCCCATTGGTGGAATCACCTTCTGCCAGCCCCAGGGGAGAACATCTAGTACTGGAGTGGTGGTGGTCATATTTTGATTTTGGGAGCATGAGAACAAGCTCAAGGAGGATGAGGGAGCTGGAGTTCAGCAACACCATCCCTTACCAAAGGTTCCCCATACCTGATGTAAAGAACTAACTGGAGAAACTTCCATACATCTACCTATGTACTTAAAGAGCTTCTGGCGTGAAAGTCCTCTGAGAAATGTTCCTAATCTTATCAAAATACTTTTAGCTTCCCAAGCAATAGCTTAGATGTTTTCACCTCCACATTTGCCTTGAATTTTGCTTTAGGCAAACTTTGGAGGTAACACTATGAACTTCTCAGCGAAGGAAGTTTTTAAGCTTTTAAATGATTTATAACTACAATACCTCCGCTGATAAGATGGCAGATAAAAGCTTCCAAAGGCACAACTGCCAATCTTCTCAAATCAATTCCAATGAGAAATGAAGTCCAACCTACAGCATTCTAGGCAAGAAAGACAGTCCAGCACTAGCGGTTCCTTTCAGGAGTTCTGCACAACTCAGAAGGGGAAAGTGAGACAGGTCCTGTCCCTGCCCAATAATGCCACTGTGTTGTTGTTGTTTAGTTGAATCCCCACAACGGGGTGAGCTCCCGTTGCTCGGTCCCAGCTCCTCCCAACCTAGCAGTTCGAAAGCACGTCAAAGTGCAAGTAGATAAATAGGTACCGCTCCAGCGGGAAGGTAAACGGCATTTCCGTGCGCTGCTCTGGTTCACCAGAAGTGGCTAGTCATGCTGGCCACATGACCCGGAAGCTGTATGCTGGCTCCCTCGGCCAATAAAGCTAGATGAGCGCCACAACCCCAGAGTCGGTCACGACTGGACCTAATGGTCAGGGGTCCCTTTACCTTTACCTATTAATTACAAGAAGGTTGTTCTTAATATGAATTTTCATGTTGCATGCATTTGCATATATGGAAATAAAATGGAAAGGATTTATGAATGACTATATGAGAAAATGACATCGAGTGGAACTAGATTGGTCAAGCCATCTCAAGTTATAGGATAGTAAGATTTGCTCTCAACGGTGACATTTATGGCTGATCCTCTGTGATGGTCCTGCTCCGTCATTCTTCTGCCTCTGCGCAGCCTGTTGGTTCTCCAGGTAACTATATCAATGAATTACTTTTGGCTGTGACACACGTAGAAGAGCAGGAAATATTGCCCAGCTCTGTCTTTACTGACACTATCTAAATCAGCCCATAACATTGTAAATCCTAACTTGCTCACAAGCGATAAGTTAATTAAAAGTAGTCCGCAAGTCTAGAAAAAGACTAAGAGCTAATGTGACCCAGCACACTAAATTCTAATACCTTTGAAAAATTAATATAATAGGCTGAAGAATCACAGAACAACAATGCAATAATTCAAATTTAGAGCTGCAGAAATGTAGCTTATTAATCAAAGGCATAAATAATTTTCAAGTGGAAAAGAAGTTGCTGTCAGTGCCATGCACAATTTTACTGGCTTTGCTGAGGAGATCTTCTCTGAAGCCTAAACAGAGCTCACATCCATGCTTAGATGATGGAACCAAATTTTATATCACCAGGCTTGTTCCTGTGGTATACACCTAGCATCTGGGCTGTATGCAGAAACTCAGCCTGTATTAGTGATGGGTGAATTCCCCTCGATGCATCTCAATTTCCCCTTGTCCTTTTTTTGTGATCTTTCCTTGTGAGTGGTGAAAAAGCAAAGCTTGAATCTTTTTGAGCACTCGCAAGGGCCACAGCTAGAGGAGAAGGGGCAGCAGCAATAATGGAAAGATATCTGTCTCCAAGTGGTGGTCAGCAGAAGAGGGTGCCATTGGTCACCTGGCTTCCCAGTGTGGAGTTTGCTGCCAGTAAATGAGAACAAAATCATGGGAGGTTGGTGCAATGTATGCGCAGCAGTAGAACAAATGTGACAATCCTGTCATCATGGACGTAGCCAGGGGGCAGAGAGGCAGCTGCCTCTCCTAAATCAAGTAAATAAATGAAAATACTTAACTAACTGATCTGTGTCACAGATAACTGCACCCATATCACATCAACCACCCTGCCGCTACTTTCTCTGTTACTAGCAAGAACCATGTTGGGAAATTATGTGAGTGACACCTACTACACCAACCACCTCTCTCCCTCTCTGTCTCCCTCCCTCTCTCTCTCTCTCTCTCTCTCTCTCTCTCCACCCTTTCCCCTCTCTCCTCCCCTCCTCTTTTTCTGGAAGTTTCTATTTTTCTTCTTTCTTTGGCGATCACTCGTAGCCGAGAAAGATTGTCTTCCATAAACACGGTTTTAACACTGAATCCGTAAGTGACTGTGGAGGCCAATTCTGGATCCACATGTCCTTCCACAGTGGGGACATTGGTTTCCGGGTGGGGGTTGATCACGGTGTGGATTTGCCAAGCGTGCCTTCCACTTAGCACGTTCCTCCCTTGCGTCCTGAGTTCGAGTGTCTTCAAAGCCCATGACACCTTTGGTAAAGGCTGTTCTCCAATTGGAGCACTCGCAGGCCAGTGTTTCCTAGTTGTCAGTGTTTATACTACATTTTTTTTAGTTTTGCCTTGAGACAGTCTTTAAACCTCTCTCCTTCCTTCTTTCAGGTATCTACAATTGTGCAACAGGGTCCTGGGGAAATTCAATTTCACAGGAATCCATGCATCTGGGCCCCTGCTGCCAACACAGAACAGCAAAAAGGGTGTGTTGGGACTGGGAAGAAAGGAGGGATGTCAATAAACTTTGCCACCACTATCATTGCTGTGTCTGCCCCACTGTCAGAAAGGCATTGCTGCGTCTGCCCCACTGTCAGGTTTGAGAAAAGTGAAACGGAGAGAGAGGTGTCTGTTTGGCTGTCAGAAGTGCAGCTCAGTTTCACAGTTTATTATATTACTTGCAGATATCATTACTGGTACAGTGGTACCTCTGGTTACGTACTTAATTCGTTCCAGAGGTCCGTACTTAACCTGAAACTGTTCTTAACCTGAAGCACCACTTTCGCTAATGGGGCCTCCCACTGCTGCCACGCCGCTGCCATGCGATTTCTGTTCTCACCCTGAAGCAAAGTTCTTAACCCAAAGTACTATTTCTGGGTTGGCAGAGTCTGCAACCTGAAGCATATGTAACCTGAAGCGTATGTAACCCGAGGTACCACTGAATACACACAACGACATGCTCCTGGCCTAAACACTTCAATGCCAGAAAGCTCCACTGAGAATGCAATGCTCCTCTCTGAACATGAATGTTACTATTCACTTCAGTGTTGGTGGAGGCACATTGTAGTGTACACATGCTCACTGTGTCCCCAACACTGTTGTCTCATTTATGTGGGCATTCCCTTAGTGCAGGCTTCCTCAACCTCGGCCCTCCAGATGTTTTTTTGCCTACAACTCCCATGATTCATAGCTAGCAGGACCAGCGGTCAGGGATTCTGGGAATTGTAGTTTCAAAACATCTGGAGGGCCGAGGTTGAAGAAGCCTGCTTTAGTGCATCAGAGTACCTCTGTCATGAAATATAACATTTAAAACAGGGGTGATGTAACTTTGACCTGCCTTATGTTTGCTGGGCTCCATCTTCCATCTTCCCTGGCCACTGCCCATGCTCTCTAGGTCTGATGGGAGTTATTGTTCAGCAGCATCTGGAAGGGCAAAGGTTTCCCACACTTGATTTGAAATATCAAAACTCTTTTTCAGCAGAACGTCCTGCTGCATAGGGTCTCCCACCTCACCCCTAGCTGCTAAATTCTGCTAAAGAAAAAAGAAAAGAAAAGAAAAACCCTACTTCTCTTAAGCTTCAGTCCAAGAGACTTCAGCTTTAAGGGGAAGAACCATCTCTTAGTATCCCTTACATGAATGGCTACGCCCAATGCTCTACCTTCACATTTGGAAGAAGCAGTGCTTTTGAACACCAGTTGCTGGAAACTACAGGAAAGGACAGAGCTCTTGGGCTCATGTTCTGTTTACTGGTTTCTCTTTTGGAGGAAGAGAGGAGAACTAGCCCCGCTGTACATCAGGGAGGGCTGTGTGGAGAGAGTCTCTTCCTTTAAATTCCTAGGAGTTTATCTCAGTGAAGACCTTACTTGGAAAATCCATACAACCCAGGTGGTTAAGAAAGCCCAACAGAGACTCCATCTCCTCAGAGTATTGTGGAAGAACGATGTCAACATTTGATGATCTCCCTCTACCGGTCAACAATAGAAAGTGTCCTTTCATACTGCATCATGGCATAGTATGCTGGTTTGACATCAACTGATAGGAAGTGCCTACAGAGAGTGGTGAATACAGCATAAGATATTATGGGCTGTCCTGTGAATCCGCTGGATGAAATAGCGGAAGAACGTTGCCTCAGAAGAGTATGAAAAATTCCCAGGGATGATTCACACCCTGGCCGGCACTTTCTTGATCTCCTGCCCTCAGGCAGAAGATATAGAAGCATGATTAGTCGTGCCAACAGGGTAAAGAACAGCTTCTATCCATGGGCTATTAGGCTGCGGAATGAAAAGATAACAACAGGGTAGCTGACTTTCAGATTTGGTGGGTGTGCGTCAGTAAACGAGGGGAATTAAGACTAAGAGAGCTGAGTGGGGGGTGCTCGTGTAATCTCACTGTATACAAGTTGTACAAGTGACAATAAAGTATTTCAATTTCAATTTCTCACAGGCATCAGGTTGGCTACTGTGAGAACAGGATACTGGACTAGATGGGCCTCATTATTTAATGCCGTCTCCTTCCTTCTTAAATTTCCGCCAATAGCTACTCAACAAAGCTTTAAAAGTCATGGAAACCAAGAGCGCGGGCGATGAGGAGAGCATGCACGGCCAGCAATTAGAAGTGAATGTGTTGATCTTTTATCCTGGTCCATTTGGCATGATTAGTTCAGTGTTCCTACGCAGTGAACAAATGTTTGCAGCTGGAGGCAAAGCCCAAGAGGAGCGGATTCCACAAAGCCATCTCTGCCTAATTCGCCTTGCCATCATCGAAGGAGCAAGGCAGCTAATCTAATTTCCAATGAGCATTCACTCACACATAGCCTCCGTTATTATACATGCTTTATTGCTGGCTCCGAAGCCAGGCATTCATGTGATGACAAAAAGACGCTCATTTGATTTGCTAATGAGGGCAGGGTGTTGTTGTTTTTTTGTGGGACTGGAGTTCAATATATATTGATGGGTGAATTCAAGATGAATTGTGGGAGGCCTCTGAAGCTGCATCCCCAGCAAGGATGTGGCTTCCTAATGCGAAGGAAGCGAAGCCTCTGTGACATCTGTAACGCTGGGATCGGATCAATTTGTGCACCATCTGGCAGCAAAGAGATCAGCGACTTGGAATCATAATGGAGCTATTTTGGCTCTCCCTGCAAATGAGCAGTTTAACAGCCGTCTGATGGTTTCCATGTTTGGTGCAAATACCCTGATAGAATTATGTGGCACTACGGGGGAGATGGGGATGGTATGTAGTGTTCTGTAATCTGGTTGCTAGTAGCACATATTGCAAACTGAGTCCAGGGCAGGAAAATAAATAGAGATCTCTTCCACCCAAGATTGTGGGGTGAAGAAAAAACAACACCTGGCAGCTCTTGTCTTTCATATTTGTTTCTTCATTTTGAAAAATAAATAAATCCCTTTTTTTGTATTTAGTTATTAGAAATGCACACGGAGAGCCCGTGGGCTTCAAAAGCTGGGAAATGCAGTGAAGGCAGGCTTAGAAAGGTACAGTGTGCAATGCCTGTTAAGTAACAGTTTGCAAGGAAATTGCACTCATTAGGGGGCAATGGTAAATAGTTTTTATTTCAGTTTAGTACAAATTAAATCTGATTCAACATACATCGGGGATTTGTGGTTATTATTATTGCCAGGAATGGTGTAAAAAGGGGGGGGGGGGGAGAGAGAGAAGATTTAGCTTATCTCGTCTGCAGACCTTTCATTAGAACGAGAGATGTTTCCCAGCACCACTATTAGGCATTATCTCACTTTCAGAGCCGTTATTGGAAGAAAGTGCAGCGCTGCAATTAAAGGAAGATGCTGATGGTTTGGACCAAGTTCCGGCCATCTTGATCAATATTTAAGCAGCTATTGAGATGCACCCGTGGCGAATGTACTCATCAAACCATCCACCAGTCTGTTATGAGATTAGTTCAGCTTGTGTCAAGAAAGGGGATATGTTCTGGAACATTAAATGATTCCGATTCAATGGGCTGAGGAGGTTTTAAGTGGTGGATTGCTAATTGTGCCCCATCGGTTGTGGCCTTACCCTATTAAGTATGGGTAAAAGAAGACACTGTGCTGATAGGGAAGGCTTATTTGTCTCAGCCATTTAAGCTACACTTCTGAGTAAGCTCGTGGCAGCTTTTAGCCACCCTGACACATGAGCACAGCAGGCCATGAGATAGTCAGTGCCACAGGCTGAAAATCCAGTTTGAACGGGCTTTTGACATGTGTGAGAGATTTTCAGTTAGCCCTAACAATGCTAGTTAGTATGTGAAGGGGTTAAGGACCACAGAGTTCTGAACTGCTAGAGTAGGCTTACTGATGTCACATCCCTTCTTCTCCTGAGAGGGAGAAAGTAAGGCTTATTTCCTGTTCTTCTTTCTCTCTCTCTGCCTGTAGGAGGTAGGCATGCCTCAACATATCACTCTGCCTCAGACGTATGTCTAAGGCTGCCCTTGCTGTATTTTTCAACTACGAACATTTACTTGCTGCTGAGGACAATGCATGGCTGTAAGTAAAGTATATTTTAAACTTACTTCAGTGTGTAGACTGCTTCTCTGCAGGAGTGGTAAAGGGGGCCAGTTGCCTCAAGTAGCTGGTAGACATTAAAAGGTTTAAAAGCCTGTTCCTATGCTTCACTAAATCTGCCTAACAATGGGATTTATACTCTGCTACTGGCAGGTGGCGCTGTGGGTAAAACCTCAGCGCCTAGGACTTGCCGATCGCATGGTCGGTGGTTCGAATCCCCGCGGCGGGGTGCGCTCCCATCGTTCGGTCCCAGCGCCTGCCAACCTAGCAGTTCAAAAGCACCCCCGGGTGCAAGTAGATAAATAGGGACCGCTTACCAGCGGGAAGGTAAACGGCGTTTCTGTGTGCTGCGCTGGCTCACCAGATGCAGCTTGTCACGCTGGCCTCGTGACCCAGAAGTGTCTGCGGACAGCACTGGCTCCCGGCCTCTAGAGTGAGATGAGCGCACAACCCTAGAGTCTGTCAAGACTGGCCCATACGGGCAGGGGTACCTTTACCTTTACCTACTGATGATCTTTATGTGCAAGTCCTGTGTTTTAAAGAGCAGGCACCAGCCATTTTTCTTTTGTTTGCTAACCTGCACACGTCGTCATCATCTCGGAATGTTCTAGAAAGGCAGTCCTAGACAAGACATTACTCTGATTCAGCTTGCTACTTCCTTATGTTGACAATTTGATCAGCAAGGACCAAGTGGAGTTGCTCTGTTCCAGATTCACTCCCTTGTACCTCCAGGTGGGTCCAGTCTCTACAAGACGGTGGCAAATAAATCCAATTGTGCATTCAATGTACAACGGAGATTCAGATCTGCATTTTACTGATAAGAGAGGTGCTTTGTTGTAAATCGGATAAAAATGTGCATTTAAGCTTGTCACAGGTAATTAAGTTCCATGTGATGCTGAACAATGATTTTGGATTTACATTGTGAAAACAGTGTATCTGTTTCCGCCGATAAATGCTCTGAACATGTGATGCCAGCATGTAGGAAGATGGAAATATCCATGGAAAGAAAGGGGTAGGTGATACAAAAGTAGTATTATGTAAGAGCAGTCTTTCTTTTGTAAACACAGAGGCAAAGGGCTATAAAATGCAATGGATTACGGTAGGTCTGTGACATTTTTATGCAAAACCGAAACGTATGAAAGATAAGAACAGAATGGCCTGTTCACAATAGCAGTCTCTGGAAACTATTACAGGTGTTAAATTGGCATAGAATTTTTTTTCAAAAGACAGCATAATGATAGTGACTGTGGAGACTGGATCATTTGCTTCTTATCTTGTATATGCATAAGTGGTACCAGAAAGGGACAAGGGGACAACTAACCCCAGACAAGTAGCTCACTGCCTGCCTCCCTGTTGCTAGAATCCAGCAGTGACTTGAAAGGGAGGCACTTTTCAGAAGCATATATGAACTGAATCATGAACTTTGAATTAGAATACAAGTGCAAACCTAAGCATGCTTATCTTGAAAGTTAACATAGCCAAATTCAAAAGGATTCACTTCAAAGAAAACAATGAGAATAGGTGTGTTGATGTCGAAAATGTCTTCATTTCTCTTTTTGGAAATCTAATGTGGGGAGAAAGCTCTCTTTCACACACACACACAACACACAAAATGCATTTTGTTCATCCTGTACCTCCTTCTGAATACTTTTTTTCAGTGCTGTCACTGTGTATACATTCCTGTTCTGCATAAAAGCATCGCGCCTTGAAGTTTACTGACCAGACTGCAATGTGAAATATGCACGCACCCATCTCTTTATCTATCGACAATAGATGTGTTCAAACATGGCATTCAGCAAGTATAGAATCTGTGTACCTGGGTACACATGTAGCTGATTTGTAAACGTCACATGTAACATTCAATGAGTGTACAATCTCTCTACTTGTGCATATAATAGGTGAGCTATAGATATCCAGCGGTGTACACTCTTTCAAGTGAAGCACTTGGACATGTGTAGAGGCAGCTTGTGCCTGTGTTCACTGTAATATGTGGGCAAGCCAAATGTTGCCATCCACACTGCTGATCAGGTGCAAAGCCCTGGTTCTCTCTTTAACTCTTCTCTCTCCTTTTGGCCCCCAAGTTCAGTTCTGGTCTGCAAGTGCCAACTGTAGTACGTGTAACATCATTATGTAGTAAAAATTATTATGTAGTACGTGTAAAAGTTTTGTTTCTGCATTTCAAATGGACATATATAGGGTAAGGCGATCCTTCACATAAACTGGTTCTGATCTGTTGGGAGCTTTACATACTAATAATAACACTTTGGCCCAATAACAAATCAGCAGTCAGTGCAGACCTTTAAGCAGAGCTGCAATAGCATATCACTCCTGTCAGTGACTGTGCTGCGAAATTATGCACTAATTGGAGTTTTCAAGCTCAAGGGAAACCCCCAAAAGAGCGCATTGCAATATTCCAAGACTGGCCCAATGCCTGTACTATGGTTGTCAAGGTATCCCATACCCTCCAACATTTCTCCAAAGAAAATAGGGATGTCCTAAGGAAAAGCATTAGTCATGCTGGCCACATGACCTGGAAGCTGTACGCCGGCTCCCTCGGCCAATAAAGCGAGATGAGCGCTACAACCCCAGAGTCGTCCGCGACTGAACCTAATGGTCAGGGGCCCCCTTACCTTTAAGGAAAAGCAGGGCATTCTGGGATCAAATCAGAAACCAGGATGGCTTCTGTAAATTCAAGACTGTCCCTGGAAAACAGAGAAACTTTGGAGAGTCCAGGAACAGCCACAGATGACATACCAGCTGAAACTGATAAAAACATCCAAGACATAGTGTTTGAAGCTTTACATCAAGAAAGTTTCTTCTTTTAAAGAATCTAATGCATAGTGCTGCTTCATTTCACCTTCGGTGACTTCGGTATTCCCCTAACAACTGATGTACACCTGTTAAAACCGAATTCTTGCTTCTCTGCAGACTGTGATTAGATGCCAATAGAGCCAATGGCACTGGGGCTTGAATTAAAAGCCACTGGGCTCTCATGGCCTGCAGACCAGTCACGAAGTCAATATCCCTTGTTATGCTTCATTCATTTCACTCTTTTTCCCTGAAATAGGAGAGTGGCCTCTGGCTTTCAGGTTTCTAGTTTGAAATCAATAGCTGATGTTTTATTCTTTGGTCTTCAGAACATTTCAGTTTTTCGAGTGTCAGCTGATAATATGGTGTTTGTGTGTGGCGGGGTGTATAACCTGCTCCAAATAAAACTAAAAATTGTGGTGAAGAATTACAGGCATTCAGGCAATAACTCTATGCATTCTGAAGCTAATAGCATTTTGATTAATTACAGCATCCAATTATTCAATTCCGTTGCTTTTAACATTAAGTGACATATCCTAAAGATATTTATTTGTACAGGTTATGCTTTATTAAAAATAATAATTCTGGAGGAGATAACGCAAAATGAGAATCATTAATTGTCTATATAAATGGCACCAGTGCATCTTAATCATAGCTCTGCCTTCAAAGACCAATATTTTTTATGGTTGTAAACTTTAAAAGAAAATTGCTTCGTAAATCAAAATATGATTCATGTGAAATGCAATTGCCGCTGCTGCCCTCGTTGCTGGGGGGGGGGGTGAGGTGGTCCTAGACTACAGGGAAATGAGGGGGTGCTTCCACGGTTGGTCAACATCCTGCTTAACATTCTATGTTTACCTGAAGAAGCGTCTCCACCCCCATCGTTCTGCCCGGAAACTAAGGTCCAGCGCCGAGCACCTTCTGGCAGTTCCCTCACTGTGAGAAGCAAAGCTACAGGGAACCAGTCAGAGGGCCTTTTTGGTAGCAGCACCCGCCTTGTGGAATGCCCTCCCATCAGATGTCAAAGAGATAAACAACTACCTGACATTTAGAAGACATCTGAAGGCAGCCCTGTTCAGGGAAGCTTTTAATGTGTGACATTTTAATGTATTTTTGATCTTTGTTGGAGTGGCTGGGGAAGCCCAGCCAGATGGGCAGGGTACAAAGAATAAATTATTATTATTATTATTATTATTATTATTATTATTATTATTATTATTATTAGGAAGGGTGTGTCTGTAGCATGGAATTAAGGCAGAGGACCACAACAGGATGCTCTCAGCTGGTCCATCCCACTTGCATGTGAAGACCCCCAAAACCACCCCCAAATGAAGACACAAAAGACACAGATTTTAGTTTAAGGTTTTTGGCATTAAACTTTGGCCACAACTTTATTGATTACAGCATGTGAGTGGTTGCTTAGGCATTGGTTCCAGACTACCTGAACCTGCACGGTGGCAGGAACTGGACTGACACTGGGCACCACCATATGTCAGTAAGGGAAAGCATCCTGGGGGAGCAAGAAGCTGACTTCGATCTCGCAGCTCACCGCAGATACTCCCAGGGGCTCTGGCTTGGCCCTAGCCCCTTGACAGGGTTCGGACAAAAGCAAGGCGAGCCCCTGGATTCCTTTAACGGAATACCCTTGCAGCAGCAATGGAGGGGCAGACACAACCAACCCCTCCCCAAAACATTGAACCAAATGCCTAACCACCAACCTAACAAAGTTGTGTAGATTTGCTACATGGTAGGCAAAAACCAAGTGGCAACAGCCAATCAGCACAATGGCAAAATTCCTACCAGGCCCCTGCTCCAAAAACGACGACCCCGGGACAGGCATAGCAAGGCCAAAGAACAACCCTAAATATAGGGAGAGGAGGGCCGGTGATCCGCTGCACACCACAAGAAAATGAAACTCTCCAGCGATGTGCAGCAGCTTAAGTAGCCCCTTGGCCGCTAATAGCCAACCCAACTGACCAAATTTCTGCCCCAGCAACAGAGGGGCAACCAATGGGGTGTTGTGGCCATCCAAACGGTCCCGCTCCACAACAGGGAGGCAGTTTCTGGTGATCTCACCGCAACACGTGCCCTCCATGATGGAGGACCTGACTTAGCACAAACAATATAATACAAATCATAGTGGTTTGGATCCCAGTTTACATGTCAGGCAACAGCCCACCTCTGCCTAACTGCCGGGACATAGTCAGGAACAGCCTCAACTGCTGCACTTCACTAGGTCTAACACATCTTGGTGTAAACACAGCTGGACCAACGATGATGTCTTCTTCTTCTTTGGTGATTGCTCGTAGCCGAGTAAGGTTGTCTTCCATAAACGCGGTTTTAAAGGCGAGCCCGTAAGTGACCGTGGAGGCCAATTCTGGATCCAGACACCCTTCCACACTGGGGACATAGGTTTCCATGCAGGATTGGGTTTGGGATGGGTTTTTGGAAGATGCCTGTGCGTGAATTTGCTTTATGTGTGTAGATCAGTGCATGGTGACCAACAGTAAGCTCTATTTCAATGGCATGAGTAAATCACAACAACCAGTAGACTCTTATCTGCTGTAGCCTTCATCTGCCTTCACAGCCATTGCAACATACTGCTTGTTATCGTCCACCTGTTCTGCCGTTGGGGACTTTTTGGATCCTTCTTTGTGTAGCTCCTCCCCTTTGACCTTAACGCCTTGGGTGACCCTGCTGGGAGTACGAGACTCCTGACGGCTTCGCTCACAAGGGTCATAGGAACATGCAAGCCCACTCACCACAACAAGGTGATGATCCAGGAAGTGATAGATCATGTAGCTTGGCTGCAGCCTCTGAGTCAGCCCCTGGCTGCATAGGAGGAGATGGGCAGGATGGAGGAAGAGAAGTGAGCAGAGGCGGTGGCAGCAAACGTAGGAGAATTAAGAGAAATGGTACTCAGAAATGGCTTGCAAGTTGGATGGAGCCACTCCACTGTAGCTTAGCAGATGGGTCACTTGCCAGGAGGTGGAGCGGCCCCTGGTTCAGTCCATAATCCTGCTGTGTGTGTGTGTGTGTGTGTAGGACCCTCGTACCTGGTATGTCCCACAGGTATGTCCCACAGAGGACCTTTACGGTCTTCAAACAAAACAAAACAAAAACATCTTGGAGGTCCCGGGCCACAGAGAGGTTAGGCTGGCCTCAACCAGAGCCAGGGCTTTTTCAGCTGTGGCTCCGATCTGGTGGAACGCTCTGTCACAAGAAACTAGGGCCCTGCGAGACTTGACATCTTTCCCCAGGACCTGCAAGACAGAGCTGTTCCACCAGGCCTTTGGCCAGGGCACAGTCTGACCCCCTCCTTTGGCAATTCTCACAGAACTCTAGCCCAGTGGTTGCCACTAATCTGATTTGAATTGATTTTATAATGAAATGATTTTAGAATGTTGTATCATTTTAATGTAGTTAGCCGCTCTGAGCCCAGCTTCGGCTGGGGAGGGCAGGATATAAATAAAATTATTTATTATTATTTTTATCTGCTTCTAAACAAAGAGGCTTGCCTTTGTGCCATAAAATAATTAATGGTCAATTAAAGGTGTTGAAACAGCTCCTGAAGCAATGATGAAAGTTCTGCACAACCCAGCTGCCCACTCAGCATGTCAATGTGCATGATGAATCCATGTGGCACACACCAGCATGCATTAAAGAAAAGCCCTGCTCCAAGAATGCATTGATTCAGTCAGACCTTTTAAGCAACGCTTTCCAGTAGGCAACCTGGCTTAACGTTAGTTAAAAGAATAATTATTCTTTTATCTCTTTTTTTCCCCTTTTTAGTAAAGATTCAAAAGTAGGCTTTCCAATGGCATCTTCTGCCCTTAATTTTCATTGGCTTAGCACACAGCCACACAGCCATTCCCTTGAACTTATCCGTTGCAGCGTAGAGCACACCAACCAAGATAACTTTTTTTCCCATGGAGTGATGATTCACCCCGCGCTAATGATTAATCCATTATGCAGCCTATGCATGATTTCCTTTTATATCCCAGTTAGCCCTGTGCTGCAAGAACTTCAGAAGAAGTCATCAGAGGGTCGTTTGTATGCATTACAATATATATGGGGAATGACACTGTTTGTTGCACAATGTTGTTAATGCCATAGAAAATGAATTGGTATAAAGCACAATGCTTTATTTTACTGAGTTTGCAAATCTGTCTGGGAAAGTTTCTTGTGCATTTTTGCAAAAAGAAAGTACTAATGAGCTGTGTGTAATTGTGCCATCTTTTTCTATGGACACGGGTGGTGCTGAGTTCTAAAACACAGAGCCTAGGGCTTGCCGATCAGAAGGCCAGCGGTTCGAATCCCTGCGACGGGGTGAGTTCCCGTTGCTCAGTCCCTGCTCCTGCCAACCTAGCAGTTTGAAAGCATGTCAAAAGTGCAAGTAGATAAATAGGTACCGCTCCGGCAGGAAGGTAAATGGTGTTTCCGTGAGCTGCTCTAGTCTGCCAGAAGCAGCTTAGTCATGCTGGCCAGAAGCTGTTTGCAGACAAACACCGGCTCCCTCGGGCAGTAAAGATAGATGAGCGCCGCAACCCCAGAGTCAGCCGCGACTGGACTTAACGGTCAGCAGTCCCTTTACCTTTACCTTTACCTTTACCTTTCTTTGGAAATGAATTCTATAGGACCAAGAGATGGTCGGTCATTTCTACAAGCAGAGATGTCTGTGCAGAAACAAATGAACATTGCAAACTACGCACACTTATTCAGAAGCAAACTCCACTAATCCCAGTGGGATGGATCCAGAGGAAGTTAATTGAACTTGGGTCCCATTGAAATCAATGTGAAAAGTTAGTAATAATAAAGTGAAGTCCCATTGATTACAGTGGGAGCTGAGCTCTGCTAGCTCAGGCTACACCACACATTGAAAACACCTGATTTCTCTCAAAGAATCTTGCGAGCTCTCCTTTGTTAAAGGAGCTGAGAATTGCAGCTCTGTGAGGCAACCACAGTTCCCAGGATTCTTTGGGGGAAGAATTATGTGCTTCAAATGTACTTGATATCTATGTTTTGTATGCAGTCTCCATCTGAATCCAACCCAACACAATTTATGCATAGGACTGAAGCCTGAATGGCCGTTTGTGGCATTTAAGGTTGTTTGGTCCTGATACTACACATCTACCTTCTGGGTTTTTTTTATTTATTGTACCACTGTTTCAAACTCAAATAATGGATAAACTGGGCCCTGAAGACTCAAGACACTTGTTGTTGTTGTTGTTGTTTAGTTGTTTAGTCGTGTCCTACTCTTCGTGACCCCATGGACCAGAGCACGCCAGGCACTTCTGTCTTCCACTGCCTCCCGCAGTTTAGTCAAACTCATGCTGGTAGCTTCGAGAACATCCCCTTCTTCTTTTGTCCTCAGTCTTTCCCAACATCAGGGTCTTTTCCAGGGAGTCTTCTCTTCTCATGAGGTGGCCAAAGTATTGGAGCCTCAGCTTCACGATCTGTCCTTCTAATGAGCACTCAAGGCTGATTTCCTTAAGAATGGATAGGTTTGATCTTCTTGCAGTCCATGGGACTCTGAAGAGTCTCCTCCAGCACCATAATTCAAAAGCATCAATTCTTCGGTGATCAGCCTTCTTTATGGTCCAGCTCTCACTTCCATACATCACTACTGGGAAAACCATAGCTTTAACTATACGGACCTTTGTTGGCAAGGTGATGTCTCTGCTTTTTAAGACACTTACATTAGCCCTAAAACCTAAACCCTTTAGACCCCGATTATCTTCTTCCATACAGAACCTCTCAGGTTTTAAGATCAGGAAAGGGGTTCCTCTTGGTATTTCCTACACCCTTTGAAGGTTCTTTGGGGGGGGGAGCTCAGGAGAGAATATTTCTTTGTGATGGCCCCTAAATTGTGGAATTCAATCCCCACAGAGATGCATCTGACACTTTCACTGTGTGGCTTCTATCATATGCTGAATATACATCTCATTACCCTAACCTTTGACACTTGAGAAATAGATACAGATATATATTTTAGGACGTACTCTATTCTTTTAGTCGTAAATCTTTTAAAATGATTTTAACTTTGCATTTTTGTAACCTGCCCTGGGTCAGGTAAGAAATTAACAACAACAACAACAACAACATTAATGATGATAGAACTCAAATTTCCCATTGCCTTTTCATGTTGTAACTTCCATCAGAGAAGACCATGAGAATCAAATCAATCTTTGCTATATATAAGCAGCCAATTGCACCAGTCTGTGATGTAAATATATACAGCCAACTGAGTTGTGGGAACTGTGGCTATAAGAGAACAGCAGAACTAGACTGCAAATCATTGCAAGTGGTTGCATATGCATCAGGAAAGGCACTACTCAACAAAATATATCTGTAGTATTTTTCATCTGAAAATAATCCAGAAGAGCTAAGGGGGCAGCAGTATGAAAGATGAGCCCCAAAATAAATGATGTAAAGCCTGTAGATGGGATAAAGAATGCATTAGGAACCCATGATTTTCCAAAAGCTCTGTGAGGCATAATGGATGATCTTGTGACACAACACTGTTCTGAGACTGATTACCCTAGGATGTTACATTCTCAACCAGCTAATAAATGCTTAATTTTCTGCTTCGTAGTAAAAGCATTTCGGAAAGTCCAAGGTGAAGTGGTCAAAGAAATGTGCACAAAAATTGCCTTCTAATAGCTTCATTATGGTTGTTTCATAATGGCGCTGTGGTCTAAACCACAGAGCCTAGGGCTTGCCAATCAGAAGGTCGGCGGTTCGAATCCCCGTGATGGAGTGAGCTCCCATTGCTCGGTCCCTGCTCCTGCCAACCTAGCAGTTCAAAAGCACATCCAAGTGCAATCGCCTTCTCTTTCCAGCCCGCGGATGATCCGGGAATCAGCGTGTTTTTACATGAGTAGAATGTGTCTTTTTATTTAAAATGCATCTCTGGGTTATTTGTGGGGCCTGCCTGGTGTTTTTTACATGAGTAGAATGTGTGCTTTTATTTAAAATGCATCTCTGGGTTATTTGTGGGGCATAGGAATTTGTTCATTTTCCCCCAAAAGATATAGTCTGGCCCACCACATGGTCTGAGGGATGGTAGACCAGCCCACGGCTGAAAAAGGTTGCTGACCCCTGCTCTATGACAACTCAAGTTTGTATGACTATGTTCCTGTTAGAGGTGCCCACTTCTCCAGAGGATGAGGGGGCTGACACAATGTTGCACGACATCCTGATGATGTCACACAATGTCCTGATGTCACACACCTGATGACACACATCTGAATACGATATGATACGATACGATAATCTTTATTGTCATTGTCCTAAACAGAACAACGAAATTGAAAAATATTGAGACCCTCCTCCTAAATATATAAACTGTATTGGCCCAAATATAAACCACACCCTTAAAATTGGAGGGGGGGAGAGAAATAAAGAAAGAAAAATACCTGAATATAAGCTGCTCGCTGCATACTGCGGGGGGGGGGGTCGCGCTGTGTTGCTGGTGGCTTTTCCCCTGCCTTCCTCGCTCTCTCTCTTACTGACCTTGGGAGAGAGGACAGGGGACTATGCACAGCAAAGGCGCCGCTTCACCGTACTCCTGGCACTGTTTGCCCGTAAGGTCATGAATATAAGCTGCACTTTAACTTTTCACGCTCAGAATTTGGGAGAAAATTGCAGCTTATATTTGGGCCAATACGGTATATATTCAGGGGCTGAAACTGCCCCTAGGAGTCATCGCCTGCAGGGGAGTCTTTAGCATATGTGCCGCCGGGGTGCAAAGATCCGCCCAGCGCCCCCAAATTTAGTTTAGCACCCAAATTAACTTTTATTATGCTTATGGCAGACACCACACTTACACCTGATCTCTTGTTTACGAAAACTTTTTTATTTGCGCATTTATGTACAATACACTTATACCTAAGTATACAACACCACCACACTTAAACTTATAAGTATTGTTTAGGCACCTACTTAGGAGAAACATTGGTAGCGAGATCAGTGGTGTCAAAGGTGCCGCTGACCCAGCTGCCACATAGCAGCTCAATACAAAACATAATACTTAACGTAATATTTTGATGTAAGAGTTAATTCTGCGTGCACAGTGCCATTGAGTCTGACAAGCATCGCCGTTGTGAAGGACAAGCGGTGCGTCTTTGCTAAATGAGCGCACAAAGTCGAAAGTCCTTTAGTGAAACAGTAAGTATATATTTTGGTAATACCATATATATATATATGTGTGTGTGTGTGTGTGTGTGTGTGTGTGTGTGTGTGTGTATACATATATATATATATATATATATATATATATATATAGTTTTTCTAGCTTGATCAAAATTATTTATAATAATAATAATAATAATAATTTATTATTTGTACCCCGCCCATCTGGCTCGGCCTCCCCAGCCACTCTGGGCGGCTTCCATAGAAACCAAAAATACACTAAAATATCACACGTTAAAAACTTCCCTGAACAGGGCTGCCTTAAGATGTCTTCTGAATGTCAGGTAGTTGTTTATCGCTTTGACATCTGCTGGAAGGGCGTTCCACAGGGCGGGCGCCACTACCGAGAAGGCCCTCTGCCTGGTTCCCTGTAGCTTTGCTTCTCGCAATGAGGGAACCGCCAGAAGGCCCTCGGCGCTGGACCTCAGCGTCCGGGCTGAATGATGGGGGTGGAGACGCTCCTTCAGGTATACTGGACCGAGGCTGTTTAGGGCTTTAAGGGTCAGCACCAACACTTTGAATTGTGCTCGGAAACGTACTGGGAGCCAGTGTAGGTCTTTCAAGACCGGTATTTATTATTTCATAGCAGGTAGATAGGTTAAGAGCTCAGCACCTGGTGCCCCCCAGAATTCAGCGCCTGGGTGCCCTGCACCCCTTGCACTCCCGGGTAAAGATGACCCTGATCGCCTGTGCTTTCTATGACCTCTCCTTTGTTTGCTATCATGGAACCTGACTTTCTTCCTGCACCTGACCCTGTATATCAGAATCTGATTGCTTTCCCCTGATCTGCCTTTCCAGAATTTGACCATAGCTTGATCTAACCCTGCAGACTAGATCCTAGCTGTGGAATTGATTGGTGTTTCACCCACCTGGAACCAAGGCCCTCAACAGTGTCCCTCCTGGACTAGAGCCCTTTCCTCAGTAGACAACTGTTTGAATCAGAGCACCACCTTACTCTGGGCCCATAATAAAATGATGTCTCGAAAGTTGATTCAAAACTTCTCACTGAAGTTACGTTGCCACTGAAATGAATAGCTTCCTGTAAGTCTGAAGCTATCCATGCAGAGATATTTAGGAACCTTAAACCATATTCTGTCTCACACGTACATCTCAGGTAGACTGGATCATTTTTAATTAGGATGCATAGGTAATATGGCTAATTGTACCTGAACCTCCAGGAAAAAAAATGTACTAAATTAGGGACTCATTAGCATTTTCATTAAATAAGGTTATTTGTTCCCCAATTAATCATTTCCTCCTTTTATCATCTTCCCCCCCCCAAAAAAAACATACACACAACCACCCTGCAGATTTCTTTTTAATTACAGCATATACACCATGAATATAAATGCATTCAAGAAAAAAAAATTGGGGGTCATCATCCATTTGAGACATGTAGTTTTCTTATAAACTCATAATTAGTCCGGAAAGGTATTTTTAACCAGAGATGTAAACTGCCCTAAATTGCTCACTGAGTTCACTGGGCATTTTCTACACCTGTCATTTCAAATATGAAACTTACAGTAGATTGAGCATGCATTCAGTTTAAAAATGGGTGTTTTGCTATGTTAACAATATTCAGAAGTGATGCATTCCAAGCCCTAATGCTTTTGATAATGTTACTTGCAAAAATGTTATTGCATTGAAAGCAATTAAAGCAATCTCACCATCATTTCACCATTGGATCCCAGTACATGCTACTTCCGGTCAAGACATCAGGGCTCAGAAAAATCTCAGTCAGTGAGAAGAGACTTCCAGGTTCAGAACCACAAAAGTGTAGTATAGCAATAAAATGCAAAAAGTAGCTTCTTCTTTCTTTCTTTCTTTCTTTCTTTCTTTCTTTCTTTCTTTCTTTCTTTCTTTCTTTTTTGCATTTGACCCAAATCTCTAAGGTCAGCCCTAAAGCCAATGGAAACTGAATTAAATTGTACTTTTTCATTTTGAGTATCCAAAAGTGTTTCAGGTCTGCTTTGGAAATTAGATTTTTAAAAATAATTTACCATCTCCCACATGTTCCCCATTAAGAAATGGAAAGAATATCGCAAATTCCCAGAAATCATTCACTTGGCTTGATGTTTCAAATGAGTGCTTTTTCTGACAGCCAAAAGGGGTATTTAATTTCTGTAGGGAGTTTTAAAACCATTTGATACCCAAACAAGCTTAGCAGAAAACGCCCATGCGTCTTTAAACGAGACATATTTCAATGGTATTTCAAAATGGCAGAGCACCGAGACATGAGCAGAGCTCCCCATAGGTAATAACAGCAAGAAGCACCATAATCAAATTAGTGGCCTGTGCATTTAGCTCTGCAGAATAACTTCAGTTGGCTTGATGCACACAGCTGAGGCTTATGGCTGGTTGTTTTATTAATAACTATTTGTCGAATCAACCTGACATCTCACACAGAGTTCATCCTGTTCTCTGTTTGTGGTCCACTACATAATCAGACTATTACGAGTTTGTCTACATAGAATCAGTGTGGAGCTCTGAATATGAAAACTTGGCAGCAACAACAGCAACAGAGTGTCGATGCCACAAACAAAACAAAACTGAGCCACCCATCACAAAGAGCTATGGGTACACAAGAAGTCAGAGGCGCCAGCTTGCGAGGATGACGGGGCGTGGGGCAAGGTTGCACACGTAATGTCAGGACCTCAGGAGGAGCTGATCACAGTGGCCACATGGCTCAATGACCGGTGGTTCCTCCTCTTCACACTGCCACCAGTGGGAGGCTGCTTTGGCCTCCTTCCCTTCATGGCAGGGGGAGGAGGAGGAGAAGGAGCTGACTGTTTGAGCCATGCCATGCTCAGCTCCAAGCTTGGCTCCACACTTCACCTCAATGCTCTGGTATACCTGAAGGAGCGTCTCCACCCCCATCGTCCAGCCCGGACACTGAGGCCCAGTTCTGAGGGCCTTCTGGTGGTTCCCTCACTGTGAGAAGTGAGGTAACAGGGAACCAGGCAGAGGGCTTTCTCGGTAGTGGTGCCTGCCCTGTGGAAGCCACCCAGAATGCCTGGGGCAACCCAATAAGATCAGTGGGATATAAATTATAAAATTATTATTAATATGGAGGGCCTTCTCAGTAGTGGCACCCAGCCTGTGGAACGCCCTCCTATTAGATGTCAAGGAAACAAACAACTATCTGACTTTTGGAAGACATCTGAAGGCAGCCCTGTTTAGGGAAGTTTTTAATGTTTGATCTTTTATTGTGTTTTTAATATTTTGTTGGGAGCCACCCAGAGTGGTTGGGGAAGCCCAGCAAGATGTGTGGGGTATAAGTAACAATTGATGATGATGATGACATTGGGGGGCCCTACCCCCAAAAAATATAGGGAAGCCCAAAAGGGCTCAGTCCTCAGGAGCCAGCTCCCCTGCAAGAAGTAGTCTACTTTTCCATTGTTGGTCTACAGTGGTACCTCGGGTTACATATGCTTCTGGTTACAGACTCCGCTAACCCAGAAATAGTACCTCGGGTTAAGAGGTTTGCTTCAGGATGAGAACAGAAATCATGCTTCGGCAGTGCGGCAGTGTTCTCACAGTGGCAAACCAGATGTTTCTGAGAAGCCCCAAAGCAGCTCTCAGGCACTAGAGTTTCTGGTATTCACAGGCAGAACATAGCCATCATAACTATAGCAACCATTGATAGCCTTTACCTCCATGAATTTGTCAGATCCTCTTTTCAGGGACATCTAAGTTAGTGGAAAATTCCATAGCTTTTCTTTTTTCTTTTTAGCTTGATTAAGTGCTGTGTGAAGAAGGCCTTTCTCTTGTCTGCCCTCCAACATTCAGCTTCATCAAATTTCCATGAGTTTTAGTATTACGTGCCCCATTTTATTCACTTCTCTCCTGTCACCTCATACCACATTTTTTCCAAACTGAAAAAGCATCAAATGCTCCAACTTCTTCTCACAGGGGAGTTCCTCCACCCCCTTGATAATTTCAGCTGCCCTTTTCTGAACCGTTTCCAACTCTACAATATCCTTTTTGAGGTGAGTTTATGCTAGTCCTGCTCAAAATGAACCTGGAGAAGCTTATGGGTGCAACTAACTTTGGTTCATTAGTTTCAGTGGTTCTAGCCTGAGAAGGATTTACAATAACTCAGTATTCCAAATGCCATTGCTCTGCAGATCTGTAAAGCAGCAGCATTAACAGCAAAGAAGGTAATTACACACAAAAAGACATTATTTGAGAGACAAAATTCGCTTTTGAATTGCTTCACCTACTGCAGATCCTCTGTGAGGTTCAGGAGGGAGCAATTCTCTGTGCTGCTCTTATGAAGAATGAGAGAAATATGGCTAGCCAGAAATACATAATGGCTTCCGGGCCTTATTGCTTTGTAATAGGGTTTCTAATTCTGTTATAATGTGTGGGGAGAAGAAATCCTCCTGGAAACAGTGATGATTATCACACAGCGTGAGATGGCTTTGTTTTGGGGTGTGTGTTCTCAGAGACTGAATTTCCTTCTGTTTAGAAGGATTCTTCTTTTTAAAAAGAACATTGCTGATTTATTGGAAACGACTTCTATTGTCTCCTGGGTGATCTTTCTTGGAAAGATGTGCATATTAGGTTTTAAAGGACAAAAAAAGATATGTCAACGTACATTGTGTGTGAAAGCGTTTAAAAGAAAGGCAATGTGTACTTAGGAATCCATTTACGGCAACAGCATCTGTGGATACTGGACATGTATAGCAAGAGAGGTGGAGAACTTTATACTGTGTTCTACAGGTGTAAAGTTGTAAAGTCTCTATACATACAGCTCTGTACATGGGGTCATGTCAGGGACTGGGCAGAGGAGGAATGGTGGAGACCACCTCCCCATCCTGACCCTTCCAGGGAGAAGGAAGAGGAAGATAGTAGACAAGATACTATATACAAAAGGGGTTTGAGGGAGGTCACAGGCCAGAGCCAGATAAGGGGGAATGTTGGGAAATCATGGAAGAGCCAGAGCAACACCTGGCTGACAAGTTGTCACTAGAAAGCAGTCCAGACCCTCCATCTTCCAGAACCCGGCGAGCCTTAAAAGTAGGGGAGCAAAGAGCTCAAAGACAGAGGGCACGTAGCAGCACCCATAGAGGAGGTGATGGGAATTATGAATAAGGAAGTGGGAGTGAAGTGGGGTGGAGATTCACTCAGAACAATGGCATTATCCAAGAGGCTGGGTTCTATAGCCTCTCTCTATAAAGATTGAAATAAAAAAGGACTGTAAGAAACTTTTCCTTGTCTTTATGCTTTCCTGGGCAACCAGTCAGGAGCCACTGACAGCATCCTGACAGGTCATCTGCAGATATTTGAATGAATGCAAACAGTTCAGGGTAGAATATGCTGTTCCTTCCGCTTCTATGTGTTTGGATACTATTTGTCGATACTGAATGTCTGGAGGGGAAATAGCTCTGACTGTGAAACTGATCACTCACAGACCCTCCAAGTGTCCCTATTTTCCAGGGACAGATATGCAAATGAAGTCTATTTGTTTAAATGCCTAATTGCATCAAAATTAATTGCTGTGCTCTGCCACATGCTGTATTTCTGCTATAGAACCAGGTACTACATGACGAGAACAGTTAAACACAAACCTTCCAAGGTGTCTCTCCACTCCCCCCCCCCTTGATAGATGGATGGTGCTCTGCAAATGAGAAAAAAAATGGGGGGGATATCTTAGCCTTGACTCACAACATCCTCGTTAGGATGACAGGCTGTTTTTCATTTCTCCTTTCTGTTGGGCAGCCATGTTGGAAGAAAGGTGGATTTGTGAAAAGCCAAACATATACTCAGTGGCTTCTGACATGCTTAGAGGGCTTTTCTCATATTTTATAATGATCGGTCCTGAGGCTTTCAGAAATCCCTGAGGTAAACAGACCACCTTATTGCTTGGAAGACCACTTTATTTTCCTCTCCCATTTTGGTTTTGCGGTTTCGTCAGGCTGTAGCTCTCGACATTTGTTACTAGAGTGAAGAAAAGCCACAGGGGGAAAGCAGAGATGTGGGGCTGCCTAGCTAGCCCTCCTGCTAAGGTCTTGCTAATTCTCCCAGTCCATTGCATGATGAGGATGGATGCCTACAGAGAATAGTGATGTAAGAAGGCATCAGTTATTATTATTTTGCTCCAATACAGTTCACCTTCCACCCAAAACTATGCTTTCCATCCAGAGCTTTTTTCCCCAGCCAGAATTCACTGGAATTTAGTTCCGGCACCTCTCTGGTGGGCACCATTGCCATTATAAAAGAACCAGGGAAATGTTTGTGGTGAGTTCCAGCACCTCTTTTTCTAGAAAAATAGCAGTGGTTTCGCAGTATGTTACACGACTTATATATTTATTCCACCCCGTTCATTTCAATGCAAAGAAATACAATGCAAACGGTGGAGGTACATAATCATTTATGTGTCGTTTGTGTACCGAAAGCAACAGAAACAGCAAACTCCCATCCTGTCTCCTGGATATGGGACAAATAAGCAAACTTCAGCAATTTCTGCTCCCGTTTCTGTTTTCGTCAGAATTCTCTGACATCCCTGGCAGTGGGGAGCCTTTGTCTTCCACAGAGAACAATCAGTGCCTCAAAATCTGCCATGTAGTTTGTACACAACATATTTTATGACACAACTAATATATAGTTACTGCATACGTGAACAGCAGAGACAGGCTGCCTATTTATTTCACCAACCTATCACACAATATCATTTTAACTATGTTTTTTACGTGCTTGCCATGTCGCCTTTTGGTTTTTAGACTGCTTTCCTTGATGTTCTTTGAAAGTGTCTGTCTTTGTATTTCAGTTATTATTTGTGTACTTTTTATCCTGACCGTATGGCACTGTAATGATCATTGAGCATGTGCCAAAAAATGGGGTGGAAATTGCTTTTTACAAAATAACATTGGGAAAACAAGGGCCTCTGCCTAGTTCTTACACTCTGTGTGGAACTTCCTATCTGTATCCCTGCAAAGTAGAAGACAACCATTGTGTAGACAGGCAGAGTCCCCCAAACCCTGGGCAGCCGCTGTGTGGAATAACAACTCAAGACAACGTGCTATGGGATTAAAATTGGCCACAACTTTATTAGGTTTCAGATGTGGGTAGACCTTGGCTCAGGCATTGGGCATTCATCCCTCCCAGTCCCCCTCCGGGGATCTGGGGAACATCAGGGTTATCCAGTGTGTGTGGGGAGGGGGGGAATAGGCTGGCTCTGGAGAACATATGTTCAAGCAGAGAGAGCCCGCCCCCATTACGCCACCATCGCAGGGGAGAGCAATGACAGCCTCTAGGTGTAAGGCCAAAGCCTCCCCTCAAACAACGCCTTTAACGGGGAACCCTGATATTGCCGCTGCAAAAAGGAGGGGGAGTGGGTCACCGCTACACCCCACCCCCATTTAGGGAAGATAGACTAAAGGATCCCGCCCAAGGCCTGATACCGCCAAAGTTGTGATGTTTTGCTATGGGGAAGGCAAACCTGCCAATGCAGGAGAATTCCTTTCCGGCCCTTCAACAGCGACCTTAACGTAGCAGCGCCCACGTACCTGTGGAGAAAAGGTTAACCTGCAAAAGAAGTCTTAACTGAGGGTGGGTATGGTGGGAGAAGCTCTGGAGCCAACTGACGATTCCCAGGCAAGATCCTTCCCCTATTGTGTGGGCAGGTAGTCCCTCCCCCTACCTGGCCTGATCACCTTGGCAACGCCTCCCCAGGCGGGATTGGACAACTGACTGAGGTAGGCGGAGACCTCCAGGTATCCCACCTGGCGAAGGCGAAGCCAAGCCTGTACTAATGGTTCCACTTAGGGTCCAGGGGGCTGTGCACGACCACGCAAAGGGCGCCCCCATTTAATGTGGGGAGTGGTCATTGTTGTTGCCATCCGTCTGTCTCAAGAACAAGAACACTGAGCCCCGGAGGCTGAGGCACTGTGTCCCCCCATTTGTTCTTTGTTTAAAGGGGCCGGGCCTTCTCAATGTTCAGAGGGCTCATCGTGCAACATCAGGACATTGCATGGCATTGTGCGCACAATGTCAGGACATCATGTGACGCTGCATGCCTGACATTAGAACGTTGCATGGCTTCACATGCGGGGCCCCTCAATCCTCTGGAGAAGGTGGCACCTCTGCTTGAGAAACAATGGAGTGCACATCTGGGGGTGATACCAAACTGCTAGAGAAACACAGCACCTGCTGCGGCTGCAGAAACAAGTAATTCGCAACGACTGCCTCCAGTGTTGCTTTGGCTATAGTGGTAGTAGTAATACTAATACTAATAATGTTATTATTTGTATACCACCTTTCTGACTGGATTTCCCCAGCCACTCTGAGTGGCTCCCAACAGAATATTAAAAACACAATAAAACATCAAACATTAACAACTTCCCTCAACAGGGCTGCCTTCAGATGCCTTCTAAAAGTCAAATAGTTGTTCATTTCCTTGACATCTGATGGGAGGGCATTCCACAGGGTGGGTGCCACTACCAAGAAGGTCCTCTGCCTGGTTTCCTATAAATGTCAGCGAGGGCTCTGATGACCAAGGAGGGTGGCAGGCAGAAAGAGATGGAGGTTTGCTTTCTTCACATGCAGAGAGTGAAGCGAGCCTCTCCAGTCCTGGAATGCAAGTTGCCAATTCCCAGAACACCATGAGGCAGGCAGAGGGGCTTCAGCTTTCAGACATGCTCTCAGGGGAGGAGGGACAAACTGGACTATCTGCTCCAGAGTACTAGGAGTTTGTGCAGAGTTCAGGCTTGGTGTCAAGTCCACAAAAAGAGAAGCAGCCGATGTAGTATTTCCTCTAGGAAAAGAGCCCACCCTCCAGAGGGCTCAAGTGACCCATTGAGTGAGGAAGATTGAGCTGTGTGCTTGGACGGAGCTACTGTGTAAATACCAATACTGTGGTACCTCGGGTTAAGAACTTAATTTGTTCCAGAGGTCTGTTCTTGACCTGAAACTGAAGCACCACTTTAGCTAATGGGGCCTCCTGCTACTGCCACGCAATTTCTGTTCTCATCCTGAAGCAACATTCTTAACCCGAGATAATATTTCTGGGTTAGTGGAGTCTGTAACCTGAAGCATCTGTAACCTGAAGCCTCTGTCACCTGAGGTACCACTGTAAATCTGAATGTTATAAAACTGCCAGCCTGCCATCTCTTGGTGTGAAAGGGAGATGGTGAATCAGGGGTATGAAACCTATGGCCCGTGGGCCACAAGCAGCCCATGGAGGTCGTTTAACTAGCCCATGGACCCCGGCCACCCACTCGGGGACCCTCGCCGCCCGCTTGGTCGGTTGGCTCCTGTGCGCCACACTAAACCGGCACAGAGCAGAGCAGGGAGCGCCTTCTGTGACGCTGGCCGGCTTCCCATTGGCAGCAGGAATCTCCAGTGCTCCTGCAGCCAATGGGAAGCTGCACACGCCTCCTCTGTGGCAGAAGGTGTGCCGGAAATAGTGTGTGCGCGTGCATGAACTCCGGCCCACTGCAGCGTCTGCAGGACCGTGAACTGGCCCAAACCACAAAAACTTTGCCGACCCCTGTCGTAAATCCTGACAGTAACTTCACTTCTCTCAGTGAGGGAACCGCCAGAAGGCCCTCAGGGCTCGATCTCAGTGCCCAGGCTGAATGGTGGTGCTGGAGACACTCCTTCAGGTATACAGGGCCAAAGCCGTTTAGCAAGACCAAAGTGACCTGTGTGTCTGGAGGCCTTTGGCTCCCCAGATGACAAGACTTGCTGATGTGGCTATAGGAGTTGCCAAAAGGAGGCTTACAAGGCACCATCCAACCACCTTAGAGAGTCCACTCCAGATTTGTGCAGGGATTACTCCTTAGTCTTTTCTTCTCCCAAAGGTGTCTTGCAAGGCAGCAGGACTGGAATCTGCATTGGGGTTTCCTCTCAACGCCCTTCTCACGAATGAGTATAGCCACAGTCAGACTATCATCTGTTGATATTTTCCCCCCTCCCATTGACAGAATCTCCTGATCTGATGTTTTGAGAAAGGAGGGGGCGGAAACTGCTCATCTACTCTTCCGCTCCTGACTGACTGCCTGACTCGGTGTGTGGAGAGAGTCTTATCTATGTAGTGACTAGATGGCTGAGTGGGAGATGTAACACGTGCAAGCCAGTAGTTCTTTAGTTTGTAGTAGCTATTAGAAATAAAAGGAGTTATGCTTCACAGCTAGCTTCCGTGTAATTTATGAGTCTGGTGCTCACAGTGCACAGTTGTTGGTCCAGTGTACTGGGACCTGCTTTCCAGGATTGGAAGGTCTCTGAAAGTGGTCCAGTCGCCTAGCCCAGTCGGGGCAGAACCAGTTATTGAGCCCAGTCGCTGACATCGGTTGAAAGGCGTTCTGACATCACCAAGCCTATAGAGCAGAAACATCACTGCTTCCGTGGGCTTTAAGCCGTCTGTATTGCAGGGAGCAGGTGGGGACTCTATTAGGCGTTGAATCTAAAAAGCTGTGACAGAGAGATCACAAAGCAGGGTATCGCAGAATAAAACTGTGATAATGTGGCATTGAGGATCTGACATAAATCCAGCTAAATGAAGCAATTCAGAAGCGAGCACTAGATATTAGGTATGACATAGTGTCATTATCTCAATTTTCCTTGTGTGTGTAGAAGCAGGCATTTTCAGAGGTATCCAAACAGTCAAATAGTGACTCCGGTACATGTTATATTTTTTTTGTAAGTACTGCTTTACTTTGTCATCACACGCAGAGTGTTCAAAATGAGCTTTGGTTATATTTTCATTTCTGAACTGTTTATTTCACTGGTGCAAAAAAAAGAGAGGAACATCACACATGGATAAGAATTAGCATTATCCTTGTGCAAGACCTATTAGGTGTAGCCATTGTACCCGACATGCAAATTCCAAAAATGAGAGGTGCTAAAAGGTTGTAACATGACTTGGGGATTCAGAAAATGTTACGGTTTAATTAATATAATTTAGTTTTGCTTGGTAAGTAAAATGTCTGTGAAATTGCATAGAAGTCATTAAAAATGATTGCCAAGTACTTGCAGTTATATTATATATTAATATTATTTATTACTGTCATTGTTATTCAGCATTTCCTGACATTTTCAGAAGGTAAAATTAAAATTCTTTGGTTTTCCAAAAACAGTTTATGTGCTTCTTCATCAAATGTAGTCTTACCAAGCTAAACGTTGTCCAGTCACAAAAATAATAGCAGATTTCAAGTCCTCACACCCAAAAACATACTTTTAAGATCCCTCACTGAGGAAATTTGCAAAAATTAAGTTTCATCCCATTAAATGGCATACCCTATTGATGCATGTAAACTGCTTAGAAGTTACTTTGAAGGTATGAACAGCATACAAATAAACACATCTTAAACTCCTGGTAGTTATTAAATGAAAAGCGTCATTTTTATGTGTTGCGTTCTGCTTTTTTATGCATTGCTTTCCACATTATTTCTTTTTCTTTGAAGTGTACACTTATTATTTATAAGAATGACATTTTATTCCTATAGCAAGCACCTGTTGCTACTAGGAGTGCTTTACATAACACAATAAAAATCCAACTGACGCTTACATAATATGACCGGTTCATTTACAAGCAGATTCTTCTCCTTTGGTTTAGCTCACTTTCACTGCCACCCCTCCTTTTCAAAAGTCATTGAATTTGATGAATTTTTATGAGGAACTGACAGCAGGCGTGAAAAAGAGGAATAAGCAATAATGCAGACACCATGCACTGACCTATTTAAACTGACCTATTTGCCGGTCTAAAATATTAAATCCCACAAAAGAAATATTTACTACAACGATCATGAAGTTTGGACTGACCTTAAACCAGGTTAATTTGCTTGTTCTATGAGGGCTGAATAAATCTGAACTCTTAGAGGAATGCACGCCTCACCTTGACCAAATAAATTGGGTATTTAAAAAAGGACTTTTCCAGAACTAATTGAAATACAGGGTTCATGTGAAATGCACCTCTTAATCAGATAATATATAATAAGCAGAGAGAATGGGAATACAGAATGTGAAGACACAATTAAGGGAATAGGTAAAGGTAAAAGGTAAAGGACCCCTGGACGGTTAAGTCCAGTCAAAGGCGACTATGGGGTTGCAGCGCTCATCTCGCTTTCAGGCTGAGGGAGCCGGTGTTTGTCCACAGACAGCTTTCCAGGTCATGTGGCCAGCAGGACTAAACCGCTTCTGGTGCAAAGGGACACCGTGACGGAAGCCAGAGCGCACAGAAACACCATTTACCTTCCCACCACAGCAGTACCTATTTATCTACTTGCACTGGTGTGCTTTCAAACTGCTAGGTTGGCAGGACCTGGGACAGAGCAATGGGAGCTCACCCTGTCACACGGATTCGAACCGCTGACCTTCTGATTGGCAAGCCCAAGAGGCTCAGTGGTTTGTACCACAGCGCCACCTGCATCCCAAGGGAATATACCAGCATTTTAAGGAAAAACTGAAGGGCTTTTCAGAGGTTCCTCATAGTACAACTACCCTCGGTGGCTATTTCAAATGACCTCCACATTACAGCTCCTCCATAGACCTTCCCTGCATCGCTCCACGTGACCTATCTGCTCTGCTCCAAGTTCCTTTGGGTTCCTGTGGCTCCATTCCTCACATTCATGTGTTTGGTGTGGGCACCCACTAGTGGAACCTGCAGACAAATTACCCATTTCAGTGGAAAGCAAACACAGTGGAAGTCGCCCTTGTTTTCAGGGTTGCATTCTCGTTTTCCGAGCTCTCTCTCTGCTCAGTTTTTACAAGCCATGCATTGTAAACCAAATTCATTCCTCAGCTCTGCTTTCCCAAAAGCAATAGCATCTTCCCACTATAGGGTCTACGTGGGATTTCTTTTACGAATCCTTTAGTCAGGCGCATATACATACATGCATATATATATATATATATATATATATATATATATTCCTATAAACCACACTCAAAGTAATTGCTTTAATCTTTCACGATCATCTGCGGAGCAAGAGGTTTTGGGAAAAGAGCTAGGTTTCAAACGACATTTGCCAGTTTCAAAGTACTGACTTGGCTGATCCCAGTGAAGAATGACAGAAGTTGCGGCCAGGAAATCCTTGAGGGAATTTACAAGAAGACAGCATATCTGTTGATGAGACATGCTGTTCTGGTGGCTAATGATAGTAGA
This sequence comes from Podarcis filfolensis, assembly GCF_964270895.1. Taxonomy (NCBI): domain Eukaryota; kingdom Metazoa; phylum Chordata; class Lepidosauria; order Squamata; family Lacertidae; genus Podarcis; species Podarcis filfolensis. The sequence goes on from NC_139612.1 coordinate 17,943,367, forward strand.
TGACAGCGAGTAGAGGAGACAAAGAGGAAAAATGTTTCCTCAGAACAAGCGATTTAAACAAAAATGCAATTCCCCCATAATTTTCTGATTATCTCTGTCCGTCTGTAGCTACAGTGTTGGGAGAGGCGTCAATTCCCTGGTGCACAGGAAACAGGAAGCCCGGAACAGGTGGTTTTTGTCCATTGCAGCAGAAGATGTTGCAATTGCTCTTAAAACAACACCCAGAGTTATTCCTTCAATTCTACTCAGCAGTAGTCATAGAATCATAGAATCATAGAGTTGGAAGAGACCACAAGGGCCATCGAGTCAAACCCCCTGCCAAGCAGGAAACACCATCAGAGCACTCCTGACATATGGTTGTCAAGCCTCTGCTTAAAGACCTCCAAAGAAGGAGACTCCACCACACTCCTTGGCAGCAAATTCCACTGTCGAACAGCTCTTACTGTCAGGAAGTTCTTCCTAATGTTTAGGTGGAATCTTCTTTCTTGTAGTTTGGATCCATTGCTCCGTGTCCGCTTCTCTGGAGCAGCAGAAAAGCAGTAGTGTTTGCCTTTTATCAAGGGTGAGAAACCTAAGAATAGAAGTCAAATGTCTTGGCTTTCTTGGAAGACAACCTGTGTATCAATGTTATGAATAAAGTTTTAGTTATAGTATTGGAGTTAGACTGGCTCTCCTCTGGGGAGCTTTGCCAACCTAGTGACGTTATAGCTGTTTGAGTTCTCAGAAGTAGAGGGCTGGGAGGGGGGCAGATTGAACCAAGTTCTTTTCTTAAGCAGATAATAATAATAATAATAATAATAATAATAATAATAATAATAATAATAATTTATACCCCACCCATCTGGCTGGGTTTCCCCAGCCACCCTGGGCGGCTTCCAACAAAACACTAAAATACAATAACCTATTAATCATTAAAAGCTTCCCTAAACAGGGCTGCCTTCAGATGTCTTCTAAAAGTTTGGTAGTTGTTTTTCTCTTTGACATCTGGTGGGAGGGCATTCCACAGGGCGGGTGCCACTACCAAGAAGGCCCTCTGCCTGGTTCCCTGTAACTTGGCTTCTCACAGCGAGGGAACCGCCGGAAGGCCCTCGGCGCTGGACCTTAGATAGCCTATCACCTTGCCTTTTATTGAGAAAGGTGGACTCTTTGCATAGCAAAAGAGCTGGGCATGTACAGGTGATTTGTTGTCATAGAAATGAACAATCCTTCTGGGAGATGAGCTGAAGGAAGTGGGCGTTTGCTTTCCACTAAAATCGATATTTTCTGTGTGATGCCCACTCATGCAGATTACCACACCTCAAACGTGAATGTTGGGAATGGGTCCAGAAGAAGCCGCATCAACTTAAGACAGGGCCAGTAGTCCATCTAGGCATCATTGTCCACACTGGTTGGCAGCAACCCTCCAGAGTTTCAAATGAGATATTTCCAGTTCTAACAAGAGATGCCAAAGATTGGATTTAGGGCCTTCCCCATACAGACGGCAGAGGACAGGGTGATTATTCAACCAAGGAATCTTACCCTCCTGCAACTCAATATCAGTAAGGGTTGTTTTGGTTCATGTTGAGCTTTTATGGATTGTAAAAGTAAAGGTAAATGGACCCCTGACCATTAAGTCCAGTTGCGGACGCCTCTGGGATTGCGGCGCTCATCTCGCTTTACTGGCCGAGGGAGCTGGCATTTGTCCGCAGACAGCTTCTGGGTCTTGTGGCCAGCATGACTAAGCCACTTCTGGCAAACCAGAGCAGCACACAGAAACACTGTTTACCTGAGCAGTACCTATTTATCTACTTGCACTTTGACGTGCTTTCGAACTGCTAGGTTGGCAGGAGCAGGGACCGAGCAACGGAAGCTCACCCCGTCGTGGGGATTCAAACCGCCGACCTTCTGATCAGCAAGCCCTAGACTCTGTGGTTTAGACCACAGTGCCACCCGCGCCCCTTTTTCGATTGTATATTGTTTTAAATATGCCACACACTGTTCTGAAGTATTGGCACATAAATTGCATTTGTTTAAGAAAACTAAAAACGCAGTTAAAACATTATAGGTTTGTATTATTATTCTCCCAGTAGCGATGTATGGAAGTGAAAGCTGGACCATAAAGAAGGCTGATCGCCAAAGAATTGATGCTTTTGAATTATGGTGCTGGAGGAGACTATTGAGAGTCCCATGGACTGCAAGAAGATCAAAGCTATCCATTTTTAAGGAAATCAGCCCTGAATGCTCACTGGAAGGACAGATCCTGAAGCTGAGGCTCCAATACTTTGGCCACCTCATGAGAAGAGAAGACTCCCTGGAAAAACCCCTGATGTTGGGAAAGATTGAGGGCACAAGGAGAAGGGGATGACAGAGGACGAGATGGTTGGACAGTGTTCTCGAAGCTACCAGCATGAGTTTGACCAAACTGCGGGAGGCAGTGGAAGACAGGAGTGCCTGGCGTGCTCTGGTCCATGGGGTCATGCAGAGCCCGACACGACTAAACAACAACAACAATTATTATTCTCTGGCATTTCTGTAGCATTTTTCCGGGGTATTCAATGCATGTTGCTGCTTTTTCCCCCCATATCACTTATCTTTGCATTTTGGGGTGGATGAAGGCACTCTGTAAAGGTCAACCTGTGTTTGCTTTGATTTCGGCTGCAGCAGTTCATGCCAACCAGCATAGAGTGTTACGCAAGAAAGTTCCTCTCCAGCCTTTGACACAGTTCACTTTTCACCTGGCCTGTGCTCCTGGTCCAAAGCTGATTGGAGCATTGTACCTTTAGCAGATGCAACACTGACAGATGTTTAACAATGCTGCTTCTCATTTGTCACCAAATGCACATTTTTCTGCATTTCCCTAAGTGAAACAAAACAGTGACAAATTGCCATACGAAAACAGAATATAAATTTGTTAAACTCTGTAGATTTCCCTGTAATTTACCAAGTGACGGCAGTTTACATTATGAAGAATTTTTCATGGCTAAAGCTGTTTCTGCCTAAAACAAATGATGCTTGATAAGTCATCTGTGAAACATATATTTAATTCCCAACCCTTTTCCAGTTCTTGTAGTGCTTGGCTGACAGCTCCATTCATTCACCAAGGTTAGGCATTCAATCTGGAATATATATATTATTTCCATAATTTAAGTGGCATCAATAATATCCAATAAAATGTATATCATAGGGCTGATAGCACCTGAATCTCTCTCCCAGCAATATACAGAGTTGTTTTGGTTCGATCAACAGGAAAAGTCAATTTTTGCATCTTTTTGTCTGGTCTGGTCTAATTCTGGCTTAGATGGACTTCTGGACCACATAGTTAATTAGTGTAATAATTTTGCACAGAAGAAGCACGATGGCTTAAACCTTTATCATGGGAAACTCTCAAATGTTATGGCGTATAAAACAAGTATGATAGCTTAACCAACCTCTGGATGACTGTCTGAATTAGGAAGCCTACTTCTACTCACGCAAGGCTCTCCTTGCAATGCAGAACCCCAATTTTTCCAAGGCATAATGCAGAGAGCCTCCAGAAGACGGGGTGGCGCTGTGGTCTAAACCACTGAGCCTCTTGGGCTTGCCAGTTTGAATCCCTGTGATGGGGTGACCTCCCATTGCTCTGCCCCAGCTCCTCCCAACCTAGCAGTTCAAAAGCACACCAGTGCAAGTAGATAAACAGGTACCACTGCGGCAGGAAGGTAAATGGTGTTTTCATGTGCTCTGGCTTCTGTTGTGCCAGAAGCAGTTTAGTCCTGCTGGCCACATGACCCAGAAAGCTGTCTGTGGACAAACGCCGGCTCCCTCAGCCTGAAAGCGAGATGAGTGCCACAACCCCATAGTCGCCTTTGACTGGACTTAACCGTCCAGGGGTCCTTTGCCTCTTTTTTTACCTTTTATCAGGAGATCAAGAGTCTCCTTATTTCAGATCATCACCCTGTGCCCTTTGTGGCTCCCTCTCATGCTACTTTTCTGGATTTCCCATTCCTCTTCCCACCCAATTTTCCATTGCCTCCCCCAGTGGTTAGCATTTTGTGGCTACTGAGCCACTGGGCTTGAAGGGGAGAGGAGTCTCCTTCTTAGGTTTATTATTCTTTCTTTTTTTAAAGGTACATCTACAAACCTTGGGGCTCCCCCAGGGCTGCTAATACCACTGGCTAATACCACTATCAAGGGGCGCGGGTGGCGCTGTGGGTTAAACCACAGAGCCTAGAACTTGCCGATCAGAAGGTCGGTGGTTCGAATCCCTGCGATGGGGTGAGCTCCCGTTGCTCGGTCCCTGCTCCTGCCAACCTAGCAGTTCGAAAGCACGTCAAAGTGCAAGTAGATAAATAGGTGTCGCTGTGGCGGGAAGGTAAACGGCGTTTCCATGCACTGCTCTGGTTTGCCAGAAGCGGCTTAGTCATGCTGGCCACATGACCCGGAAGCTGTACGCCGGCTCCCTCGGCCATAAAGCGAGATGAGTGCTGCAACCCCAAAGTCGGTCACGACTGGACCTAATGGTCAGGGGTCCCTTTACCCTTTAATACCACTACCACAAGAGTATTTTGGCTACGTAAGAACCAGCACTCAAATAATCAAGATACAATTGTAGAGGTGAAAGGGACCCCAAGGGCCCAACTCCCAGCAACAGCTAAAGCATCCTTGACAGATGGCCATCCGACCTCTTCTTATTTTTTTTTTATTATTTTAAATATATCTTTATTGATTTAAAATAAATACATTTGTGAGAAAACAGACGAACGAACTTACAATCAAGCAAACAAATAATTGAAGAATCAAACAAACAACCACAATATAAGAAACAACAAGATTAATATAACTAACATCATTTATACTCCTGGTACTGAAAGCAATAATAATAATAATAATAATAATAATAATAATAATAATAATAATAATAATATATTTATTTATACCATGCCCATCTGGCTGAGTTTCCCCAGCCACTCTGGGTGGCTCCCAACCGAGTGTTAAAAACAATACAGCATTAAATATTTAAAACTTTCCTAAACAGGGTTTCCTTCAGATGTCTTCTAAAAGTCAGATAGTTGTTTATTTCCTTGACATCTGATGGGAGGGCGTTCCACAGGGTGGGTGCCACTATCGAGAAGGTCCTCTGTCTGGTTCCCTGTAACCTCACTTCTCGCAATTAGGGAACCACCAGAAGGCCCTAGGCGCTGGATCTCAGTGTCCGGGCGGAACGATGGGGGTGGAGACCCTCCTTCAGGTATACAGGACCGAGGCCATAACTTATAGAGGAAAAAAATAAAAAATGACTTCCAATTAATCTCACTGTACTTTGTCTATCCATTACCTTATACAGTGGTACCTCGGGTTAAGTACTTAATTTGTTCTGGATGTCCGTTCTTAACCTGAAGCACCACTTTAGCTAATGGGACCTCCCGCTGCTGCCGCGCCGCCGGAGCACGATTTCTTTTCTCATCCTGAAGCAAAGTTCTTAAACCGAGGTACTATTTCTGGGTTAGCGGAGTCTGTAACCTGAAGCGTATGTAACCTGAAGCGTATGTAACCTGAGGTACCACTGTACCGCACAGTTACGTAGTTCTTATGTAGTTTCTTTTTACCTCCCTACAAACTTATATTTGTACAATACAATGATCAGTCTAATTCTGCCAAGATGTTTCCTTTTATACCATAGTTTTCTAAGTATTCTTTAAAGATTCTCCAATCCTTATAGACTTTTAAACAAAACAAAGCAAAACAAAAAATCCAACCTCTTCTTAAAAACCTCCTAGGAAGGAGAGATCTCCCCGTCCCAAGGGAGATCGTTCCACTGTTGAACACCTCTTACTGTCAGAGAGGTATTCCAAACGTTTAGGCCGAATCTACTTTCTTGTAATTTGAATCCATTGGTTCAGGTCCTACACTCTGGTGGATAAAAATAATAATGTCAAGAGTCATCTGCACAGAGATACGCACAATTTTTCTATTTTTAAAGACTATGGCATATGTGAGACTGATACTTTTTTTTTTTTTTTTTTTTTTTTGCTTATGCAGTGGTTGATACCGTCCTTGCTCACAGTTCCATTCCGTTACCTCCATGTGAATATGGTTGCAAAGCTTAGCTCTCTGGTTTTTCTGAGCTCTCAGTTTTATTGAATACTTTTAAAATACAGAACCGGGAATACAAGTGTCAGCAGACTGGGTGCTCATCTAATTGAGAGCAGTGCAACTATGGTGACGACATTCTCTCCTTCTAAGGCTGCGGTCCTAACCCTATTTACCTGAGGGCAAAGAGTTGAAACTTCCCTCTCCCTGGTCCCTATTTAGCTCAGTTCTCTATTCCAGTGGTTAGTTTACAAGGGGAAAAACAGTTAAGCAGAACCAGCTTCATGTCTACTTTGGCTTTAAGCACAATGGAATGGAAAAAGTGTTATGTACTGAAGTTCTCACCCTGGGCCAGCAGGGGGATACTGTAGATAGTTATGCAAATAAGGGATCGAAAGTGACGTTCAGTGATTGGATAGTTTTAGAAAATTGTTACAGTTACGTTGTACTGGAGCTCTATATAAGCAGGCTGACTGAACCCTTCAGTTCAGTTCTGTTCTGGCCTGTGAATAAACAAGAGCTGTTAGAAGAATCGCTGTGTCGTCTGATATGTTCACCCACAACTTAACAAAAAAAAAAAACCTTGATAAAAAATCCCGAAGCTTATCTGTTAGGGTTGGTGGGTAAAGACATACCACATATGAAAAAACAAATCTTTTTATATGCAACAACAGCTGTCAGGGTAGTAATTGCCACTAAATGGAAATCTCAGGACACACCAACAAAGGAAGAGTGGATTTGTAAATTAAGTGAGTATATAGAATTGGCAAAATTAACTTCAATTTTAAGATATCAATCAAATCAAAAGTTAAGAATGGAGTGGAAGTATTTCGAAGATTATATGTCAAAATATTGTTCTAAAAATGACATGTTAATAGGCTTAGAATAAAAAACGTAAGCAATAACAAACCAATAAAGAAAGAAGGGAAAATCAGAATTTAACAAAAATAATTTATTATAGAATGCAAGGGGGGAAAGTTAGAAAGAAATATAAAGAAGTCGAATTGCTGTGGAGGGAAGGAGAGGGTGGGCGGTGGGTTTTATAATTAAGTGTATAATTATGCAGCTGTTGTAATTTAGATATTATATTTTATGTGAGGGAATCATTGGGAATTTTGGTTATTATGTATATATGTTAAGTTTCAATAAAGATCTTTGGGGGGGGGGAATTTAAAAAAGGGAAAAGGTGGGGACATATAGGGTGGAATGGGTAAAAAATGAATTGCAAGAGGCAACTGATTGGGAACCCTGGCGGAATCTATGCACATATAAATAACGCTATGAAAATGCTTTATAAAAAAAAGTTTTGAAAAATACATTGAATTTGACATAGCTCACTTTCGCCATCTAGTGTCACATTCATATACTGCAGGTTACAACACATTTACAACGTTTCATTTGCAGCTGTAGAGCTGAGCCCCCTGTTTGTGCAATGTCATAGAATCATAAAATTGACTTGGAAGGGACCCCAAGGGGTATCTAGTCCAACCTCCTGCAATGCAGGAATGTCAAATTACAGCCTAATAGAGCAACTGACAGGCACTCAAGTCTCAAAGAGAAAACAGGTCACATTGGCAAAAATGTCTCTTGCTTTTAATTTATTGTTTTATTTATGATTTATTTATTACATTTATATACCACCCTTCTTCGTAAGATCTCAGGGCGGTTCACAAAATAAAATACAGGATAAAAACAAGTAAAAACAATTTAAAGCAAAACAGCAAAACAATAACCCTCCCTTCCCACAGACACATTTAAAAGGCTGTAGAAGTTTAATCAACCAAAGGCCTGGAGGAAGAGGAACTTATTCGCCAGGTGCCTAAAAATATATTATGAAGGCACCAAGAGCATTCCACAAACAGGGAGCCACTACAGAGAAGGCCCATTTTTGTGTTGCCACGCTCTGGACCTCACATGAAGAAGGGCCACAGATGATGATTGTAGAGTCTGGGACGGTTTACATGAACTTCTGGGTATCAACTAGGGGAGCAAGAATTGAGTGTCAAAGACAAAGCGTGTTCTCCTTCATGGAGAGCACGTGTTGCGGTGGGGTCTAACAAGACATCCCACTGTTGCTGGGCGGGTAAGAGATAGTGGCCACCATTGCGACTGGGCTCCTCTTGTCGTTGGGGAGATTTTGATGTTGCCATTTTGTGATTGACAGCCATAAGCTATATATTCCCTGCGTGCAGCGTTGAGCTTCCTCTTCTCGCCACGCGCATCGGATCACCTGCCCTCCCTCCCTATATTTAGGGTTGTTCGCTTGACCTTGCTATGCCTGTCATGGGGTCGTCTGCTTTGGGGGCAGGGGCCCGGTAGGAATTTTGTCCATTTGGCTGATTGGCTGGTGCCATTTGGTTTTCGCCTACTGCGTAGCAAATTGTCACAACTTGCAAGGTTGCGGTTAGGCATTGGTTTTATGAATTGGTTGGTGGAGGGGCATGGATTGGCTGTGCCTGCCCCTCCAATGCTGCTGCTGCAAGGGTGTTCCATTAAAGGAATCCAGGGGCTCGCCGTGCTTTTGCCCGAACCCCTGTCAAGGGGCTAGGGCCACACAAGAGCCCCTGGGAGCATTTGGGGAGAGGTGCGGGCATGGTACCCAACTTCATCTTTCTCCCCAAAATGTTTTCCCTTTCTGACTTCGTGGGCGGGTGTGCGAATGTCAGTCTGTCCCCGTGCGGGGCCAGATAGTCGCAACCAATGCCTAAGCAACCACTCACATTTTTTGAATTTTAATAAAGTTGTGGCCAAAATTATGCCAAAAACCTTAAACAAAAATTCTGTGTGAATTGTGTTTTATTTGGGGGGTGGCTTGGGGACCTTGACATGCAAATCAGGTGGAAAGGTAGAATATTCAAGTATTCGGAGAACACCAAACAATAGTTGATGCTGACATTTGCGAAGGAGAATGGGGAAGAAATCTTTTGGAAGCAAATCATTTTAGCAGTATCTGATGGGACGGCAAGCAAGGGTATGTTTTCTTGAATTGGTACATGCACATTTTCTCGAATTGGTGGCGCTAGTTTTATTTTGAAGGGCGCACCAATGCTGCTACAGACATCTCTGAATGCAGAGACTGTCCCACACTCTTCAGTGAGCCATGTGTGTGCAATGACAACTTCCCACTGCATGAGAAAAGTCTTCCCAACTCATAGAAAATATGAAATCCCCTGCCTAGCTGGAGCCCAAGGAAGTTTGGTTCCTATCAACCGCACTCACAACGAGCACCAATTGTGTGATGCAATTGCACTTTTGAAGGCCACGGCATTGTGTGTTAAATGAGTTGCCAAAGTGATCACATTCCAGTACTGAACAAAAAGTCCATATCACAAGCAATATCCTGACAATTGCTTAGTTCTACAGTTTTTCTTAAAGAAGTCAGAACAGACATCACAGCCGATGTGCACTTTACAGCCGATATCTCACAGTTATGACTGAAGCCCATTAAGAGCTCATCACAGCAGACCATGAACTGCTACGGCTTGCACTGTGGGAAATAAATAAGAGGATTTCAACCTTCATTGCTGCGCTTCCATTGCACCGTTCTCTAGCAATAAACCTGCATTTACAATATAAAAAACACACACACTTCAAAGTATCTCTCGAAAGGCAACAGTATAAAGAGATATGGACAAGTAGATTTAATAAGCGATTTTTATATCTCAAATGTGCCCAAGCTTTTCTGAGGTGTATTGCAAGCGAGATAAAAGTTTTGGATTTCAATAGCACCATAATACCATTTTTTCCCCTTCGTGCATTGCAAGTTTGGCATATCTCAGATAAAAACTCCATCGGAAATGCTTCATTTGAGCCGCGAAATGGGCCTAGCATTCGACACAAATGAAAATTAATCTGCCAAACTTTCCCATTATAGCACTTCCTAGCATCAGCTAAAAAAGTCCGTAATGCTGTTTGCCACATACATTTTTCTGAGGGCAATGGATACACTTTAAGCAGGTAGAAAATAAATTCTACCTTGCAGCAGCATTAAAACAGCATGGCTTTGTCTAAGCAGGGCAGTCTTTACATTTATAGAGCAAAAGTTGTGCTACGGAATGGACATTTCACTTACAACCCTTAGCTAACATGTACCTTGGGAAAACCAGCCAGGTGAGCAAAAGTGTTTTGGGTGAAAATAACATGGTTTATTACCAGAGTCCAATGCCACGCTAATTTTTTGGGGGCGATGTAAGTGTACATGGGTGCAACAGCTACTGAACACACACACATCAAAGTGGTAGGGGATAGATGATTATTCCGCTGCATAATCCCATACCCTCCAGTATTTCTCTGATGAAAATAGGGACATCCTATTCTGTTGTTGTTGTTGTTGTTGTTGTTGTTGTTGTTGTTGTTGTTGTTGTTGTTGTTGTTGTTGTTGTTATGCTATTTATAACCTGCCCATCTCACTTAGTTGCCCTAGCCACTCCTGGCAGCTTCCAGCATATATAAAAACATAATAAAACATTAATCATTAAAAAAAAATTTCCCTATACAGGGCTGCCTTCAGATGTCTTCTAAAGGTTGTATAGCTACTTATCTTCTTGGATCAAGAGTCACATAACTCCATACCTTCCAACATTTCTCCAATAATAGCGACATCCTATCACACTCCAACATTTCAGTTAAAAACAAGTATTTAAAAATAGTGGGAGGGGGCAGAATTAGAAAGTAAAGTTTTTTTATTGCAATCAGTGATGGGTATCAGGAAAAAAGTCACCAATTACAAAGTTTAAAATCTCAGAACAAATTAAAATAAATAAAATTACATATACATCAAAAAGCAGTTCTAGTTGGACATTTATCCATCAGAGGGGAGCCCTTATGATCTAGGGATGACCATCGCTCGATATACAGTTGTACCTCTGGTTAAGAACTTAAATCGTTCTGGACGTCCGTTCTTAAACTGAAACTGTTCTTAACCTGAGGTACCACTTTAGCTAATGGGGCCTCTCGCTGCTGCTGCGTCACCACAGTGCAATTTCTGTTTTCATCCTGAAGCAAAGTTCTTAACCCGAGGTACTATTTCTGGGTTAGCGGAGTCTGTAACCTGAAGCGCCTGTGACCCGAGGTACCACTGTACTACTCCTGAGTGCTAGTCATTATATGTCGTACTTTTAATTGCTGCTACGCAGAATTTGGCCTCCTGATACGTTACACAACAACAACGAGCTACAAAATGGATTAGAATGCAAATAGCTTCTACAGGTCTGCTTGGCCTTGCTTAAACCAAAAAATCTTTTTCTAAGAAAAAATAAAAAAATCATTTTTTAAAATTTTATTTTTTCAGGTTATACAGTCTATCTTGCAAATCAGTTACATTTGTTTTGCAAACAAAGTTACATTTGTTTTGAGACACAGTATAAGATTGGGGAAGAAGAGCAGGATGGGGGTGAGATTCTTTTGTATAGTGTACAGTATGTGTGGGGTTTTGTGTCAGTGTCAACTGGGTAGGTTCTCTTTCTATTTGTTTATTATGTTTTCTTGGTAATGAGATGTATTAGGGGCAGGGTGTGGTTGGTTGTCTGTGGTTGGCTGCAGTGGGGCTTGTTTGCATTTGTGAGGGAAGGAGGGATGGTTGGGTCAGGTATGCTGTCGGCAGATTCTTGTTGGGCTGTGTATGTGATAAAGGGGAGCCATACTGGGATGAAGGCATCCTCTTCTATTTGTCTCCGTGTCAGTTTCAGTTTATCGGTTACCTTTTCTAGCAAGGCTGTTTCCAATACAATTTGATAGCACTAGTTCATGTTTACTCCTGACATTTCCCTCCAGTGTCTGGCTATGAGGCTTTTGGCTGCTGAGAGTAGGTGGGTTATAAGTTCAGTATAATATGAGTGGTTGTTATGATCTTGGAAGACGTTTAGTAGGGCCAATTCTGGGGTGAGTGCTAATACCTGTTTAGTTATTTTGCATATCTCTTGTAGGTAAAGGTAAAAAAGGTAAAGGACCCCTGAACGGTTAAGTCCAGTCAAAGGTGACTATGGGGTTGCGGCGCTCATCTCGCTTCAGGCTGAGTGAGCCGGCGTTTGTCCACAGACAGCTTTTCTGGGTCATGTGGCCAGCATGACTAAACTGCTTCTGGCACAACAAAACACCATGACGGAAACCAGAGCGCATGGAAATGCTGTTTATACCTTCCCACAACAGTGGTACCTATTTATCTACTTGCACTGGTATGCTTTCGAACTGCTAGGTAGACAGGAGCTGGGACAGAGCAACAGGAGCTCACACCGTTGTGTGGATTTGAACCTCTACCTTCTGATCGGCAAGTCCAAGAGGCTCAGTGGTTTAGACCACAGAATGGTTGGATTTTAGGGCATTCCCACCACATGTGGAGGTATATGCCTGTGAAGGTGCAGCCTCTCAAACATCTTGGTGAGGTTCCTGGGTGTATCAGTGCCAGTTTCCATGGTGTTAAGTACCACCTGTAGGTGAGTTTCAGAGTGAGTTCCCTTCTTTTGGCTGATATGGACTTGAAGGGAGGTTTAGACCACATTCTGGTCCATTGGGCGAGGTTAATTTCATAGCCTATGTCCAGCTCCCCTTGTTATTTGATTGTGTCAATGGGGTTTGTGGGATTTTGGAGCAGTATTTTGTATATTGTGGATTAAGCAGGCACCAGAAAGAATACAGCAGATATGCCTGCCTGATGTCAATAGTCAGCGAGTTCCGAAGTGTAGGTGCTGCCACACTAAAAGATGGGTTTCTTACAAATGTGAGATGAGACTTATGTGGCACCCAGTACTGGAGATCAAAGCAATTGAGTGGGTTTACATGGGGTATGGTGATCATCAGATATATGTTCTCGTTCTTGTCCTCAGAAGATGAACAGAGAAAGCAACTTCCGACCTTAGGGAGGAGGTGGTGTTGCGGGCTTCCCGCCCCCAACTCTCACGCGGAGGCTGGCTCCCAGCCCCGTGCGAACAGGGGAATCCTCTGCCGCATCATCCCCTGGCCAGCCAATCGGCTGGCTCAGGGGGTGTGGCTTGCCGAACTTAAGGCAAGCGTGGCAGAGGACCTCCCTCTCTTGCTACTGATCAGCTGGGGAATTTCCCACCCACCCACCCTTTAAGGTTCCTCCTTTGACCTTGCTATGGACTTCGGTTGGTCGCCATTAAGGGGCCTGGCAGGAATTTTTCCATCTGGCAAATTGGCATCGGCCATTTGGTTTTTTCACCTACCTCGTAGCAAATTGTCACAACTTCCACGGTTTGGCGGTTAGGCATTGGTTGGGGTATTGTTAAGTAGATGAATGGGGGGGGAGCACCATCACCTCCCCCGGTTGTGAAGGGTAAAGGACTCCGGGGGGCGTGGCCCCATCCAAAGCCTATGGAGGCCAGGGCCCATGGCACACCCCCAAGCGGTGACCCTGGGGGAGTGCCTAGTTGATGTGCATCAGCAGGACTCTCCTTGCTGGTGTTAACCCTTCCCGGCCTCTCAGGCAGACGGTCTGAAGCCGGATAGTTGATAGGCCTAAGCCAATACCGCTCATCACCTGTAACCAATAAAGTTGTGGCCAATTTTAGCCCATTAACCTTAACTATGGTGTCTCGTGTCTTTATTTATACTGGTGGGAGGCGGGAACTCGCCACGCAACAGACTTGTCCACAGAATACAGAAGTTGGCCAGCCCTGATTTACAATACCAGATTGTCTTCTTTTTACATGCGAGCAGATGAGAGCTGTTTTCCCACCAAATCGCCTGCTACTTTACGGTGGTACATGGTTATTTTTGTAGTTTAGAACATCTTCTAATTGACAGCACCTGACTAAAGCTTATTTGTAGTCCCTGCGTCCTTTCTGGCCATAATTTCCTTTTGATAGTGATCAAAGCAAATGGGGTTTTTATATACTATTTCCGTATGTAGGACATCTTGCTTCTTGCTCCCATCACAAATATGGTTTCATTAAAGCTGCATTTACCATGAATTCTCCTTAATTGCCCATATCTTCTAATCACAACTGTTCTTGTTGCAGGGTGTTAGGATTTGTTGCTTTCTCCCTGTAGTCAAAAATGCCAGTATTATTCCATCTGTCTTCATTTCTGTCCTATAGCGTTTTGAAGCTTAGCTGAAATAAATCTACAAAAGGAGGGTTGTGGCTTTTGTTTTTCAAAGGCACTGTTACTTAGAAGGTTGATGTTCCTTTTTTCACAATATTCAAGGAGTGGATAATCATCATTGGTTTTTTTTTTCCTGGCTGCATACTGGGGTGTTTTGGTATTAAATATGAAAGACTGCTGGCAAATAACAAGAAAGCAATCATGAACTGATAGCACTGGGAAAAGTCAGGAAGAGAGAGGCCAGCAGAATTTATAAGAACTAAATTTCAGTACTATAGCTTTGGGTCAGCATGACAGCTTTAATCCAAGTAAGAAGGACTAATGAGGTAGATATCTTGGGCAAGCTGATCCAGCACCTGAACTGGACAAGACTGGCAATGGAGGCCTATCAGGTGTCAGCCCTGCCCAAACTCAAATGTGGAGACCTCTTCAAAAGAAGGACAGGACCCTCCAGCCAATTTACACAGCGCCCATAATCCTAAGGAGTCATTGCTTTGGACCAGTGGTGTAGCATAGGGAGGCCATGGGGTGGTTGCCCCGGGCACAACATTGTTAGGGGTGCAAAATCTCAACACCCGGTGCTGCCTCAGTACAGCTTCTCCATGTGAACCAGGAAATGACCTCTCCAGACAATGGAACAACTCTTCTTATCTCTGTGGTTGCAATCTCCTGAGTGACACAGATGCCATTAGGCAGCTGAATACACATGCATTCTCCATCCATTTCCTTCCATCTGCACAGCCCCGGGCACTAGCAACCCACACTATGCCACTGCTTTGAATGTTCCTGTTCCAGAGCTGGGCATCTCCACACTGAGTTCCTGCACAGCTCTCAGACTCACCCACCTCATCTCTCCCAGGACACAGGACTAGAGAGAGGATAGTGAGCCAGGTAGGATCTGCCCTCAAAGTACCCAGCTAGATGCCTGTGAGGCTATTCTGCTTGGATCAGAGCCTATCTAAAAGCCAGTGATGTCTGAACTGCTTCATTGCTTGAAGCAACTTCTCTCCTCCCTGGCCTGGGGAAACGGGCAAAGCCTGAGCAACAGCAGAAAGGATAGGAGACAAGGAGGACAGGATCAGTGTGGAAATATAGTAACCCCACTGAGTGGCAGTTTTTCTCTCCAGGATGATGACTGGGGCTTACAGAAGGAGGCAGCTATTGTGGCACAACCTGGATAAGGGCAGCGAATGAAGAGTTCAGGAAGAGATCCACAGTTGCCTCAGGTCCTGTCTGTACAGTGGTACCTCAGGTTAAGTGCTTAATTCATTCCAGAGGTCCGTTCTTAACCTGAAACTGCTCTTAACCTGAAGCATCACTTTAGCTAATGGGGCCTCCCGCTGCCGCCGCGCCACCGGAGCACGATTTCTGTTCTTATCCTGAAGCAAAGTTCTTAACCTGAAGCACCATTTCTGGGTTAGCGGAGTCTGTAACCTGAAGCATATGTAACCTGAAGCGTATGTAACCCGAGGTACCACTGTAGTTGGGCTGGAGCATGAAATAAAATACAAGGCAGGGGATTCCTTTGAAGGCATTGGTGAGAAAGCATCCCAGATTCCTTCAGGTGATGAATTATGAGTGGCATAATTCCTGATATCACTGTAACAGGACTTCAGTGTTTCATGTGACTTTTAAGTGTAGGAATTCCCCTTCCCACTTACTCAGTTTGTAGAGCTTTTCTGTCTTTACTGTTGGAGTATTGTTATTTAAAGAAGGCCAGACTGCACTGATCTTGCAAGTGACAGAAGAGTCCCTCTCATTCGTGAAACCAGGGAAAACCATAAAGTGTTGCAGCTGCTGTAACAATTTCACAAGAGCCCTTATTCATTGTCTGTGTTCTACACTCCATGTGCTTTTGTTACACTACCAATACTGGCATTATCATCATAATCATTATTCAGGTGTCCCTTAGCTTGCCCTTCTTTTGAAAACTCTCGTTTCCATATTTTCACATGACGCAAATAGGTTCTCCTGTATAATGACTTTGTGTATGGTTCACTTATAAACAATAACAGAAGGCTGCCTGAACCCAGAACTAATTTTTAAATGGCCCATGGTTTTCATGAAGAAGTCCAATGTTGGGATTTTGTTCATTTCCCTGGTATGATTCTCACCTCAAATCTGGGGAAAATCCTTTGTTGCTTAAAATGAATTACTTGTGTGATAAGTTTTCACAGCTCCCATATCTTTCTGCATGAACCTTCTCAGATCTCATTTTTAAGAAATTTCCCCTGACTCTCTAATATCAATTTAATGCTATTACTCCTAGGTATCCCCTAAATTGTTGTTACATTCCTTGCGGCTACAAAATCCACATCTTGTTTCAGCTTTTAAGGGGTTTCATATGTCATAGTGCAAAGTGTGTTGTTGTTTTTTCTGTCTGGATGGACAAAGTTGGAAAGCAACAAAAAAGCAACCCATAGAATATTATTGACCTGAATTATTATTGTTAGTTTTTGTCCAAACTCATGATGAGAACAGCCAAAATTAGGAAGCATGTTTATTTGTCTTCATATGCAACATTTAAAATTGATACACATTTTCAAAGTTTTGTCATCTGAAATTGATACACATTTTCAGTTTTGTACTTTTATGAATGAAGTCATATGCAGATACCCTATGAAAGAGATCACATGTACCAAATATTGATTCATTTTCATGCACAGTACATATTCATGTGCAGAGGAGGGCAACCAAGATTATAAAGGGTCTGGAATCCAAGCCTTATGAGGAACAGTTGAAGGAGCTGGGTATATTTAGCCAGGAAAAGAGGAGACAAGAGGAGATATGGTAGCCATCTTCAGATCTCTTATTGGCTGTCGCATGGAATATGGAGAAAGCTTGTTTTCTCCGGCCTTGGAGTATAGGACTTGAACAATTGGCTTCAAGTTTCAAGAAAGGAGATTGCGACTAAACACCGGGGGGGGGGGGGAATATGTCAGTGAGAGTTACTCGACAGTGGAAAGGTCTCCCTTGGAGGATCGTGGACTCTCCTTCCTTGGAGGTTTTTCAGCAGAAGTTGATGGTAATCTGTCATGGATGCTTTAGCTGAGATTCCTGCATTACAGGGGGTTGGACTAAATGATCCTTGGGGTATCTTCCAACTCTACAATTCTATAATTCATAAAACCTTATAATTCTCACAATGAATCTAGCAGTAGAGCTGCATCAGATATTCCTCTCTTTTTGGACTGAAATAATGGGAGTGAACATGTTACCTGTAAACTCCTTGATTATGAACATACACTTTTTTTAAAATGGAGTCATATTTTCCCCCTATATGTTGCTGGTTTGGTGCTCTTTTTTCTCTCCTAGCTATTGATTTCTACTTCCTGGATTAGTCACTTAGATGGGTGGTCCTAGCCAATAAGAATCACATAGTGAATAGAATGGCATTGGCACATAGCCAGTCAGATTTGTCTACTATTTAATGATGTCACTGAAGTTAAATGGATAATTGCATCCAATTAGGAACCATGCTGTGCCTGGATAATATTACTACAACACAAAGTCTACCCAATGATGTCATTGAGAGCAAATCTAGCATACGGTGAGGCTGAGCAAACAGGACAAGGTGAATGAACATGTGCATATTTTTGCAGGCAGTGACAAAAATATAATTGGAAGGAGGGCATTTTTGGCATTCCCAAGCAATGTTCCTGTTAACTAGAAAGTTCTTTTTGGATCAGTCCTACTTAGCACCTTCAGTTCCACACGCTTTTCTGTTTATTTCACACACAAAGAAATTGAATACTCACCTGCCAGTGGTTTCTTTTTGTTTTTAATAGAGCTATTGATTTCTATGGGTTTTTTTCCCTACAGGGTATTTTTTGTGGAACAAGAACTGTGATGAATCAATGTCTGCAAACATGATTTTTCTGTATCAAGCTATGCACACAATATCAGCTGTTCCACACGCAAGTGACACTCTTGATATTTATCTATTAGAGTGTTGGACATTCAATCCATTTGTTCTCAAAAGACATCTTCAGATCATAATGCCTGTGAAACAGCAAGTGCTGCTTAATTTCATGATGAATAACTTTACTGTCATCTTGGCAGTCAAAAGAAGTCATATCTCCATATACATATTTGAAACTGCATATTGAAAGAGTGAAACCACTAAACTGGAGTGGAGATGCTGGGTTTTTTAAAAATGGGTTGAAATGAAATAGACTCCAGGCATATCATCCTGATTCAGCAATCCAGAAGAGCAAAATCTAATCATATTCTTGTTCCATTTCCGGTGGGAGGAAAAGCAAAACGGGTTCTGAGCTGGAAGATGGAATCCACCAAAGAGAAAAGCAAGCTTGCAACTCACTGAATGTACATAAGCTTCACTATCAGAGAGAGAAACTGCCCCACTTCTAGCTGATGGAGGAGCTGGAGCTAATTTAATATGTCTTTTAAAAAATCATTTTCAAGATGAATGGAATGCACTAGTGCTTTGCAAAAGCCTAAAAATGAGGCACAAACCAAAGGCAAACTGTGTCAGTTTGGCAGTATTCAGACAACTTCTATATTCAAGTCACCAAGGCAAGTTAAGAAAATCCTTGCTCACCACAGCTCTGTGCCACGTTCTATGACTTCACATTGCCAAATAAAACTATTTGTGATATCTTTGGGATGTGTTGTGATTGCTTGGAGATAGCAGCCAGGTTTCTGCAAAGGCAGTGAGGATTTGTGAACGCTGTACAACACTAACTGAAGTGTTAGATGCAGGACTTTTTGTTTGTTTATGTCAGACTCCAGGAAATTCTCTCCCCCCCCCCCTTGGTGGCCGCAAGGAGCAGATAAAAAAACAAAGAAGAGTTTTTACTAATATGTTTATTCAATCATCACAGCGAGAGAGAAAGGAATGCAGTCTGCCTCCTGATTAATGGCGTTGCTCCAACTGAGCTCCTCCCTTCCTAGCAACAGCACTTCCCCTTACGGTGGCCTCCAGGGGCCAATTGTCTCTGGGTCCTTTGCTCTTGCACCCTCAATGAACGCCGAGTTCTGGGAGAAGGAGTGAGGGTCAGAAATACTCTCCAGTGATGGCATGTCAGCTGGCGGCTCTGTCTCTTCTCTCAGCTCATCCCAGCTCTTCCGTTCGTCTGTCTCTGAGCTGTGACTTTCCTCAACTCCCTGCTGTAATTCAATACTGCCTTCCTCTCCTCTGAAAGTGTCAGGAGAAGGGGGGGTGACCTCCGCCATTCCTCCTCCTCCTCAATATCATTCCCTTTCACCCAGGCCCTGACAGTTTCTTTGTTTGTTTGGTCAATAGTTTGTTTTTTATTGAACCCTACTGGAATATTATACATATGCCAATAAAGGGATGAGAATCTGAGAATGTGAGACATTGTCTGAAACCCTGAGAGCCACAGCTAATCAGAGTAGACAAAATTGAGCTAAATGGACCAATAGTCTGACAATCCAGTTCTATACATGTCTAACCAGAAGTCAGTCCCACCAAGCTCAGTAGAGATTACTCCCAATTAAGTGCACATAGGTGAAAGCGTCTTAGGCTGCAATCCTCTCTTTTTCAGTCATGACGATCAGCTACACATTTCATACCTCCAAGGTAATTACATGCCAGAAATTATTCTGTTACAGGTTTGTCTGTTTGTTAGCAATTAAAAAGCTTGCATAGGAGAATGTCTATATGACTGAAAGCTCATTTGCATAAACACATTAACTGTAGCTTGATTCTTGACACATTTACCGGGGGAAAATTCTCACTGAGCAGTAAAGAAACATCATACAGAGTATCTAATATGTATAAGCCCCAAGGAGAAAAAGCACTAGGGGACTATTTATTGGTCCGCCCTGAGGTTATCCCTCTGGGGTTTTCTATGAGGACCAGCAAACAACCACAAGAATGCTTCATCTCTAACTAGGTAATAAAGCCTGGTACCAACTGCCTAAATCCTATCTTTCCATGATAATACAATTTTGAGTATTCTTTTACAGTGGTACCTCAGGTTACAAACACCTCGGGTTACAATCACTTCGGGTTACAGACTCCGCTAACCCAGAAGCAGTACCTCAGGTTAAGAACTTTACCTCAGATTGAGAGCAGAAATTGTGCGGTGGCGGTGCAGTGACAGTGGGAGACCCCATTAGCTAAAGTGGTGCTTCAGGTTAAGAATGGTTTCAGGTTAAGAACAAACCTCCGGAACGAATTAAGTTTGTAATCAGAGGTACCACTGTATGAGGGTTTCCAAATATTATGCCTCCACCTACTAATCTCTCATATGCAAATTCAAAAGAAGGCATGTGAAATTGTTAGTTCCCTTAAGTAGCGGGAAAACCAGAGCAAAAAGATGTAAAGGACTGAAAGAAGAAAGAAAACAGCAGCTTTGGAAAGTTTGGTCCATTGTTTAAATGCTGTTAGAGGATGTATGCCAAAACGTACAGTTAAGAAAAGCTCTTACGAAACAAAATCCATTTGCTTTGATTTCCTTACAAGTTAATCAATAATCTGTTTAGGTTTTGTGCCCGCCTTATAATACGTGGCAAAATGGATAATCTATTCTGCCTTCCTCAAATACTTTGGATATCTTTATAACAATGTTGAAGATGAGAAAGATATGTATTGCAAGAGAAGGTTATGGCAAGACAAACTAGAATCAGGAGAGAATGGACCATCCCTGGGTAGCGGGTGAGAAGACAGACAGTGTGGTAAATACTTCGTGGCAAACTGACTCCAGATATTGGGACAAATTGCCTTGAAATATCTGTTGTCTTCCACTGTGGCAAATCTCAAATGGGAGAGATTATGGGAATTTAAGATGGAGACTACAGATACCCTGCTGTAAAAGTGCAAGCGATGCTTGGTTTATGGCAGATGATCATGGGGTGAGCTGCCTCAGGCTTGAATTGAAATGCTAAGCTAAGATGGACTTGATATGGAACATTACTGCACCAGTTCATTTTGAAGCCATATTGTTCCAAACCAGGTGTGTTGCACTCTCAATGGTGTCCCTACCTCTAACTGCACACCCACTGGGGCTGCCAATCCCCTTTCGAGCCCTCCCTGGTGCCTTTCCTCATAATTTACCTGGCAACAGCTGCAAGACAAATGACTGTGGTGGCTTTACTGCAACTACCACTTCCCCAGTGCCAGGCTACCCAGGGGGTTGAATCTCCCAGAACTTCTCTTGTGTGAATCCAGGAGTCCCGAAAAACAGCAGTTCCCAGAGATCCTGGGATACGAGGTGCAGCTGGCTGCTGAATACCAAGATTTCTGGGAAATGTAATATTTTAGTATTCCCGGGTCTTTGCTCAGAACCCAGAATCCCTGGGAAACCACATTTCCTAGGAGTCTTGCTACTCACAATGTGACTCTGGTGTCTAATGAAAATTGTACTTTCAACCCTTTTCATTGTTTAGGTGTCCAGCCACCATGGTTGTCTCCACCATGAGTGATCACATCTATATAGATTTCTGCATCTGATCTCCAGGAAGGACTGGGAGATACCCCAGCTGAAACCTTAGAAAGCCACTGCCACACTTTGTGGCTTAACTGAGATAATGGACCAATAATCTGACTTGGAACATGACTTGGAACCATGTTCCTGTGCTTGCAAGTGCTGTTCCTCCAAAGGGGTGAAACATCACTGGCATAGCATGCTGAGCTCACCATCTGGGCAGACATTCTTACTCAGATCCAGCCACAACAGCAACTGAGTTGGTCAGAACACATGTGCAAAGCAGTGGTGATAGGGGCTGGGTTTCCCCCACAAGGGTTCTGGCCAAACCATGAGATTTCCACTGCATATATCATTGTTGGGAGGTGGGCTTCCAACCAGACAGATGCTTTCCCCAACCCCTTGTGGCGATCACACAGGGTCTCCAGATGTTTCACCGTCTATTGATCCCTGTGCCACCACTTTATTTCTCACTGCCACAACCCTGCCCTACCTGGCACAATACTGAGTCCAGTCAGGGTTAAATCGGAACATAAACTTTTGTTTATTTATTGCAGTTTAACAAGCGTGTGGTTTCATAAACAGTATCGGTCAATTACAAACATGGGGTGCCTATCCAGACCTATAACTTCCGCTACCTGCTCTCACTCACTAAACCACCTCTCAGATTTTTACTTGTCTTCCTAGCCCCTACTATTCCTGACTCAGCTTATTTCGCTACACTAACTCAACCTACCCACAGACTCTATCCCAATTCACTCCCACTCCAACCAACCACCCAACTTCCAATGAACTCCTACCTTTGCCCCTCCCAGAGCTGGTTTTATAATCCCTCTGACTCCACCCCTGGGTCCTGATTGGGTAACCTGTTTAACTATTTCACCTCCAGCACTCTCACATGTTAACATCACACCCCTGTAGCCACATTGCCAAGGTCACTCATGCATACAGATACACTCCCATGTAAACATTGAGCACAAGACATTTAGTATCAAGAGAAAAGAGATGTTCAGAAGTCTCTCATTTACATATCCCTACACTGACAAAAAAAATGTTCCTGGTTGTTGTTTGCATCACGGTCTTCCTTGCCAGTGCACTTGCCGTGCATTTTCAGCTGTTTTTATTTATCTGTAGAAGGCGAGCATTAAAATGGGAATAATTTACATGTATTTCATCTCACATTTGAATCTGAAATATAATGAAAGTTGGGAAGTCATAGAATTCTCAGCAAGACACACAACAAGCTCTTAAGCTTTAGTTATGGAAAGCAATTCAGGTAGGACATCGAAATGCTCAGTTTTGTTTTGTTTTTAAAAATAAAAAAACCCAAAAACCCAACCCACATACTTTCAGCGTCAGTGAAGAAGAGCTTTTATACCAAAAAGCAGGCAAGGTCAGGCATGCTATTCCTCTTATTATGCAAGTTTCGAAGGTGAAAGAAGACCTCCCACGTTGATAAATTGGCTGTTTAGAACTTTGTAAGAGAAGTGACAAAACCTTTCAAAAGTTTAGGGAGAATATAATGTGTGACTCAGTGGAGAACAACAGGTCTGGTTTGTCTGTTCACTTCAGGAATGGGGTACCTGTGGCCTCCAACTCCCATAATCTCTGACCATTGGCCATGGTCCGGGAGTGGCTGATGGAAGTTATAATCCAACAATGTCTGGTTTTGGACCACAGGTTCCGTGGAAGGAAGGTGGTCTGGTACTAATAAGCTGCTGGCATGCAGATTACACCTCCAGAAAGTTGTATCTGATTTTTGCCAGTCCTGACTGCAAAACAGCTGTCCAGAAGTGGTAAAAGGGGTGTCTGAAGTAACATGTTGCAGTCTGCAAACACGAATTGCCTTGCTTCTCAGAGTATACAGCTCCACTCCAGCAGCGTCCAGAGCAAAGGAAGTAATAATACAGTGGTACCTCAGGTTACATACGCTTCAGGTTACATACGCTTCAGGTTACATACTCTGCTAACCCAGAAATAGTGCTTCAGGTTAAGAACTTTGCTTCAGCAAGAAAATTGGCTTCCAGGTGGAAAAATCAAAATTAGAAACAGAACTGTTAGAACCCAAAACTAAGATTTTGTCAAAGATGTATAACTTGCTGTTGAAATGGAATACTCAGGATGAAACGGTGAAATCTGCTATGATTAAATGGGCACAAGATGTTGGACATAACATTATGTTTGCTGACTGGGAACAGTTATGGACCACAGGTATGAAGTTTACGGCATGCAATGCCTTAAGAGAGAATATTATGGAGATGATATACAGGTGGTACATGACACCAGTCAAGCTTGCAAAAATCTATCATTTGCCCGATAATAAATGTTGGAAATGTAAAGAAACTGAAGGTACATTCTTTCACCTTTGGTGGACGTGCCCAAGGATTAAGGCTTTCTGGGAAATGATCTATAATGAAATGAAAAAGGTATTTAAATATACCTTCCTGAAGAAACCAGAGGCCTTTCTTCTGGGCATAGTCGGCCAATTGGTGCCAAAGAAGGACAGAACTTTTTTTATGTACGCTACAACAGCAGCAAGAATACTCATTGCAAAGTATTGGAAGACACAAGATCTACCCACTTTGGAAGAATGGCAGACGAAGGTGATGGACTATATGGGATTGGCAGAAATGACTGGCAGAATCCGAGACCAGGGAGAAGAGTCGGTGGAAGAAGATTGGAAGAAATTTAAAGACTATCTACAGAAATATTGTAAAATTAATGAATGTTAGAATGATGTTGGATAGAAATTAAGTGGTTTCCAGCTGTAATGCTTTAAGAGAATATGAAAAAAGTGTTATAAATAGGTAAAAATCTAATGGTAAGGATTTGCTGAACCAACCATTTGAAGTGGAATACAAAAAAGGGAGGTATGAGGAGGTCCGGGAAACAAGCTAAAGGAAAATAAGCAATGGAAAATCTGTGTGTTTTTAACTATTTTTATTTTGTATTTTTGTTATTTTTTCATTTTTATTGTAATACTTTAAAAAATCTTAATAAATATCTTATTTTTAAAAAAAAGAACTTTGCTTCAGGATGAGAACACAAATCGTTCTCCGGCGGCGCGGTGACAGCAGGAGGCTAAAGTGGTGCTTCAGGTTAAGAACAGTTTCAGGTTAAGAACGGACCTCCGAAACGAATTAAGTACTTAACACGAGGTACCACTCTATTCTGCCTTGCTCAGATCACACCTGAAATACTGTGTCCCATTCTGGGCAACACAATTTAAGAAGGATGCTGATAAGCTGGAACATGTATGATATGAATGACATGATATGAAGATACATACAGAGAAAAGATTGATAGAAGAGGTCTGTGTGAGAGGCAGAGTAGAGTGGTTTTTCTCAGGGTGTAGGGCAGAAAAAGATGGGAGTGGTCCCAGGTGGGAGCTGGGAAAATGTGGAACTTTGTGAACTAAAGATTAAGATAGAAGATTGACAGAATATAAAATTTTGTGTTTGTTTGGGTGTATTTCTTTTTGTCTTTGTTTCTCCTCTCCATTTTCTTTTCTTTATTAGTATTTTGTTCTCTTTAGACATTAGCTTTGTTTGGTTTTTATTGTATTATACGTTGAAAACCTTTAATAATATTGGTTAATGTTGTTGTTGTTGTTGTTTAAAAAAGAATGAGCAGAGAGGAAGGGGGGAATTCATTGTGACTGACAGGACCAGCTATTTTACCTGACCTTTCCCATTCTAGTCCTCTGGGGGAGAAAAGTGAACCCCTCTTCTCTTCTCCTGATCAACTTTAAGCATGCTTCTTTAACAAAAATCTTTTTTCAAGGGTGCCCAGCACACACAAAAACACTTAGACCAATTTGCCCACGATTTGACAAATTTGATCCACTCTGGAGGGGCTAGCATGCCTGTACATTCATCCACTTCTGTCAAGGGGGGGGGGGACCTTAGAGTTTGTTTTTGTTTCCCAATACTAGACTCGGCCTCAGGCTTGAAGCCAAAGTGCATTGATCCAAGGTAGGTGGTTTTCCGAAGCTTTCAAACCAAAGTCCAAACCGATTCTTCTGATCTGGGCAAACCTCTGGTTCTTGGTGTTAAAAAAGGACCTGAGAAGTATAAAGCAAAACTGTGGTTTGTGTTTGGGAATGGATCAAGCTGTGTATTGATAAAATAAGGTGGGGGGGGTGGAAATGATGTGGTCTCGAGAAAGAATGAAGAATGCCAGGATGGCATGTGTGCAGAATATCGATATACGGTAGAAGTCTGAGAAGAATGAGCAATGAAAACAGTTGGTGACTGTCTGCAAAAATGACATCTAAGTGTTCACAACTGTTGTATGAGAGAAAGAAGTGTTACAGACCAAATGACAAGCCAATTGCTGAGACAGGGCAAAAATATAGCAATGATAAGTGACAGTGATATAAGACAATTCTCCATAGGGAGGAATAAAAATGGGGACAGAGATGAGCATTTTAAAAGAAATAAAGACAAAAATATTGTACACTGAAATAAATAAATAAAACAAAACAGAAAAATATACATAAAGCATCCAAAATTTTGAGAGGACAAAAATATGCAGTTTTCCTCTCAGAATTCAATTCAAATCGATATATTTCTATTTAGTTTCCTCCTAGTTAATTTATGTTTCTTTTACCTGGAAATGCAAATAAAATAATAGGGAGAGATGAAATATAAATATATGAAATAGAACTTTTAAAATATGCTGACAGCAGTGTTTGCAGCAAAGAAAAAGGAAACTTGCCAGTGTTGAAAGTTAATAGACTTAAAAAGCACAAAAAGGAACTCACACTCATTCAGAAGGGTAATCTATGAAACAAAAGCAGAGAGAAGAAAAAAATATTTTGAATCTAAGTTCAAGTTTCCACTGCTAATACTGATAATAGACCAATAAAATCAGATCTATAGGTGGGGAAGGGGAAAATGGAGGAACTGCGGGGAGAATCTCTTGAATATTTCTAAAATAGAAAAATCGGAGTACAATGGTACTTGGGTTATATATGCTTCAGGTTACATACGCTTCAGGTTACAGACTCCGCTAACCCAGAAATAGTACCTCAGGTTAAGAACTTTGCCTCAGGATGAGAACAGAAATATCGCGGCGGCGGCAGGAGGCCCCATTAGCTAAAGTGGTGCTTCAGGTTAAGAACAGTTTCAGGTTAAGAACGGACCTCCGGAACAAATTAAGTACTTAACCCGAGGTACCACTGTATGTTGTAAGTCAGACAAAAACAAAATCCACCATAGACTGTTCATAAAGCAAAGTTAACTGATCCAGAAGGAAGCATTGCATAAATATAGCATGAAAAGAGATGTGGAGGAAACTATAAGCAGTTCTGCAAAGCAATGCCAAAGTAGGTCTCACCACACACAAAAAAGGAGAGAGCAGAAGGACATTTTTGAGGAGAAAATAACATCAGACGTACTTCAAGTTAAGATACTAGGCATTAATAACACCCCAAGCAAAGTGACATAAAGGGGTATGGGAATATATATATATAAACAAAGGTGAAGGGCTTGAAGGAATGTTTCGAAAATAGAGCAAAGAAAAACTTTTGTCACATAGACGATAAAGATGAATAGCTTTATACAATGGACTGAGGGCAGCTGAGGGAGTTAGGATGGCATATATAAATAAATCAGAGCTAAAAGGAAGCACAACTAAGGTATGTATATGTACATATATGAATAAGCAGAATACAATAGAGGAAGCTTGTGAAAGAAAGGGGAAATGTTTTCTTTGCAAGAACAGCAGAACAGATGTGTATTTATTACATAAATACCAGAAACAATATCTAGGGCAATATTCAGCATTAGTTATAATCTGAGTGGGAAACATCCCCCCCCCCCAAATAAACAGAAACCCATAGAAAACAGCAGTGTCAGAGTTATAATTAGACATGTCTTTGAGGTGCTGAAGACAAGCAAGCAAACAAAACCGGAATTTTTCAGATCGCACAAACACATGGTGAATTTTCAGATAGGCGTATATTTACAAGTGCGTGTCGCTATTGCTCAGCCAAATATTTGCAGGGTGAGAAAAATAGGGACCACTGCAGGAAAAAAAGAGTAGTTTTTATGATTGCCAACCAACTAGAAAATTACAAGCGAGCCCATTGGGGGTTCTTCCCCTCCACCACTACCCATGCTGGGTAAAAAAGATGTGGGAGTCAATTATCCTACTATCCTAGGGCTTTTTGTTTTTATCTTAAACATTTTGCATATGCATGCAGAACATGCACACTACGGACCCATCTGCACTTCACACTTAAAGTTGGGTTGATACAGGAACAGGGTGTTGCCATTGGTTAGACTGACAATGCAACCAAAGAGCGAAGCAGACCTAAACATGTATCCCAAAGCTTAAGTAACAGCCTAATGAAGACAGGAGGTATTGTAACACTCTACAAATGGGAATAATAGCACATGATGTCAGACCCTCCAAATGTCCCTGTTTTCCAGGGGCTCTCCCAGATTTACAGGAGCCATCACGGTTTCTGATTTGGTCCTGGAATGTCCTTCTTTTCCTTAGGACGTCCCTACTTTCATTGGAGAAATGTTGGGGTGTCCCGATTTTCATGGTAGAAACGTTGGAGGTTATGGTAGGGTGGGACATCCCTGTTTTCATCAAAGAAATGTTGAAGAGCCTGGAATAGGAAATCCTTATTTTCATCATTGAAATGTTGGAGGATATGGTGGGTGTCAGGGAATGGTCTGAAGCAGAGGAGGGGGGGAATGCAGTCTCAGACAGATCAGCTTCCCTCAGAAGAGGAGATGGAGGGGGAAGATTTGCCCTCCTCATTTCCAGAGGTCTCAGAAGCAGACACAGACACTTCTTCTTTTCTTCTTTGGCGATCACTCATAGCCGAGTAAGATTGTCTTCTTATGGTTTTAATGACGAGTCCGTAAGTGACTATAGAGGCCAATTCTGGACCACACATCCTTCCACAGTGGGGACACTGGCTCCCAGGCGGGAGTTGATCACGGTGTGGATTTGCCAAGCATGCCTTCCTCTTAGCACTTTTTCCCTTTGCATTCTAAGTTTGAGTGTCTTCAAAGTCCATGACACCTTTGATAAAGGCTGTCCTCCAACTGGAGCGCTCTCAGGCCAGTATTTCCCAGTTGTCTGTGTTTATACTACATTTTTAAAGATTTGCCTTGAGACAGTCTTTAAACCTCTTTTGTTGACCACCAGGATTGCATTGTTAGGCGTTATTAGCCATGGTAATCTGGTACCTATGGAAAATGTTGAAGGTGAAATTGGAACCAAATTAAAATTTATGAGTATGCACATGGTATTGGTAGTGGAGCAAATGAAAGGGTAGAAGAAGAAATTATTATAAATACCAAAGCGTCTTGGATTAAGAGTTAGTAAAGAAAAACAAAAGCATGAGGATGTAAATCAAATTCAGTGAGTGCAAATATCTTGGGTCTCTTCTAACTGAGTGTAATAAAAAGAATACAGAAATAAAAGCTCATTTACAAGGCAGTAATCAATCCTATTATGCCCTGCAGATATTTTTTGCCATTAAAAATTCTTAACAAGGAGAATAAAACTGCAATCTATTTTGCTAGTATTTTGCCAGCACTTGTTTGGCAGAAAAATGTTGGACAACAGCACGGAAACAGAGTGGATTCACTGAGAATTGAAAATTCGTGATATTCACATTTGATTAAAAAGAGGGGTTTTTTATTCAATATTTTCCAAGCATGATTTCCCAGCAAATAGTGACATGAACCCTCCAGACCCCTGCACTTCCCCTCCTCAAATTTCATTAGGATCACAAATTACAAGCTCCCTCCAAAAACATTTCTCCAAAATTCACAATGTATCGGTGTGGGCCATAGTCAGGCGTAGCACTTTTCGTTTGGGTCGTCTCCCAGGGAATGCCATGGTGGAGCTACTGCTCTACCACAAGTGAGCCATGTCAAGGCTGCACAAAGCCACTTTCTTTTTGAGACGTGAGGGTGTGCCTGGGTACACCCACAATACCCTCTACGCAACCCCTCTGGTATATGCATATTCTCACAGTACCATTTGGGTAGCATGGCTTAAGCAACTGTGTGGCATGCCTGTGTTCATATATCCTGATGCCTTAAATTTGGATTGGTTGCCTAAATACAGAACAAGAACGAGAGCCAGTAAGTCCAATGGCATTAGTGGCAGCAGTCTCTAGATCACGAGTGGAGAATCCTTGGCCCTCATGATGTTGCTGAACTACAACTCCCATCATCCCTACCAAGCATGGCCAATACCCAAGGATGATGGGGGTTGTAGTTCAACAACTTATCCAAATGTCCATGAACTACTACAATATGTAATAAAGAAGCCATCATTTGAGCAGGTACTTATGTACCTGTTATACACATTGACGGTATGTACAACTTCTGGATTTTTCAATACTTAATAATATTTGTGTACCATATTTTTCAGTAACGATACAGCAGATATCTTATTCATTATTATTGTGCCTTGGATACCGAATTTTGTATTACCATGCATTCATATTTATATTGTACAGATCTAACATCAGCTAAGGAAGCTCTTTGGGGTGAAACAGGGGAGATATCTGGAAACCTTGTTCTGCCCAACTTAGCAGTTTGCACCATCTTTCCTGAGTCAGCAGTCTCTGCCCGGGTTAGCAGCCTGCACCAGCCAGCTTGTGCCAGTCAGCTATGTTGTTCTCGATCCCTTGGGGACTTTTCTATTCTTACCTAAGGATTGTGTTATACAGGAACGTACAAGGAGAAGCAGTAAGAAAAGATAAGAAATGTATTAATATTGTAATTAGCCCCATAGGTTATGCACCGTACATATGAACTGCATGTGTTGCACATACTGGACTAGACCTTTACAATAGGAAATAACCAGTAAAATTTTCACAGGTATTATCATTCAATATGTTGCGCTTTGTGTATTGTGTGAACTACAACTCCCATCATCCCTAGCAAGCATGGCCAATAGCCAGGGATGGTGGGGGTTGTAGTTCAACAACTTATCCAAATGTCCATGAACTACTACGATATGTAATAAAGAAGCCATCATTTGAGCAGTTGCTCGTGATTGCACATGATTGAGTTGCTCAATAGTGCCAGCTTCTCAGTCATGTTGAAGTCAGTGTGCAAGCAGTTGCTTATGTATAAGCTTTTTCACTGAGGACCATCACATGAATGCACAGACCTCTGGAGGCAGATGTGCAAAGTCCTCAGTGGTAGGGGAAGTCCGCGAGTGCAGCTCTGCTCCCCAGTGATTATTGAGATTTCCATTCCACCTTAAGGAGCAGACATGGAACTGTTGAGTGTTAAATGTCTGTTTACATTCCAGCACAGCTTGCTGGGAACTTCCGTTGTGTGTCTGGCTTTTGCTTTTCCCGGTCTCTCTGAGAAGAAGAAGAAGAAGAAGAAGAAGAAGAAGAAGAAGAAGAAGAAGAAGAAGAAGAAGAGAGACGACATGTTTCTTTGTCCTGATTTATGATTAATAAATCTGTAGTTGTAGTATGCTTTCACAAGCCTCACGCCTATTCTGTGTGCGTAGTTCGATCTGCTTATAGTGTGCCCTGGCTTTGAAGCCTGGGTCACTGGGTCAGAGCAGAGGCTGATGGGTCTTCGCAGTGGGACAGCTGGAAGGAGACGGCCCAGCTGGGGCTAGCCAGCTGGCCTCCCAGCCCTCTGCATGTCGACAGTGATTGCATGTCCATAATGTGTACAGTGGGCTAAAAAATGGACTGAAAGGGGACTACAGTGGTACCTCTGGATGTGCACACCTCTTGTTGCATATCCTGCAGGATGCAAACGGATCAAACCCAGAAATATTTTTCCAAGTTTCGCCATGTGTGCATGCGCAGAAGCGCTCTACCTCGCCACGCGCATGCGCAGAACAGGCACCTCTGGTTGCTAATTCCTCGGGATCCAACCAGAGCTCCAGAATGGATCCCATGCGCAACCAGAGGTACCACTGTATCAGGAAGCAAGGACTGTTGTTCATGAAGACCAAGTATTGGGTTGATGTCATTAAACTCTGAATATGCACTAACGGTGCCAATTGTTTTAGATGTTTACCCCCATGGCATGAAAATGAGGGTGATATCTGTTTACATACCAAAGACACTCAATGAGTTGGCCTTGAGACTTATTGGTAAATATCAAAAATGCTTCTGCCATTATACTTTTTTTTAGAGCAGACATTTACGGATGGCTCACAGTAAATGTTGATGTTGTGTTGATATTTGACATTGTTAGCTATTCTGCCCTGAAAGCTACGTTTGAGTAAAGGCAAGGTTTAGAGATTCTTTTATTAAATGAAAATGATTAAAATAATATTTTCAGGAGTTATCCCTTTTTTCATAAATAGCCACAAACCAAAATATGATATTCCAGAAGTTTTGTGGCTGTAATTTTCAGGCACAAGTGCATAGTATGTGCTTTGAGTTTACTTTTTCAGTTGGGAAAATAGGAAATTTCCTTAATACAGCGGTACCTCGGGTTAAGTACTTAATTCGTTCCGGAGGTCCATTCTTAACCTGAAACTGTTCTTAACCTGAAGCACCACTTTAGCTAATGGGGCCTCCTGCTGCCGCCACGCCGCCGGAGCACGATTTCCATTCTCATCCTGAAGCAAAGTTCTTAACCCGAGGTAATATTTCTGGGTTAGCAGAGTCTGTAACCTGAAGCATATGTAACCCGAGGTACCACTGTACATGGATTACAAAATTGCACACAAGGGATGGTTTGAAAGCACATGAGGCAGCCACCTTGCTGAACCCAAGTATGGATGGGTGTAACTGAAATGATCAAGGGGGGGCACAACCCCCTATGAGGAACGGTTGCTGCATTTGGGACTCCTTAGTGGTTAAGATTCTGTAGTGGTTAAGAGCGGTGGACTCGTAATCTGGTCAACCGGGTTCGCGTCTCCGCTTCTCCACATGCAGCTGCTGGGTGACCTTGGGCTAGTCACACTTCTCTGAAGTCTCTCAGCCCCACTCACCTCACAGAGTGTCTGTTGTGGGGGAGGAAGGGAAAGGAGAATGTTAGCCGCTTTGAGACTCCTTCGGGTAGTGATAAAGCGGGATATCAAATCCAAACTCTTCTTCTTCTTCTTCTTCTTCTTTAGTAAGAGAAAATGTAAAAGGTGACATGAAAGAAGCTTATAAAATATGGCACAGTGTGGAGCATAGGAGCTAACGCCTAAGAGTTGATGCCTCTTCAGCCCCCCCCCCCCGCAATAATATGTTTGAGGGGGTCAGCCCCCCCCCAAGTGGATTGGCATTGCCATTCAAATGGTGCAATGTGCTGCATCTTGTGATTGATTATGCAGGACGGAACATACCTCCCCCCCCCCATTTTATTCAAGTTGGTAACCCTGGTATGGAGAAAATAGATAGAGAAAAGTGTCTTGTTTTTCCATTCTTCAGTTCTTATACATTTTCAGATCAGTTTGCCTTTTTTTAAAATAAAAAAGGCCCACATGAAAATTCATCAGCATCTTAGTGTGAATTTTTCTTACTATACATGTCTGTGTGCCTAATGTATTTATTTATTTATTTATACATACATACATACATACATACATACATACATACATACTCCGCCCATCTGGCTGGGTTTCCCCAGCCACTCTGGGCAGCTTCCAACAAAATATTAAAATACAATAGTCTGTTAAACATTAAAAGCTTCCCTAAATAGGGCTGCCTTCAGATGTCTAATATACCGTCTGCCAAAGAATTTATCCAATATAATGCATTTTATATATGCATTTTTGTGTGTACTTCACCTCTGTACATTGATTTTTCTGCACACTGCTTGGCTGGAGAACTTCACTGAAAAATTCAGAGAAGTGTGAATGTCAAAGGGCAGCCGTGTTTCACTTGTATTCTTTTAAAAAGTCTGAATCGGGTAGGTTCACCTTTAGATGCAAATTGAATCAAATTTCCCCCTCAGCCCTGTCGCTGAAGCATGGTGCTTCTCCTTTCAGGATCTCTGGTGCTTTGCAGTATTTTGGTCATTTTAAAAGTAGGTTGTTTTTAAAAAAAGAAGTCTCACTTTGAAGTTCAAGTAACTGAACTTAGAAATGCTTTAGGCTTTATTCTTTTCATGCTTCAAAAAACAGAATTTAGAAGATTTGTGAAAGGCATGTCACTCTCCTAAGATATTTAAGTTTAAAAAATTAGAAAGAAAGTGCCGTTTCATTTGTTACACCACCATATCAAGGTAAATCAACATTTCATATTCTAAATACTTTTTTTGACTATTCCATTATAACTTTTTAGTCGCTGGGATGTAGAAGAGAGCTTAGCAAAATGATTTGGGAAGAGCTCCCTCTTCACATTGCAACAATTCTCAAGAGTACTGAGAGTACACATAATAACCACATATTTCTGGAACAATCTGCAGAAAAAAAACTTTTGCTTTCTCCTTGCTTGCAAAAGAAAATAAAACAGCAAAAAGAAAACCAAAGGTTGTGGTATACAGAGCATTTCAATTATTGCAGAAAATACGTTTTTGTGACAGAACCTGCACAAATAAATAGAGAAGCCTTTAGAATAATGGCAGTCACTAAATAAGAAACAGTACAATGGAATGAAGTAGAGAAGGCAATGTCCATCAAAGGGACTCTCTTTTGGGGACTTCTATGGTAGAGCTGGGAGAAAAGGGCCCCCCCTCCAATATGTGTCTAGTATTTGTGCAATTGCTATTGTTGATTAAAAAAAAAAATTGCAAAATCTTTTGTGTTCATAATTAACTCCCTCAGGTGCTTTTTTTATCCATTTTGTCCTTTGTCTGTTTTCATTTGTGTCGTGCTGAACGGAGACATGCTATGATATGGCTTTCTGACCGTAGAGTAGCATCAGACAGTCACAGCTGACTCATATGCTTGTTCTGAGGCGCTGAAGCTCTCACACCCGGTTATCCCCTGAGAGAAAAATGCTAGTTTTGCAGAAGTTTTCTCCCTGTTGAAACTTTAACCCTTTTCGGACGAATGCTCATGTGACAAACGCCCCCCTCTCTCTGTGTATGCTTGTTTTGATACCTGAAGCAAGCCAAAGATGTCAGCGCACAGTCTCTTGTCATGTGCCGCAGCTCAATGGTAGAGCATCTGCAGAAAATGCAATATTCTTTATTGATTTTCATTTACATACTCCACATACACATATTGTATTACATTTTACATTTACCGTTTTTTTTGCCCTATAGGACGCACCTTTCCCCCTCCAAAAATGAAGGGGAAATGTGTGTGTATCCTATGGGGCGAATGCAGGCTTTCGCTGAAGCCTGGAGAGCAAGAGGGGTCGCTGCACACCGACCCCTCCCACTCTCCAGGCTTCAGGAAGCTATCCGCAAGCCTTGGGAGCCCGGCGGGCTTTGGGCAGATATCCGCAAGCCTGGGGAGCCTGGCGGGAGTTCCCACCGGGCTCCCTAGGCTTGTGGATAGCAGCCTGTTCTGAGGGCTGGGGTCCGGGGAAGCTCGGGCTTCCCCCGCCCCAGCCCCGTGCCTGGGGGGGAAATAATTTTTTTTCTTTATTCCCCCTCCCCAAAAAAAAACCTAGGTGCGCCCTATGGGCTGGTGCGCCCTATAGGGCGCAAAAATACGGTATATTTGCTCCTAAGAGCTGACTTCCTTCCTTCTTCTGGCTTTTTATATCACATCTAAATTTTTCACATTGTTTTCATCCACTTTGTATATTATTGTTCTTCTTTCATATTTGTCTATAGCCAAATAAATCCTCCTGTATATGCAATTCTTATTGTCTGACTGTATTCATTTACAACTACCATTGGTTAGATTAATCACATTATACATTTTACTTTTTATTATTTTCTTTATCCAGAAATTTTCTTTGTATTTCACATTATGAGGTTTATTTCAGTTCTAATAGTGAAACCAGGAGAACAGAAGTTTCAGTGCCCAGCATCGCCAAGCACCGCCTTGTCTAAAATCCTAGAGAGTCCCTGCCAATCAGGGACAATACTGAGCTAAATGGATCAACGGTCCAATTCAGTAGAACACAGGTTCCTGTGTTCCTCAATGAACGTGTATTGGTCAAAGACAGGGACAGCCACCAAGATGCCTCCCACCAGCCAAGGCATGTTCCTTCTACATGGAACAAACGTCCAAAAGTCCGTTTTCCCCATTGCAAGGGTGAACTCTCCACTTGGGAATTTTCTTCTGACTACCATGCCTTCCTGTTGTCTTTGTCCATGGAGTTTTCTTGGCAGGGATACTAGAGTGGCTTGCCGGTTCCTCCTCCAGGTGGATCACGTTTGGTCAAAACTCTCCACTATGACCTGTTCATCTTGGGTGCCCTGCTCGGCATAGCTCATAGCTTCTCTGAGTTATTCAAGCCCCTTCACCACTACAAGGCAGTGATCCATGAACGGGTTTTCCCAGTAGTGATGTATGGAAGTGAAAGCTGGACCATAAAGAAGGCTGATTGGCAAAGAATTGATGCTTTTGAATTATGGTGCTGGAGGAGACTCTTGAGAGTCCCATGGACTGCAAGAAGATCAAACCTATCCATTCTGAAGGAAATCAGCCCTGAGTGCTCACTGGAAGGACAGATCCTGAAGCTGAGACTCCAATACTTTGGCCACCTCATGAGAAGAGAAGACTCCCTGGAAAAGACCCTGATGTTGGGAAAGATGGAGGGCACAAGGAGAAGGGGACGTCAGAGGACGAGATGGTTGGATAGTGTTCTTGAAGCTACCAGCATGAGTTTGACCAAACTGCAGGAGGCAGTGGAAGACAGAAGTGCCTGGCGTGCTCTGGTCCATGGGGTCATGAAGAGTCGGACATGACTAAATGACTAAACAACAACAACAACAACACCATGCCTTCCAATGGCTATGAGATAATGCCTTCTGTTTTGGGGAAGGGTATAAAGGTGCCTACATTAACTGAGCATTGGGGAAAATGTTGGTAGCTGTAACTGGCGCATCCCCTCCATTTCCCCAAGAATCTTGTACGGGTGTGAAGATGTCACACTGTCGAAAAGGGGAAGGGTGGAAGCTGTGTGGTTAGGAACATGCTTTGCATACAAAAAGTCCTAATTTCAATCGCAAGCGTCTCCAGGTAGAAAGTTCATTCTGCAAGTGACAGAAGAGACCTGAGGCCCTAGAGAGCTACTGTGGCGTATGCACGTGTTTTGAATAGGAAATGTTTTTCATGAGAGTAAAATGCAGGAGTGGCTAACCTGCGACCTTCCAGATGCAGCTTGAAGTATGACCAATGGCAGGGTTGATGGGATTCCAAGTCTGGAGGACCATAGGTTAGCCAGCCCTGAAAGGATAGGACTGATGGATTTATGGCACATTTCATTTTATAGGTAAAAAACAAAACAAGCTGTCATTACCTGCATCATCTGTTCAGAGGTAATGGTCCATCTTGCAACTACATTTTATTAACCAGAGAAATCAGAGTGTTCACTTCTTTCTTTCTGTCAGTTTTCATCCTGTTTATATGCAAAGCATGGCTTCCTTTTTCTCCCAGGGCTCATTAACCTCTGCCATTCCCAGAGGTATAAACAATTTCACTTAGGGCAAGTGGATATATTTCTCTTGGAGTCAATGGCAGCTGGCTCAGAGCCTTAGTGCCCCCGCCATTAATCTTAGATTTCTTTTTCCCTCCAATAAATCCCCTCTTATCTATTTATGAATTATTAGCAAATTTCCAGTGTAGCACTTTTGGCAAGAAAGAGAGCAGATTGTGAGAGCGGCCTTAGAAAGTGACACTCGCTCTGATTTTTAGACTCTGCTTGAGTTCTAATTAAGGGATGCTTTTGTTTTCAAAGCAGGAAATTTCCTTTCCTCTGTCTTTCACTTCATTTCTCCGTCTGCTGTCCGCACGATAAACACAAATTGACATGTTATTAGATATACCAGCAAAGGTTAAGTACGGATTCACTATCAGTACATGCTTTTAAAACAAGCAATTATTGAAAATAAAATTTTGTATAATGCTGAATTGTTTTGTAATGGGGTGGTGAAGCTTTTGCAGCCCAAAGGCCAAATTACCTCAGCAGTTGGCAGGGAGGGCCAAATTCAAAAATGAGGAGGACCAGACACACAAACACACTGTACTAGTGCTGTACCAAAACCTGTCCTCCAATTTCTCAAAAGTTTACTTCACCTATGGAAGAAGCTTCCATTTTTTCTGCCTCATTTGCACAGCAGTTTAGAATATCTTTATCATTTTGGCGAGTGCAGGACTGAATTTACTTTATAGTTGTGGGGGGCTACAAAGGAAAGGTGGCTACAAATTGCCTACGTTTGGTGTATTTGCTGATTTTGTTTTAAAGGAAGTTCTTCCTTTTGCCGAAAATCTTTGGGGCATGGATTTCTTTAAAAGTAAAAATGCTTCACCTTTTTTTTAAAAAAACAACAACCAATGAATAATATCCAGGCACACACTAGGTAGAATCGCTACCTTCTACCCTTACCAGAAAGCCAATCCACAGGGTGGATTTGTGACCTTCTTTCCAATACTGTCAGGAACAAACTTTCTGGTGTTGACATGTTCCATTTGTTGAAGCTTAAATAGCCAGAAACTACCTTTGGTTCACACATAGAATCGAAGCTTTACTCACAAACTTCTTTCTCTCATTCTTTGTTCCAGAAATCTTAAACACTTTCCCCAGTAGCTTTGGCGTTTATAAGTGGTCCGTGTTTCACAAGCATATAGTAAGGTTGGTAGTACAATAACTTTGTAAACTTGCTATGCCACACTCAATACATATACCAGGGGATCTGTACTGTGAATCTCTAGGTCTGTGCTGTATTTACATCCCTTTTCTCCATTCAGTAGTTCATTTCTCTTTTCTGGAACTGATTTTGTTGTTTTAATGGCAGAAGGATGGATAAATGGGTGAGTAAGCTTCTCCGGTTATTATTAGGTCTGTTCCGTCTCTGGCCTGTTCTCATTTGCTTACTTGTCTAAATAGCAAGCTCCGTTTACAGATGGTCAAAGCAAATACCATATGGCCACCAGCTTTCTTCCAGGGCTGTGATCTGTAGCTTCAATTGATGACTTATTTTTGGAAAACAAACAGGGAAAATACATCAGAAATCTCACTTGCAGGCAGGATAAAGTATAGTACTTGAGAATAGGAGTTGACCAAATGGAGACTGAAGTGGTTTCCCATTGTGGGTTTCCCATTGTGGGGCAGATATCCACTCCAGCGGTCATGTCTGGTGAGTGTAAAACTCCCTACAACAACTCAATAGCAGAGAGTTCCAATCACATTCACAGCTGTAAGGGGAATGAATCAGGTGTCATTCTTAAGAAACTTTGCTGCCTGAAGGGAAAGGCAAGACTACCGCCACCCTTTCAATGTACTGAAGATAACAAGATTTGCAGCTGAATTTTACTGCAGTACTGGTAATAGGGCAACACTCTCAATTGGCTCTGTCTCTGTAGCCTTATTGGAGTTCAGGGATTGGGTCTGTGTTGCTCCCAGACAGGAGGAAGGAAGTCAAATGACACCGAGGGTCGGTTCAGAGAAAGAGTTCTTTATTTCTGCTCTCCGGAACAGCAGAAAGGCACTTGCGTGGTCAGTCCACAGCAAGTCCAAAGAAATGAGAAATTTCATGCAGTATATATATCTTCCAGGCACCCTCTCCCTCCTTCCCCAGGAATCCAACCACATCAGCCTATACACGTAGGTTGACATCACATATGTTCCTGCTCCAGTATTCTTAACCATAAAAGGGTATTCCTTCCTGTACTTCTGACCATAAAAGGATATTCCTGTTCTTATACTCTTATCTTGGAGCAAGAGGTCACCAACTCCAAGAACACACTCTGGCACTGTTCCCGGACTAGGTCTGCGCGTCTTTGTGGTCTTTGTGGTCAGGATGTAAGATAAGGCCCAGAGTGTCATCCCTGTTCCACTTTGGAATGGACAAAGCCATCCGTCATTACCGGCCTTCATGGACTGATAAGGGAGAGAGCTTTGAGCACTTGTTTATACAGCTGGGTTTTGACTCAAGAGCTCAAGTTAAAGCATTTTAGCTAAGGAAAAATAGGGATTTTGGTGCAGTTTCAAACTGCCTGCACAGTCAGTTTTGGGATGGGGAAACCCATTCCTTCATCTCCCAACACTTCACCACCACTCACCATGCCCTGGTTTCCAACACCTGAGGCAGTCACTTCACTCTCACTAAGGTTAGGGCTGGTTCTGAAATTAGAACACTAGTAACCTGTGAGACTGGGTGATTTGGGGCATATGCTAGGGTTGCCATATTTTGGAGAGCAAAAAAGAAGACGCTATAACAACTCTCGTTTTACATACCCCTACTATATGTGGGCTATAGAAGCTGTGATATATTGCTGAGGGGGGCAGAAGAAGAGAAGAGGCAAGCAAGTCTCCAGCCATCAGTTATGTCTATGTCTCATCCAGAAAGTATAGCCAGAGACATTTTGGTAAATGTTAAAAATCCATCCAGACAGAAATTTTACCCCTGGAAAGGAGGACATGTCCTGGAAAAAGAGGACACGTGGC
Organism: Podarcis filfolensis; assembly: GCF_964270895.1. NCBI lineage: Eukaryota > Metazoa > Chordata > Lepidosauria > Squamata > Lacertidae > Podarcis > Podarcis filfolensis. Next base: position 17,983,357 of record NC_139612.1, read on the forward strand.
AACCATATAATGCATTTGTAAGCATGAGTAAACATATATGTTTGATATTTATGACTAAGCAATAAACACAGGACAAGATGGCAATCTAATTAGAGCCTCATTTTGTAACACTTTCCACAGGTTTTTTGCTTGATCCATTGGCCCATATTTACTTCCTTTTAAAAAACTCAGTATTATTATTATTATTATTATTATTATTATTATTATTATTATTATTAAATACCCTGCTCATCTGGCTGAGTTTCCCCAGCCACTCTGGGCAGCTCCCAACACAAATAATAATAATAATAATAATAATAATAATAATAATAATGTGATAAAACATCAGACAGTAAAAACTTCCCCAAAGAGGGAAGATGTCTTCTAAAAGATAGATAGTGGTTTATTTCCTTGACATCTGGTGGGAGGGCATTGCACAGGGTGGGCGCCACTACCGAGAAGGCCCTCGGCCTGGTCCCTGTAATCTCGCTTCTTGCAGTAAGGAAACCGCCAGAAGGCCCTTGGAGCTGGACCTCAGTGTCTGGGCTGAATGATAGGAGTGGAGACACTCCTTCAGGTATACTGGACCGAAGCTGTTTAGGGCTTTAAAGGTCAGCACCAACACTTTGAGTTGTGCTCAGAAATGTACTGGGAGCCTGTTCTGGCATCATTTTTATTCATTCTGAATATGGCACACATGTCCAGTAGTACATGTGAAAAGGATATAGGGGTCTTAGTAGACCACAAGCTTAACATGAGCAAACAGTGTGATGTTGATGCTGCAGCAACAGCAGCAAAAAAGAAAAAGCTAATGCTATTCTGGGCTGCAGAAGTATAGTGTCCAGATCAAGGGAGGTCATAGTACCACTCTATTCTACCATGGTCAGACCGCACCAAGAGTAAAGTGGTACCTCGGGTTAAGAACTTAATTCGTTCTGGAGATCCATTCTTAACCTGAAATTGTTCTTAACCTGAGGTACCACTTTAGCTAATGGGGCCTCCCGCTGCCACCACGCTGCCACCGCACAATTTCTGTTCTCATCCTGAAGCAAAGTTCTTAACCTATTTCTGGGTTAGCAGAGTCTGTAACCTGAAGCGTCTGTAACCCGAGGTACCACTGTATTGTGTTTGGTTCTTGGCACCACAATTTAGTATATTGACAAGGTGGAACATGTGTAGAGGAGCATGACCGAGAGGATCAAGGGTCTGGAAACCAAGCCTTATGAGGAACAGTTGAGGGAGTTGGGTATGTTTAGTCAAGAAAAGAGGAGATTGAGAGGAGATATGAGAGCCATCTTCAAATATCTCAAGTAGGGTCACAAGGAAGATGGAGCAAGCTCATTTTCTCCTGCTCCAGAGGCTAGGAGCTGAACCAATAGCTTCAAGTTACAGGAAAGGAGATTCCAACTAAACATCAGGAAGGACTTTCTGACATTAAAAGCTGTGGAATGGACTCCTTCAGAAAGTGGTAGACACTTCTTCCTTGAAGGTTGTTAAGCAGAGGTCATGGATGCTTTAGTGTAGATTCCTGCATAGCAGAAGGTTGGACAAGATGACCCTCAGGGTCCCTTCCAACTCTACAATTCTATGGTTGTATGAGTCTATGCTCTTTAACACCACAATCAGTCAACATTTAGAGTAGGCTGTAAAATATTCTCTCGTTTTTTTATATGAAAAGAAAGCGGTGTTTGCCTTCTGGATTGCAGGGAGATTTTAACTGTTTGACACAAAGGCACTTTCAAACAAAGGCGCATTTTGAAGTGGAACGGTTCCTCAATGAACGTATGACAAAGATGGCATTTGCTTTTGTAGTCTTCCGGTTGCCTTTGTGCTTCCTTGATAGAAATATTGCATAAAATTACAGTGCTCAATGGAAGGTTTATAGTATAAGCCAATTCTGCGTTGGTTTGAGAGTGTTTGTGGAAAAGAAAGCTGTTTGAAACCAAATGCTTATTCTAAGGGACATTTGCAATTATATACCCCATGACAGGTAGTTTAACAGTGAATTTTAGTGATGAGTAGATCCCATACTCGGGACGCGGGTGGCGCTGTGGGTAAAACCTCAGTGCCTAGGACTTGCTGATCGTAAGGTCGGCGGTTCGAATCCCCACGGCGGGGTTCAGTCCCAGCTCCTGCCCGCCTAGCAGTTCGAAAGCACCCCTAAGTGCAAGTAGATAAATAGGTACCGCTTTATAGCAGGAAGGTAAACGGCGTTTCCGTGTGCTGCACTGGTGCTGGCTCACCAGTTGCAGCTTCGTCACGCTGGCCACGTGACCCGGAAGTGTCTTCGGACGGCGCCGGCTCCCGGCCTCTTGAGCGAGATGAGCGCGCAACCGTAGAGTCGGTCACGACTGGCCCGTATGGGCAGGGGTACCTTAGATCCCATACTTCTGGTTTTAAATGGATCCTATGAAATAGGATTAATCAAGAGAGAGAGAGAGAGAGAGAGAGAGAGAGAGAGAGAGAGAGCACATTCTGAGAGCCTTTCTGAGACCTTCTATATGCTGCTGACAGTACTGAGATTGCCAGACTGAATTTGCGGCTGGTTTCAATGAAAAACGGAAAAATCTACAGTATTACCTTTTTGGACAGAAATCATGTTCAGGTGCTAAGATCCTTATGGGCTGAACCCACAGCTGCACCTGGGCTTGTCTCTCCCCCTCCACCAGAGCTTTCCAAACTTTTCAGGTTGGTGACACACTTTTTCGACATGCGTTATTTCGTGACACAGTAATTCAGTTTCACTAGCAAACTGGAGGTTAAACTAACCCCTCTCCAACCCTGGGAAGAGCACAGGGAGTGTTCACGAGAGTCCCATGGACTGCAAGAAGATCAAACCTATCCCTTTTTAGGGAAATAAGCCCTGAGTGCTCACTGGAAGGACAGATCGTGAAGCTGAGGCTCCAATACTTTGGCCACCTCATGAGAAGAGAAGACTCGCTGGAAAAGACCCTGATGTTGGGAAAGATGGAGGGCACAAGGAGAAGGGGGTGACAGAGGATGAGATGGTTGGACAGTGTTACAGAAGCGACCAACATGAGTTTGACCAAACTTTGGGAGGCAGTGGAAGACAGGAGTGCCTGGCTTGCTCTGGTCCATGGAGTCACGAAGAGTCAGACTCGACTAAACGACTAAACAACAACAACAACACTCTCTGAAAATCATTTTTGAGGATCAGGGGATGTTTAGGGAGGACATATGATGTGGCATATGGAGTTGTAGTCAGTGAAGCTTCAGTTATTTCCCCACTCCACCCCACACACATATGAGCATGGATGTACTGTGTGCTTAGAGCACAGGGTCATTGCATCATGTTCTACATGAAAACAAAGCAGTTTTAAATGCCCCGTCAAAAGAAAATAATGTTTTCATTGACTAGGGGGGATTATCTTTAACTAAAGCAAAGCATTGTTTCCCTGTGTTGCAAACATATTAGAGAGATCAGACTTCTTATATTTGGTGATTTATGCATAAAGACCTGCTATTGGTCATTTTAAGAATTATGCGTAAAGAGTTTGCTGAATATGTTTGATGACTTTTATTTCAAAATTACTATCTCTCTGCTTTATGGTGGTGAAGCTCCCTGTGTACATTTTGCATCTTTATGCTCTATGTTTTATTGCAGCAGGAGATTTACGATTTTTTTTTTATATTTTAATTTCATGTAATTCCTTTGTGATGGTAAAAGCAGAACAATAAAGACTTGCTGAACAAGCCACACATAAGAGACCTGGAAGTGCAGGAAAATACGCAGAACAGAATAATTTCAAGTAGTGGAACTTCACTGTGCACTGAAAAGAAGTCCATGCATTTTGGGCTTCAAAATCCATCAGTTTTGCTTCTGAAAAAGAGTGAAAAACAGAACTTTGCATGGACTGAATACGGCACAATTGAATGGGTGCTTGAATGATTACAGCAGCTGTAATAATAATAATAATAATAATAATAATAATAATAATAATAATAATAATTGTACTTTGCCTATCCAACTGGGTTGCCCCAGTTACTCTGGATGGTTTCCAACATATATAAAAACTGAAATAGATTGTTCGCCTCTTCTTCCCTTTGGCAAATGACTGTACTGTTTAAATGGTGATGAGATCGCACTGGCCTATTTTCTGAATGTTTGTAAGTGATGCCAATAAAGGTATGATGATGATGATATATAAAAACGTAATAAAACATTACACATTAAACAATGTCCCTATACAAGGCTGCTGTCAGGTTTCAGAGAACCAGATCCCTCCCCCAGTGGCAGTAAATAAGCAGATCAAACGAAAGGAACATTCTTACCAGTTAGTTTCTTTAATAATCACAGCAAGAGACAAAGGAATGCATATCTCTCTAGAAATGGCACTGCTCCCAGTAAAGGCTCACCTACTCCGTCCCCATTAATTTGCATCACTCCTACGTCAGGTAATCTGAGCTTGTTGCCTCCACGCTCTCTGTTCTATCACTCTCAAAGCCCATCTAGTCTTAGGCGAGGGGGGGGTCAGGAATGCTGTCCAAGGACACTGAATCTGCCAGCTGTGTCTCTAGCTGCTGTGTCCTCTTCTAGCTGCTCCTCACCCAGTATTTCCCAGCTTTCCCCCTCTGGACTATGCCCCTCTGCAAACCACTGTTCTAAATCAATACTGTCCTCCTGCCCTTGGAAGGTTCAGGAGAAGGTGGGAGGGACAACTCCCACCATTCCTCCTCAGTCCAGCCCCTGACATCTGCCTTTAGATGTTCAGAACATTTAGAACAGATTTATGAGAACTGGCCTTTAGGCAGAACCCAGATTCATGTGGAAGAAGAAAACCGATATGCTGTGTGATTTGCAATCCCAATCACTGCCGATGCTTAGTGTGAGGAAAAAGTGAGGAGTTAGGCAGTGGGGAGATCAACACTGTACAGGTTCCTCCTCCGCTGAGGCCCCCATACAGGACCAACCTCCTTATTGCCTAAACCCTCACAGTAGCGACATTGGGAGTCAAGATCTTCATCCTGCACCACCTGCCTCTCCTGGCTGCATAGCCCATACTGAGGTAGAAGGACCAATAGCCTGCCTTGGTAGAAAACACCTTCCTTTGTATGTGTATTTGTAAGTAAGTGCCACTGTGTTTTAGAAGATAGAAAGCTGTGTTATAAAACATCAGACCACTGGTAGATCTAGCTCAGTAATAAGCTTATTTTTCTATTACAGTAGAACCTCAACTTACCACCGCCCCTACTCACAAACAATTCGACTCACGACCATGGCAAACCCGGAAGTAAATACCAGGTTTGCAGCGATTCGCACACGCACAGAAGCCATAGCTGTCAACTTTTCCCTTTTCTTGCGAGGAATCCTACTCAGAATAAGGGAATTTCCCTTAAAAAAGGGAAAACGTTGACACTTATGGCAGAAGCGGCTTCTGCCGTCTGCACATGCGCAAAACGGTGCTGTCGCTGAATGCGCATGCGCAGAACGGCACTTCTACTAGTGACCCAGATCGATTCATGAACGGACCTCTGAAACAGATTCCGTACGTGAGTAGAGGTTCCACTGTAATTATTTAGCTAAGTAGACAATGTCTGGATCCCAATGCTCTCCGAGCATGAAATCTCAGACTTAAGTGTAATGATCCATCTGATTTCTTACTTGATTTTTGATAACTGTCCAGAGTAAAGGTGCTGTTTGCAGAGCATCCAAAGAAGTCGTCCATTCTAATCGCTCTGGCATGCTTTGATTACCTGTTGCCCATGAACTGTATGCTGCTAGGTTTATTCTTAGATATTACATTTATTCCTTTTGGAATCCAGGAGAAAATCTTGGAGGCACATTACTCAAGGCTGTGAAATCGCTTTTGAAAAGCTCATCTCATTAAAACATAATGAAAGAAGGGAGAAGATTGAAGCAATAAAACTGAACTTTGATCAATCCTTTCTCCTTAATACTGTGTTTCAAATTTCCTAGAAATGCAAATAGCAGGTGATCTGCTCCCTATTTGTTTGTTTTTCAGGGTAGACAAATAAGTTGGTGCTGTATTCAGTTATTAAATAAAAGATCTGATCAAACCTGAGGCCTATCATTTCCAATGATACGATTCACAATTCTAAAATGAAGAATGCAGCGTGCAGCGCAACAACTAAAACTTTGCTACCTGACACCAGGTCTGTTACTTCAGTGTAGGAATTAACCCAGTTCACCTCCTTAACTACCAAACCAAAACACAGCTCTCATTTGATATCTGCATTTTTACAAATATTTGTAGAATATTTGAGATGCAGCTCTTATATTGAGGAAATTTGAGCATAAAACACGTACATTGATGAAAATAACATTATAGTAGAGAAAATTTGCTTGCAAAAAAGAGGAATGCTAAAATAAATGCATATAAATTTTCAAGCAGGTTTAAAGAAATGTTTGCAAACTGATGCAGAAATGGGGGAGAGAACTGAATTTAAGACTGGGAAAAATGAGAAATCAGTGTTGGTGGAGTGATTCCTCCCTATGTCAGTGTTCTTCATTTAAATGAGATTTAATAACCAGTTTTGGAACCAGCTAGGTTAACAATTCATCTTTCATCTACCCAATTGGTTTTTCCTGTTAAAGGACAGGAATCTGGTTCCTTAGCAGGTTCCTGCTTGAATGGAAAGCTACTGTAATGAGATATTGCTTTCTCATCTTTTGTTGCCTCTAAGAACAAGCGTTGGGCATAAAGGTAAGTGGTTGCCCTTCTAGACCCTAACCAGAAAATAGACAATTATCTTATAGTCTCCTGAAACTGCTGGTATGAACATTGTCCCTTTTATCAAATGAAGCCAACAAAAGTCTGTGTGTTTTTTGTTTACAGGAATACAGTAACTTTCTTTCTTGTATATTTGGTTGCCATGTGATTCCCTTAAGCTAAATCAATACTCTTTCTAACTGCATCGCTGTGACTTGGATTTACCCTCAATGCTTAGCGATGCTGAAATGCCATTTGTATTCTCTGTTCCTGATAAACCAGATCTTTAAACCAGGGAATTTAAAAGAAATGCAGAGAAATTTTACTCCACTGGGTAGGATGGAAGAAGAGAGACCACCAGAACTGTTGCAGTGCAAACCAGACTCTAAGGATTTCACTGAGAACACACCATGCTTATGTCAGTCCCACTCTAGAAGTTGTAGGAGGGAGCAGAAACACACATGGTTATGTCACAGGTTGGACTTGGACCAGGGCGGCCTGGGTTCACAACCTGGGAAAGAGGAGACTGAGAGGAGATATGATAGCCACCTTCAAATATCTAAAGGGCTGTCACATGGAAGATGGAGCAAGCTTGTTTTCTCCTGCTCTGGAAGCTAGGACCCAAACCACTGGATGTGACATTAACATATGAGAGTGCTGGAGGTGAAATAGTTAAACGGGTTACCCAATCAGGACCCAGGGGGTGGAGTCAGAGGGACTATAAAATCAGCTCTGGGAGGGGTGAGGGAGGAGTTCGTTGGGAGTTGGTTGGAGTGGGAGTGAATTGGGATAGAGTTTGTGGGTAGGTTGAGTTAGTGTAGAGAAATAATCTGAGTCAGAAATAGGGGCTAGGAAGACAAGTAAATATCTGAGAGGTGGTTTAGTGAGTGAGAGCAGGTAGCGGAAGTTATAGGTCTGGATAGGCACCTCATGATTGTAATTGACCGATACCGTTTATGAAACCACACGCTTGTTAAACTGCAATAAATAAACAGAAGTTTATGTTCCAATTTAACCCTGACTGGACTCAGTATTGTACCAGGTAGGGCCTGGGTGGTGGCAGCAAGATATAAGGTGGAGGCACAGGGATCATTAGACGGTGAAACGTCCGGGGACCCTGTGTGATCGCCACACTGGATTCAAGTTACAAGAAAGGAGATTCTGACTAAACATCAGGAAGGACTTTCTGACAGTAGGCATGGAGTCCCTCAGGAGGTGGTGGACTCTCCTTCCTGAGAGGTTTATAAGCAGAGGTTGGAAGCCATCTGTCATGGATGCTTTAGTTGAGATTTCTTCATTGAAGGTGATTGCATTAGATGACTGTGGCATTCGTATGGAGCCCCCGGTCATCTCACGGACTATTGAGCCGTACACCACTAATCCACTGCCACCAACCAGGTCCTCCCCGGTAAATCACTTAGTCTCAGTCAGGTTCTTAAGTTAACAAAGAAGAGTGTAGTTTATTGCAGACACAAATAATCTTTAACTGCATTCAAAACGTTGTTACTCTTTACCTTCTTAGTCTTATTTTTATCCTGTCTCTAACTCTAACTCTTCCTCCTCCCCTCACACAAGAACCCACTCCCCTAACTGTCTCTCTAATTCCAACTGCCTGCCAACTGCTTTTCCAACTGCCTTTCCCAACCAACCAACCCACTGAAACCAACCAACTGCCCACCATCAACTAACTCAAAACTCGGGCTAAGCCCTTTTATAAACAGGTAGGCTCCGCCTCCGGCTTTCCTATTGGTCTACATTTTTAACCCTTTCTCTCTCCCCCTGTACAGACAGTTTCTAAATGAAGGGGCAAACGCCACAATGACCTACAATCTATGATTCTGTGGTTTCTGTCTAAACTTTTTGGATTGGTCTTCACATAATAAGACAGGCCTGAATGTTTTTGTCAAACCTTGATAGGATTGAAACCACTACATTGTAGCAATTGGCACAATCCTCCAAAAAAAGGAAACCTTCCAAAAAAGAATCCTGTAATCTGTACATTACCTGCAGCATATCATTATTGATATCATTATCGATGCAGTCCATGGACTCCCGCAAACTACAGGATGAGAGCATTACCCGATGAATACTGTGTTGTTCTGTAGTTAGTAGGATATAAAAACCATACAACAATAATTACGAACTGCTGCCGTACCCCCACCCCCAAAAAGGGGCGAGATTGCTACATTAGAAAGGGGAAATAAAGTCAAATGAGCATATGCAGAAGGAGAAAAATCTCTATCCTTTCTCATTACCACTGTAGTTTGCTAAGGATGAAACTAATGGGCCATGGAAATCATGCTGGAATGAGATTGTTAAAAAAAGAAATTGACTGAATCAGGAAGGACCAGGAGTTCTACTATTACATCCTGCTCTAAAATTTTATGTCTCGTTTCTGTTCCCCAAGTCTCTTTCCATATTTTATGTTCCCAAAGAGTTTTCGTCAGCCGCTGGTCTTAACCAATAACCAGACTTCAACTGCATTTTGCCACAGCTATTCCCTGAGCCATTGCATTACAAAAGCAGATAAGAAGAGTCTTGCTGGATCAGACTAGAGGTTCACCAAAATCCAAGGTTCTGCTTACGACAGGGGCCAACTTCCAGGAAGCCCAGGAAGGAGGGAAGGCAGCGGTCCTGAGCCACTGATGCTCCCCAACAACTGATATTCAGTGGTATATGTTAAGTTGTGGGTGAACATATCAGATGACACAGCGATTCTTCAAACAGCTCTTGTTTATTCACAGGCCAGCACAGAACTGAACTGAAGGGTTCAGCCAGCCTGCTTATATAGAGCTCCACTACAACGCAACAGTAACCATTTTCTGTAACTATCCAATCACTGAATGCCACTTTCAATCCCTTATTTGCGTATGTGGACCTGAGTGAAAACTATCTACAGTATCCCCCTGCCGGCCCAGGGTGAGAACTTCAGTACATAACAGTATACTAGCTCAGCATTTGGAAGTTCCATAAATCCATCATGAGTAATAGAAAATTATATTCCATGAATTTGTCCAGGGCTTCTTTTTCAGCTGCAACCTGCTGGAACTCAGTTCTGGCACCTCTCAGGTGGGTGCCATTGCCATTCTAAGAGAACAAGGGACATATTCACGGTGAGTTCTGGCATCTCTTTTTCTAGAAAAATAGCACTGAATTTGTCTAATGAAAATAATAATATAACAATAATAATAATTTATTATTTATACCCGGCCCATCTGGCTGGGTTTCCCCAGCCACTCTGGGCGGCTTCCAACAAAATATTAAAATACAATAACCTATTAAACACTAAAAGCTTCCCTAAGCAGGGCTGCCTTCAGATGTCTTCTAAAAGTCTGGTAGTTGTTTTTCTCTTGACATCTGGTGGGACGGCATTCCACAGGGCAGGCGCTACTACCGAGAAGGCTTCTCACAGCGAGGGAACTGCCAGAAGGCCCTCGGCGCTGGACCTCAGTGTCCGGGTAGAATGATGGGGGTGGAGATGCTCCTTCAGGTATACTGGGCCGAGGCCGTTTAGGGCTTTCAAAGTCAGCACCAACACTTTGAATTGTGCTCAGAAACATACTGGGAGTCAATGAAGGTTTTTCAAGACCGGTGTTATGTGGTTTCGGCGGCCGCTCCCAGTCTCCAGTCTAGCTGCCTCATTCTGGATTAGCTGAAGTTTCAGGGTTAGCCGCCACCACATACTCTAGGGAGCCTTCCTAACTGTATTCCATGAAGTGTGAACAATAATAATCACGTTCTGCACACATTTAAGTTAATAAAAAACAACAGCAACTAGTCCAAACTCTTCATCAGGCAAGGGGAGGAAATGCTGGGTATCTCAAGAGCTTTTGTACACTAATGGCACTCCCATCACCTCAGAACCTCCAAGTGTTCCTTTTTCCAGAGATGGTTCTGAATTTACAGAAGCCATCCCAGCTTCTGATTTGATCCTGGAATGTCCTGCTTTTCCTTAGGATGTCCCTATTTTCATCAGAGAAAAGTTGGAGAGTGTGGAGTTATCAGACCACCAAGCCATCTAAAGGCAGCCCTGTATAGGGAAGTTTCTTAATGTTTAATGTTTTATTATTACTATGTGTTGTAAGCAGCTCAGAGTGGCTAGGGCAACCCAGTCAGATGGGAGGGATATAAATAGTAAAATTATTATTATGAAATAGGACATCCCTATTTTCATGGGGATGCAGGTGGCGCTGTGGGTTAAACCACAGAGCCTAGGACTTGCTGATCGGAAGGTCGGTGGTTCGAATCCCTGCGACGGGGTGAGCTCCCGTTGCTCGGTCCCAGCTCCTGCCAACCTAGCAGTTCAAAAGCACGTCAAAGTGCAAGTAGATAAATAGGTACTGCTCCGGTGGGAAGGTAAACGGCATTTCCGTGCACTGCTCTGGTTTGCCAGAAGTGGCTTAGTCATGCTGGCCACATGACCCGGAAGCTGTACGCCAGCTCCCTCGGCCAATAAAGCGAGATGAGCGCCGCAACCCCAGAGTCGGTCATGACTGGACCTAATGGTCAGGGGTCCCTTTACCTTTACCTATTTTCATGAGAGAAATGTTGGAGGGTATGTCATCCCTGACCACAGACCATGTTGCCTGGAGCTGATCAAAGTTGTTATCCAGTACATATAGAGGGCACCAGGTTTGGGAAAGCTGGTCCGTAGGATTATAGCCTCATTCTGCAGATGGGCAGAATCTTGTTTACAGATTGTGCAAATGAAGGCTGCTGACCTCTGCTTCAGGAAACTAAATTAAGTTTCATTGCTAGCAAAGCCCTTTTCTTAAAATGTTACACGTGAGTCTCTTAGTTTAGGGCAACACCACTGTATGAGAGAAATCTAAAGTAGTGGATTATTGAGACGTGAACGATTTGGAAAGAGTTCTTTTGAAACGTAGAGGTCACATGAGCATTGTCAATAGCTAACTATAGATCTGTCGCTTAGAAGTAGAGAGGTGCTTTGTTACTCCAAAGGATGTCAGGAGCAAAGTTTCTCTCACACTGAGGGACCCAAGTCATTCTTCATTGACTTCAATAGATATTGGATCAACTATGCAGGAAGGGGAGGAATTGTGGAGTGGGGAAAAAAAGACTGAACTTCTTTGGGGAGGAAAAAGGAGTATTCTGTAAAGAAACAGAGTTGTTTTCGTGCCGGCTGCTATGAATACAACTGAGGAATCCTCATCTATGCTCTAGTCCCACTGTTGCTGAACCACCCTTTTCTCTGCTGACTTCCCACAGAAAGTGTTTTTCTCTCACCACTTAAATTCTGTCAGTCACACAACAGGAGACGTTGACCTCCCTATTCCCTTCTTTCAGCCTGAATCTTTACTTCTAATGACAAATGAATGACAAAAATCAATCCCCTTCTGGTTCTGATAATCTGCACATTTATTTTTTTGGGGAAAGAAAGCTTGGAATTAAAATGTTTAAGAAGCCAAACTAGAGGAAAGGAAATAAGAAGCTCTATTCTTTCTTTCTTTCTTTCTTTCTTTCTTTCTTTCTTTCTTTCTTTCTTTCTTTCTTTCTGAATCATCTTTTTCGTAAAGGATGATAAGAATTAGATAATGGGGCATGCACAAACACACAAGTAAATTATTATTTTATAATATCGCCACAAGCCATGGAATAAAAATGTGTTGCTTAATGACATGTTCCCTAATCTGCAAATAGCAGTTGGGAATTTCTTGATAACCAAAATCCGTTCATTATAAACACATTTCTTGGGCTGGGGTATTGTTTAGGGGTTTTTGTTGGTGGGTGGCTGTTGTTGATGTTATTTTTTCAATTTTTATTTTGGATCTTACGCTTTATGGGGAAATTGTTCAATTTGGTTGTGTACTTTTTGATGTTTATAACTGCACTTGTTATGTTTGTAGTTATGCATTTTCTTTTATGTTGTTAGCGACCTTGAGCATGGTTTTAACTTTAGAAAGGAAGCATTCAAATACAATGGTACCTCGGGTTAAGAATTTAATTCGTTCTGGAGGTCTGTTCTTAACCTGAAACTGTTCTTAAACTGAGGTACCACTTTAGCTAATGGGGCCTCCCACTGCCACTGTGCCACTGGAGCACGGTTTCTGTTTTCGTCCTGAAGCAAAGTTCTTAACCCAAGGTACTATTTCTGGGTTAGCGGAGTCTGTAACCTGAAGCGTCTGTAACCCGAGGTACCACTGTACTGTAAAAAGGATTGATTGACTGACCTTTGCATACATGCTTAGTCCAAGGAAATATCTGTCCCGGTAATCAACATTCTTTGCAGCACCTCATTTTAGGTTTCAGTGGATATCAGCAAAGGCCCTGGGCGGTTTGTGGACAGACAATTTCTAAGTTCTGCTTTCAAAAAGATTTCAAATTAAACAGCAGCAAAGCCATTTAAGAGCATTTATGGATGGATGTCCCCCCCCACACACATTTGGGGCAGATGGTATGGGACACCATACATTTAATTTAAGGGTGCAGGGAATTATAGATCTGCATGGGGGAAACAACAGATGAGAAATGTTGATCTTTCTCCCCATCTCCCCCACTAGTTCCTGATGTGGATCTTCCCTCACCCCTTCTTCCCTGGCCAGGAGGGTGATACCATTTTGAGGTCCATCTCAGGTGGCAAAATGACTTGGACCGGCTCTGATGCATAGGAATGTGTTACATGCCTGTGGTGTAAACAGTCCTTAGAAACTGCAATCTTCATCAGTCACTAGACATCCAGTAGATGAGAAATGTAACACGTTGCTTATTGGGGAGGGGGGAGTCTATAACGCTTTCAAAGTGAGTGTCACATTTTCTTTTAACAGCCGCTGTTCACGCCAGAAAGTCCTGCCAATTAGTTCTTCTTCAAATTATGTTGCCAGTTGTTCCCACCACTTTCAAATCTAACTTTTGCACAGACTTTTGAATATGGTTACCAGATTTTTTCAATGAACCCGGGGACATTTTTTTTTTTTTTTAAGCTGAGTAGCAACAGGGAGTCAGTAGTGGGGATGGTGAGGCAAAACACAATGGGCCCAAGCATACATGCATATTGTATAAAGGTGCAAAGCCCTTCTTTCGCAGCCTGTGAAACATAAATGCAGAGTTTTTTAAAAAACTGGGCAATGGCCGCCCGCAACTCCCGAGCCTCCCCTGATCAGTCAAAACAAAGGGGGAAGGGAACAGGAGATCACGCAAGACACATCATATGTGCACAAGACACATCATATGGGGACTTCCAGTGAGGAAAAATGGCGGGTGCCACAACAGCAAGCAGCTCCTGAAGCCAGCCAGAGCCAACTGCACTACCAGGCTGCTGAAGCTGCCGCTGCCACGTTTCCCGGGGACAAATTTGCATATCTGGGGACATTCCGGGGACGGAATTTGTCTGGGGACAGATTTGCATATCTGGGGACATTCCGGGGATGGAATTTGTCCGGGGACAGATTTGCAAATCTGGGGACTGTCCCCAGGAACCGAGGACGTCTGGTAACCCTACTTTAGAACTCTTTCCCTTTCTTCTCATCAACACAACACTTACAGTAATAATAATACATCGACACAGAACTTGATAGGCCACAATAAATTGCATCTGTTGGATAATTGCTGAAAGGTTATATGCCACAAGTTTGGCGGCCTTAAAGGCAACACCTCAGCACAAATATGAGATCCAGAACTCATAACAGCCGGAGGCAATCGTTTCTCCAGTCTTCTTGTCATCATCATGATGTAGCTTCGCTCGTTGAGGTAGAGCATTTGGATTCATGCTGCACTGCCAGGCTCTGTCCATCAAATGCACTTACTATTAAGTAAGTACACTCCAGAATGGATTCGCTTCTGCTGCTACACACTAAAAAAACATGAGACCTGCAGTCAGGGGAGTGAAAAGGAAGGGGGAAAGCAAAGCGGAAGGGGGAAGTAAATTGACAGCATTGTACGTTGCATTATTGCACTCCTTGGCATATTCAATTCCATCCGTAAAAGATGTGTGAAATTCAAGTGCTGGCAGTGTGCCGTATTGCTCCCACAATATGAGAGATATAGAATTTCTGAGTGATAGCTGTCATGGGCACAGAGGAGGTTGTTAGAGAACACTTTCTTTGTTACCCTTCCAAAAGGATGCTGGTGTAAAATACATTGTAATGTAAAATACATTGGCTCCTTTGTTCTTTTGTGCACACAAATCCGCCTTCCTCAGGCTCTCCTTTACATAGATCAATGTGCCTGCAAACCTATTTCTGTGCACACAGTTCTGCACACACAGCTGGGGAACGTGGAGACGAGGTGTGCGCTGGGATGAAAGCCCTCTTGTGTGCATGTAAATGCCATTGTTCACATGCAGGGAACTGGAGAGAAGGATTGGATTGTTACATTCAGAAGGATTGGATTGTTACATTCAGAGAAGGATTGGATTGTTACATTCAGAGCTTGTAGGGCAGCAGCTGAAGAAGGAGGAAAAAGGGTTTTCTTGTGTGTGTGTTTCTTGTGGCTGATTAGCTGCTCTCCCTGTGCAAAGGTCAGAGGGGGCAGGGCTTCTGTTGAAGTAGGTGATTAGCTGTGGGAGGAGCTTATCAGAGCTTGTAGGGCAGCAGCTGAAGAAGGAGGAAAAAGGGTTTTCTTGTGTGTGTGTTTCTTGTGGCTGATTAGCTGCTCTCCCTGTGCAAAGGTCAGAGGGGGCAGGGCTTCTGTTGAAGTAGGTGATTAGCTGTGGGAGGAGCTTATCAGAGCTTGTAGGGCAGCAGCTGAAGAAGGAGGAAAAAGGGTTTTCTTGTGTGTGTGTTTCTTGTGGCTGATTAGCTGCTCTCCCTGTGCAAAGGTCAGAGGGGGCAGGGCTTCTGTTGAAGTAGGTGATTAGCTGTGGGAGGAGCTTATCAGAGCTTGTAGGGCAGCAGCTGAAGAAGGAGGAAAAAGGGTTTTCTTGTGTGTGTGTTTCTTGTGGCTGATTAGCTGCTCTCCCTGTGCAAAGGTCAGAGGGGGCAGGGCTTCTGTTGAAGTAGGTGATTAGCTGTGGGAGGAGCTTATCAGAGCTTGTAGGGCAGCAGCTGAAGAAGGAGGAAAAAGGGTTTTCTTGTGTGTGTGTTTCTTGTGGCTGATTAGCTGCTCTCCCTGTGCAAAGGTCAGAGGGGGCAGGGCTTCTGTTGAAGTAGGTGATTAGCTGTGGGAGGAGCTTATCAGAGCTTGTAGGGCAGCAGCTGAAGAAGGAGGAAAAAGGGTTTTCTTGTGTGTGTGTTTCTTGTGGCTGATTAGCTGCTCTCCCTGTGCAAAGGTCAGAGGGGGCAGGGCTTCTGTTGAAGTAGGTGATTAGCTGTGGGAGGAGCTTATCAGAGCTTGTAGGGCAGCAGCTGAAGAAGGAGGGAAAAGGGTTTTCTTGTGTGTGTGTTTCTTGTGGCTGATTAGCTGCTCTCCCTGTGCAAAGGTCAGAGGGGGCAGGGCTTCTGTTGAAGTAGGTGATTAGCTGTGGGAGGAGCTTATCAGAGCTTGTAGGGCAGCAGCTGAAGAAGGAGGGAAAAGGGTTTTCTTGTGTGTGTGTTTCTTGTGGCTGATTAGCTGCTCTCCCTGTGCAAAGGTCAGAGGGGGCAGGGCTTCTGTTGAAGTAGGTGATTAGCTGTGGGAGGAGCTTATCAGAGCTTGTAGGGCAGCAGCTGAAGAAGGAGGAAAAAGGGTTTTCTTGTGTGTGTGTTTCTTGTGGCTGATTAGCTGCTCTCCCTGTGCAAAGGTCAGAGGGGGCAGGGCTTCTGTTGAAGTAGGTGATTAGCTGTGGGAGGAGCTTATCAGAGCTTGTAGGGCAGCAGCTGAAGAAGGAGGAAAAAGGGTTTTCTTGTGTGTGTGTTTCTTGTGGCTGATTAGCTGCTCTCCCTGTGCAAAGGTCAGAGGGGGCAGGGCTTCTGTTGAAGTAGGTGATTAGCTGTGGGAGGAGCTTATCAGAGCTTGTAGGGCAGCAGCTGAAGAAGGAGGAAAAAGGGTTTTCTTGTGTGTGTGTTTCTTGTGGCTGATTAGCTGCTCTCCCTGTGCAAAGGTCAGAGGGGGCAGGGCTTCTGTTGAAGTAGGTGATTAGCTGTGGGAGGAGCTTATCAGAGCTTGTAGGGCAGCAGCTGAAGAAGGAGGAAAAAGGGTTTTCTTGTGTGTGTGTTTCTTGTGGCTGATTAGCTGCTCTCCCTGTGCAAAGGTCAGAGGGGGCAGGGCTTCTGTTGAAGTAGGTGATTAGCTGTGGGAGGAGCTTATCAGAGCTTGTAGGGCAGCAGCTGAAGAAGGAGGAAAAAGGGTTTTCTTGTGTGTGTGTTTCTTGTGGCTGATTAGCTGCTCTCCCTGTGCAAAGGTCAGAGGGGGCAGGGCTTCTGTTGAAGTAGGTGATTAGCTGTGGGAGGAGCTTATCAGAGCTTGTAGGGCAGCAGTTTGATCCATCTTTTAGATTTAGGGGAGCTAGTCTTAAACGTTTGTTGGGGGAGACCTAGGTTTTTTGGGGGGATTTATTTGTCCTGTCTTCACGCTTTTTATCATGGAGGACCGCTGTAGTCAGCCCCAACGACACGTTCTCAAGATGGAGGGTGAGGGAACAGCTGCAGTCGCCTGTGGTTCCTGCGCAATGTTTGCCATCTTGCCAAAGGTTGCAGGCAGCTTTACGTGCAGCAATTGCATGTTGATTGCCCTCTTAAAAGACAAAGTCCAGCAACTGGAGGAACGTGTAGCTACGCTTCAAAGAATTAGAGAGCTGGAGCTCTTTTTGGAAGCAACAGAGCACACCGTCTCCACCAAGGAGGAGACAGGGGACTCCCCTGAGAAGGAGGCTAGTTCACCAACACAGGAGCCAGATATATGGAGAAACGTGACTCAAAGAAGTAGGAGGGCCAGGGTTCGCTCGGATTGTTTAGAAATACACAATCGCTTTGAGGTCCTCTCCCCTAGCATGGAAGTCGAAGAGCAGACTCCATTTGAGGATCTCTCCCTCATTACAGTCGATCAGGTATATGAAGACGAGAAGCAAAGTCAGTCCTCAGGGAATGTGCAGGTGACCTTGGAACGGACAGCTCACGGAAGAACCCCGACCAGACCTAAGAGGAGGCGTGTAGTGGTGATAGGGGATTCCCTACTGAGGGGAACAGAAGCAGTTATCTGTGGGCCTGACAAGATGTCTCGGGAAGTGTGCTTTCTCCCCGGGGCTAAGATCCAAGATGTAACTGAACGACTGCAAGGAATCATAAAACCCACTGACAAATACCCCTTCCTCTTGGTTCATGTGGGAACCAATGACACTGCAAGCAATAGCCTCCAGAAGATCAAAAGAGATTACGAGGCTCTGGGCAGGAAATTGAAGCAATTAAATGCACAAATTGTCATCTCATCTGTCCTCCCAGTTGAACGACGTGGCCCAGGGAGAGAGGGAAAAATAGTGGAAGTGAACAACTGGCTTCGCAAATGGTGTAAACAGGAACGGTTTGGATTCTTAGATCACGGAATGCAGTTTCTTGAAGATGGACTTCTGGCAAGCGATGGGCTGCACCTCACAACGGTTGGGAGGAATGTTTTTGCAAAAAATCTCAGAAACCTCATCAGGAGGGCTTTAAACTGACTAATGTGGGGGAGGGAGACAGTGGTCCTGAAGGTAGGAGTCTATCAATTGATGAAGATGATCATCCAAATGTCATAGACCGAATGGAGCAAACAGCACGCAGACCTAGTGGTGGGAGGAAAAAATCCTTAAATAAGAGACACGGGGGAATGATTAATGGACTTCAATGTCTGTACACTAATGCGCAAAGCATGGGAAATAAACAAGATGAGCTTGAGCTCTTGGTGCAGCAAACTAAATATGACATAATAGGAATCACTGAAACCTGGTGGGATAAGTCCCACGATTGGAATGTAATAATGGAGGGATACAATCTATTTCAGAGAAACAGACCAGACAAGAAAGGAGGAGGAGTGGCATTATATGTCAGGGATGTGTATACCTGTGAAGAGATCCAAGATTTAGAACCTCAAAGCCAAAGTGAGAGCATTTGGGTCAAAATTAAGGGAGAGAAGAATAACAGAGACCTCATTGTGGGAGTTTACTATAGATCCCCAAGCCAAACGGAGGACATAGATGATGCCTTCCTGGAACAGATGGCCAAGCATGCAAAAGGAAGGGAGATAGTAGTAATGGGGGACTTCAATTACCCGGATATTTGTTGGATGTCAAACTCAGCCAAGAGCATAAGGTCAAACAGATTCCTCACTGGCCTTGCAGACAACTTCATTGTCCAGAAAGTGGGAGAAGCAACAAGAGGAACAGCCATTTTAGATCTGGTCCTAACCAATGTTGATGACCTGGTTAGTGGGGTAGAAGTGGAAGGATCATTAGGCGCGAGTGATCATGCTCTTCTGAAGTTTACTATACAGCGGAAAAGAGCAGCCAAGCATACTAGGACACAATTTCTTGACTTTAAGAAAGCCGACTTCATAAAACTTAGGGAAGTGCTGGGTGAGATCCCATGGACAGTAATACTAAAAGGAAAGGGAGTTCATGATGGCTGGGAGTTTGTTAAGAGGGAGATAGTAAAAGCACAACTTCAGGCAATACCAATGAGACGGAAACATGGAAGGTGCCTAAAGAAGCCAGGGTGGCTATCTAAAGAACTTTTAACTGAGTTAAGATTAAAAAAGGATGTGTACAAAAAATGGAAAAGGGGGGAAACCACCAAAGAGGAATTCAAACAAATAGCCAGCACGTGTAGACACAAAGTCAGAAAAGCTAAAGCACAGAATGAACTCAGGCTTGCTAGAGAGGTTAAAAGCAACAAAAAAGGCTTTTATGGGTATGTTCGTAGCAAAAGGAAGAACAAAGAAACAGTGGGGTCACTCAGAGGAGAAGATGGTGAAATGCAAACAGGGGACACAGAAAGGGCTGAACTCCTCAATGCCTTCTTTGCCTCAGTCTTCTCCGATAAAGAAAACAATGCCCGACCTGAAGAATTTGGAGCAAATGATTCAGCAGAGGAAACACAGCCCAGAATAACTAAGGAGATAGTACAAGAATACTTGGCTAGTCTAGATGTATTCAAGTCTCCAGGGCCAGATGAACTGCATCCAAGAGTATTAAAAGAACTGGCAGATGTGATTTCAGAACCACTGGCAGTCATCTTTGAGAATTCCTGGAGAACAGGCGAAGTCCCGGCAGACTGGAGGAGGGCAAATGTTGTCCCTATTTTCAAAAAGGGGAAAAGAGAGGACCCAAATAATTACCGCCCAGTCAGTCTGACATCAATACCAGGGAAGATTCTGGAGCAGATCATTAAGCAAACAGTCTGTGAGCACCTAGAAAGGAATGCTGTGATCACCAATAGTCAGCATGGATTTCTGAAAAATAAGTCATGTCAGACTAACCTGATCTCATTTTTTGACAGAATTACAAGCCTGGTAGATGAAGGGAACGCAGTGGATGTAGCCTACCTTGATTTCAGCAAGGCATTTGACAAGGTGCCCCATGATATTCTTGTAAAGAAGCTGGTAAAATGCGGTCTTGACTATGCTACCACTCAGTGGATTTGTAACTGGCTGACTGACCGAACCCAAAGGGTGCTCATCAATGGTTCCTCTTCATCCTGGAGAAGAGTGACTAGTGGGGTGCCACAGGGTTCTGTCTTGGGCCCGGTCTTATTCAACATCTTTATCAACGACTTGGATGATGGACTCAAGGGCATCCTGATCAAATTTGCAGATGACACCAAACTGGGAGGGGTGGCTAACACCCCAGAGGACAGGATCACACTTCAAAACGACCTTCACAGATTAGAGAACTGGGCCAAAACAAACAAGATGAATTTTAACAGGGAGAAATGTAAAGTATTGCACCTGGGCAAAAAAAATGAGAGGCACAAATACAAGATGGGTGACACCTGGCTTGAGAGCAGTACATGTGAAAAGGATCTAGGAGTCTTGGTTGACCACAAACTTGACATGAGCCAACAGTGTGACGCGGCAGCTAAAAAAGCCAATGCAATTCTGGGCTGCATCAATAGGAGTATAGCATCTAGATCAAGGGAAGTAATAGTGCCACTGTATTCTGCTCTGGTCAGACCTCACCTGGAGTACTGTGTCCAGTTCTGGGCACCACAGTTCAAGAAGGACACTGACAAACTGGAACGTGTCCAGAGGAGGGCAACCAAAATGGTCAAAGGCCTGGAAACGATGCCTTATGAGGAACGGCTAAAGGAGCTGGGCATGTTTAGCCTGGAGAAGAGGAGGTTAAGGGGTGATATGATAGCCATGTTCAAATATATAAAAGGATGTCACATAGAGGAGGGAGAAAGGTTGTTTTCTGCTGCTCCAGAGAAGCGGACACGGAGCAATGGATCCAAACTACAAGAAAGAAGATTCCACCTAAACATTAGGAAGAACTTCCTGACAGTAAGAGCTGTTCGACAGTGGAATTTGCTGCCAAGGAGTGTGGTGGAGTCTCCTTCTTTGGAGGTCTTTAAGCAGAGGCTTGACAACCATATGTCAGGAGTGCTCTGATGGTGTTTCCTGCTTGGCAGGGGGTTGGACTCGATGGCCCTTGTGGTCTCTTCCAACTCTATGATTCTATGATTCTATGATTTTTACTTTGTGAACAAATTGTATTTCTGGCAGACAGTGTCGTGGGTAGGAATATAGGAAGCTACAATGGTGCATTGGGTTAAGTACTTAATTCGTTCCGGAGGTCTGTTCTTAACCTGAAACTCTTCTTAACCTGAAGCACCACTTTAGCTAATGGGGCCTCCTGCTGCTGCCGCGCCTCTGTTCTCATCCTGAAGCAAAGTTCTTAACCTTAGGTACTATTTCTGGGTTAGCGGAGTCTGTAACCTGAAGTGTATGTTACCTGAAGCGTATGCAACCCGAGGTACCACTGTACTTTATACTGAATCAGATTGGTCCATCTGGGCGGTGATGTGCGGTGAAATTTTTCGTAGGGGCACAGTTAGGGCCAGAGGCACCAGCTTGTGAGGGCGATTGGGCAGAGGGACGTCCTGACGTAATGTGCGTGAGCATCGTGCCTCCTTCTCTAAGCCAGGCAGAAGCTTCCCAGGCTTTGGGAAGGTGGCCCCTGGGGAACCGATAGGGAACTAGCTTAGTCCCCCTAGTCCACTAACCTGGTTCATCTAGCTCAGTATTGTCTCAACAGGTCTCCAAGGTTTGGGGCAGGAAGTTCTTCCCTGCCCTACCCAGAAAGCTCAAGGATTCAACCTGGGAGCTTCTGAATGCAAATCAGGTGCTCTGCTAATCAGCTATCTGCCTCTGCTAAACGTCACGGTACTCCATGTGCCAGAATCGGTTTAGTCATGCTGGCCACATGACCTGGAAAACTGTCTGTGGACAAACGCCGGCTCCCTCGGCCTGAAAGCAAGATGAGTGCTGGAGCCCCATAGTTGCCTTTGACTGGACTTAACCGTCCAGGGGTCCTTTACCTTTTTACCTTTATGGCCATGATATTATTCAGGTGGATTTGATCTGCAAAGCAGTCACTCATGGTTCATACATTGTGCTTTTCTGAGGACCAGGGAGACAAGTGAAACTGCGTCACTTTGAAATCAGTCCCAATTCTTAGTCTCAGTTTCAGTTAGAATGCCCAAGCAGCGATGGGCAAGCCTTTCCTCTGTCCTGATTTGGAATGGGCTAAAACAAGATTTTGGGCATCACATAGCAGATATTGGGCATCGCATAGATGATACTCATAGTCCATTCCAATTCTATGATTCTATTATTCTATTCTAAGACTTCCACATTTTAAAGATATTATAATGAAAAATATAGTTTAAATGTAGTCCAAACTACAGGGAAAGACCCATTCTATTGCAGACAATGGAAATTTAGCTTCATAACTGCACATATTCTTGTAATATTTCTCCATATATCAGGAAGAATGGATGGCCAGTCCCTTTCTAAACACATTCATTTTTAATTATAACAAAATCAGGAGACAGCCTTTCTTTGTGAGAGTAGGAATTCTTATCCATTAATACCTCCATTTCCTCAAGGCTGGATCATTCCTTGTCACCATAAAACCCAAATTAATAAATTAGTCAATTATTAATAATAATTTGCAAATTAATAATAGCTAAGAAAGAAGAAATAATGTTATACAGTATGGGGAAGAATATACATTTGTTTGCAAGTTGGTTGGTGAATATAATAACATAGAGATATAGATAAAGGCATAAAGTAATGAATATATATAAAGTATATCACAAGGGAAAGGGGACAATGTCTAAATTATGTACATAATCTACTACAAGAATGGGCAACCTATGGGCCTCCATTCATTACTGCACTACAATTCCCATAATCCCATACCACTTATCTTGTTTAATGGAGTTTCATGATAGGAGTTGAGTTCAACAACTTCTATAGGGTCACAGGTCTTCCCTCCTGATCTACACAGCTAGAGTCTATTTAAATGATGTATTGCTTTAACAATTCTGCAGTGTATTATTTATTCATTCCCAATATCATCAATATGAATGATATATACAACCACATCAGGTTTTAATTATTCAACACTTCAATCTTTGAGAGTGATACGATTGATAATATTTGGCATTAGGACACAGAAAAGGTCATTTAATTGTACAAGTAGAAAATTAAATGTTGCACTGAAACTTTAGTATGCTAGTGATTTGCCCACAATACCATAGGTGAGCTACATATTTCTGGGACAATGTGATGTGACGGAACCATTATGCTATCACATAGTCAATGTGGTATCTTGAGAATATGCCAACATGGAGATTGCCAAAGAAATAGCAACCCACAATTTAAGTTAATGCAGAAGATGCATCAGTCCACTCACAAGACTGGTCACCATGCCAGAATACGGGATAAAATTAGGGCGATTTCCAAACATCACCACAACACTACGCTTGTCACTGCACCTCAGAAAACTGATTTTACTGACAGTCATTAAAGGACTTAGTCAAAATGACCTGCATGGGGGACATTTTGACTAATGAGGGCAGAATAATCTCACTGGTTTCTAGCCAGTGACTGACATATTTTTCCTAGATTGCCCTCAATATGGTGTTGTTCCAGGCCTTTCTGGGAGTAAGGATCGCACGGTGGGATCCACTTTTGTGGAACAAGGCCATGCCTAGAGCATTCTGGGGAGGAAAAAAGACAAAATGCTGCCATCCCACCAAATTTTTCAAGTAATTTACTGCCCTCTACCAAATTCCTCCTGGTTTTCAGACCACTTTTTGGCCCTGTCAGAATTTAAGCTGGAAGATTGAACTTTTGACTCAGCCCTATAACATAGAATCATAGAACTGTAGAGTTGGAAAGGAGTCCAAGGTTCATCTCATCCAAAACCCTGCAATGCAGAAATCTCAACTGGATTGTACATGGCAAATGGCCAACCAATTTCTGCTTGCATTTTAGTATACATGTTATAGGGGGCGCGGGTGGCGCTGTGGTCTAAACCACTGAGCCTCTTGGGCTTCCAGACTGGAAGGTCGCAGTTCAAATCCCTGCGAAAGGGTGAGCTCCTGTTGCTCTGTCCCAGCTTCTGCCAACCTAGCAGTTCGAAAGCACACCAGTGCAAGCAGATAAATAGGTACCGCTGCAGTGGGAAGGTAAACAGCGTTTCTGTTAAGTTGTGGGTGAACATATCAGACGACACAGTGATTCTTCAAACAGCTCTTGTTTATTCACAGGCCAGAACAGAACTGAACTGAAGGGTTCAGCCAGCCTGCTTATATAGAGCTCCACTAGAACGCAACAGTAACCATTTTCTGTAACTATCCAATCACTGAACGTCACTTTCGATCCCTTATTTGCATATGTGGACCTGAACTATCTACAGTATCCCCCTGCTGGCCCAGGGTGAGAACTTCAGTACATAACAGTTTCCATGCACTCTGGTTTCCATCACGGTGTTCCGTTGCGCCAGAAGCAGTTTAGTCAGGCTGGCCACATGACCCGGAAAAGCTGTCTGTGTGGACAAACGCCGGCTCCCTCGGCCTGAAAGTGAGATCAGCGCTGCAACCTCATAGTCACCTTGGACTGGACTTAACTGTCCAGGAGTCCTTCACCTTTTACCATATATGTTAGTATAGCATGGAGATAGTAAAGATTTCACTGACTTCTGAACCCAGTTTGGAGCTCATTGTGCTCCCAGTGACATCATCAGGCTTGCAAAGTCTGCCCACCCTAAGGAATCCCACCCCCAAGTTCCCATGAGCTCTCATTCCTACAACATGGTGGTGGAAAAATCTTCTGCCGGTAGTCCTTCTATTTTTGTTTATGATTTCTACATGAGTTCCTCCTGGATTTGAGAACTAGCATCTGGAAACATGTATAGGATCTGAGCTGACTGTAGCAGCATACTGTAGATCCTGAGCTCTAAAACTTCCTTTAAAATTCAGAATAGATTTCTTGATCTAACTGTGTCCTACACCTGAAATATAGGCAAAAAATGAGCAGTGCTATAGAATTCCATGGCAGGAAAAAGAAAGAATCAATAGGATAAAATTAAAAATGATATATAGCCTCTCACACTGAGCATGTTCAAACTGTTTTCTTGAATTTAGAGTAAGCCTAAGTAACTGTGACCGGCTTTCAATATTTTCAGCTCCAGGGGAAAACAAAGCAATTCTTTAGCATTTCCAAGTCTTCGGCTGTAATTTGTCTGCATTTTTTTCCTGAATGCCATTCAGCAAAGAAGGCTTATTAATAGAGCTCCATCTTCTGGTACCTAATAAAAAGATGATTGGTTCATAGACTAGGAAGAAGAGTCTTCAAATCATTGGGGAAATATAATGAAAAATTGATCTTTCCCTGACAAGTGTTTTAGAGCTGACCTTTCCAGAGGCCATGCAGAATACTAATAATTCTCATAATTTTGCCTCCCCTTTTGCATCTTTATCCCACGGGAGATGCTGAATTCAAATTAGGATGCAAATATTTAGCAAAAACAAGGGTGAGTTCTGTGGCAATTTGAAGACTAAAAAAATATCTGCGGTAGCATGACTTTGGACAGTTTTCACCAAGATATTTCACCATGCAGATATTTTGGACTAAAATTCCGATCAGCCCCAGCAATGGTAGCTATAGCAAAAAAAGTTAGAAAAATGCAACCTGTGCTACTGACTCATGCAACACGTTGGCGACTAATATACACACAATAATTACCAAAATAATTATACATTATTTATCAATCTTCTGAGAGAAATATACAAAACCTTGTGCAAAGCCACAGAGACTTACGAACTACCCAACCTAAGATGAACTTAAAATGTCTGGTTTCAATGGATTTTTCAAATGCTTAACTCAGCCTTTTGTTTTCTTTATCTTTTTAGGTAAGTTCATGAAGATACCAACAAAGGATAAGTTCGGTGTTGTTCACAGTACTGAGAGATGCTAGTGAAGTTGTAGATGGATGCTAATGAAGTTGTAGACAGGGTGCCGGCGTTTTGCACCTGTTTCGCCCTGGCAGTCCAAGTAAGGCTGCTGTTCACCCCCGATGGGGCCCTTTTACTGGGGCTTGCAGATAGCACACTCCCAAGGTAGTTTCCCAGGCTTCTTCAGTGGTCTAATCTCAAAGCCTTGATACGTATATTGATATTCAATTTCATAAAGAATACTATTTCTTGGCTTAAGCTTAAGAGACTGATTTCTACAATATACGAAGTGGTCACCAAGTGGGTAGGCATATATCTTGTAAAGACAGGGAAGTAACTAAAATACTAGGTTTTTTCTTAAGGCGCAAATGATATGGAAAATTAGTAGGTGTAGTTTTTCAGACAACATGGCTTCATTGTCATGTGGAAGGTAAAGGTAAAGGGACCCCTGACTATTAGGTCCAGTCGTGGCCGACTCTGGGGTTGCGGTGCTCATCTCGCTTTATTGGCCAAGGGAGCTGGCGTACAGCTTCCAGGTCATGTGGTCAGCATGACTAAGCCGCTTCTGGCAAAACTAGAGCAGCACATGGAAACGCCGTTTACCTTCCAACCGGAGCGGTACCTATTTATCTACTTGCACTTTGATGTGCTTTTGAACTGCTAGGTTGGCAGGAGCAGGGACCAAGCAACAGGAGTTCACCCCGTTGCGGGATTCGAACCACTGACCTTCTGATTGGCAAGCCCTAGGCTCCGTGGTTTAACCCACAGCGCCACCCGCATCCCTTCTGGCCCATAGTAGCTACCCAAATTGATTTTGAAGCCAAAGTTGAAACACGGTTATACAGTTCTCTCCAGGTGAAACATATACAGTTCAGAGAACCTAAGAAGAGCTTGCTGGATCAGGGCAGAAGCCCATCAAGCTGTTGGAAGCTAGTGCTGAGCCCTTGTGCTCAAATAACATCGTTCCTTGTTTCCTTCCAGGATTCTCTCTGGGCCTGGCAGGAGAAGTTCTTCCAGGACCTCTTTGAGTGGCCTCCTAGGCCACATTCAAGTCTGAGAAGGCCATGAAGAAGCTGGTGGAGGAGGAGCTCCACGTCGTGAGGCAGCCCCAGAAGCTCCCTGAAGCAGTGGGCAGAGATGGTGATTTGTTGACAGATGGAGGTTCGTGTAGGCTGTTTATGCTGGCCAGATTTAACATGTTTCCCTCGGTGGTAGTGAGAGGAAGATACTTAGCTATCCCAGAATCAGAGCGTCTCTGCAAGTGCGGAAGGCGGGAACCTGATACTCTGGAGCATATATTCTTTTCCTGTGATTTTGGCAGTTATGCCAGAGGACAATTGTTTGAGGCCCTAGAATTTAATAGACAGATTTTTACACAACCAACTGTTCAGGACCTGCTGGCGGACAGCGATGATCAGGTTACTATTGTGGTGGCTGAATTTTTGAGTGCTGTCCATGGAGAAAGAGTGGGCCATGATGAGGAGACTTAGTGGTTCTTAATGGTAGGTGATGTTGCTGTGTTGTATTATATTATCTATGTACATCAATTTATTTTTGGAGTTAAGAATAGGACTGGGATAAATTGTGTTCGCTGAGCCCGTATTTTATACAGTTTGTATATGATGTTTGTTTGTTTGATATTGTGTGGTGTGCTATGCCTAATAAATGATTTTGCATTGAATTGAATTGAATTGACAGATGGAGGTTGAGTTTGCAAACTGAATTTTGGGGAAGGGGGGAACAATCAATCAAAATTTTTAGATCAGTTAATTCTTGGTCCAACTCCAAATCCACTTCAGACCCCCCTAGCCCCTCACAATCTAGGCATAATTCCTGCAACATCACATCTCCAAGGTGTCTGGTATTCATATAACACCTGACATTCCCACAATTCCCCAGGGACTCCGGCACCAGTGATGAGGTTTTATTAATTTATATACCGCTTATAGGCCAAAATGATGCAGAAGCACTAAGGAGAGAGGGGGCTGCCCCACCCAAACAATAATTCCCTGCCTCTAGCCCCAGACTTGGTAGCCTTCCAGCCACTGGCCACCTTATAGATAAATGGGCAGATAGGAGGGAGAAGTTTTGACTCAGATTGCAACCCAGTCCGGAGGAGAACTCCAATGACCATCTTGGTTGCCTCAGGCAGAAGGCGAGCTATTCAAGCCATCAAAGTATGCATATGCTGGTGACATCGCGACAGCAGACGAATGTGCCAAATGAGTCTGAAAGCTCTGGAGAGTTTCACGATGTGCCTCAGCACAGGGTTTACCTTGCCTTTAATCCATCGCCGAAAGACATGTGTGAATAGAAATGGCGCACCTGAGGGGAAAAATGAAGATGTTGGAAGGGCATTCACGGAAACTGTCACTGATCTGTCGGAACCCCACACTTTTGCAGAAAGATCTCTGCCAGAAAACTCCCACAGCTCCCATAGAGAGGAATGCTGAAGTGAATTGATGTAGATCCCACTGCCCTCAGGCAGACACCATGGTGTCTTGACAATTAATTTCAGATTACTAGTTACTATACTGGGAGTAACATTAGCATATTAGCGCCTGCAGGTTTGCAGTCTGGTACCCTACTGCAGGAAATTTGAATTTAGTCTATTGATTTTTGTTAGCACTGCCATGTTGTTATTACTGGATTATTGCCCTTTCATCATTACAGACTAACTGCATGTAGTGACAAATTAAGCAAAAAGCATGTTTCAAAATAAGAAGTATTGATTATTCTGTTGATAATGCTATTGCAAACACCTAAAGCAAAATGCTACCTTGTTGATCTGCTTGTATTTGTTGTGTAGATGCTAATAATTTTCTGCGGTCGTGTCTGCAGCATTAATTAGTAGGTTTCCCCCAATAATATTTTTTTCACTGACCTTTCTGTGATCTTTTCTTTTCTTTTCTTCCACGAACAACCAGGCATCCAGACTTCTCTCCAAAGTAGCACTAAGTCAACCATACTTTCTAACAGGGTTCAAATGATGAACAATTTCCACAAGCATGTTTATTCATTCCTTCACTTACTTTCCTTAAATATGAGTTGAAAAAGACACCAAAAGCTGACACTTTTCCTAAATAGTCAAACGGTAGAAGCATCTTGTAAAAATACCTCCATTTACCACATTCTGAAAAATCCTTATCTTCTAAAAGGCTTGCCACATGTCCATTTTCCACCTGAACTCTTTCTGATGTCCAAGGCAATTTTTGACCCAACTTCCCAAAGTCTATGGCTGAGAGGCAATGACAAGCCCAAAGTCAAGCAGGGAGTTTTGTAGCTGAATGGGAGATTGAACCCTGGTCTCCCAAGTCCTAGTCCGATACTCTAACCCAGGGATCAGCAACCTTTTTCAGCCGTGGGTCAGCAACCATGTGGTGGGCCGGACTATTTTTTTTGGGGGGGGAATGAACGAATTCCTAAAAGGACACATTCTACTCATGTAAAAACATGCTGATTCCCGGACCGTCCATGGGCCAGATTGAGAAGGTGAATGGGCCACATCCGGCCCACGGGCCTTAGGTTGCCTACCCCTGCTCTAACCACTATGCCACATTGGTTCTATATTATCTAGTTAGGCTTGTATACTCTAGAACTTCTAAAATTGCACAATCATAGGTAACCTACTGTGTGTTCCTGGAGTTAAGTTCTTTGTGTGTAGAAGCTGCCTGAATTACTGAAATGGTGCAATAAAAGCAATGCAATCATCGTAAGCAGCTGCAGGGATCTTTTTCTTCCTCTTCATGCTGCTCTCCAACAATTATCTATTGAGAATGTGAGAATAGCTATATCCTTTGATGTGTCTACATGCAGAAAGAACCTCCAAGAGAAATACTGAGATCACTGAAAGACCTTGATTACAGAAAAGTGGCAAAAATAATAATATCAAATTGCCAGAGCATTTCATCCCTCACACACTTAAGAGTAAGCCATTTGAAGAAAGCTAATAAAGTATCAGCCAGAAGGTTGGAAATTTTTGACTATCCAGGATAGGAAGTGTGGGGGAAACTCCACATGGCATTAACCCTTCTACTTTAGTATTCATGCTTTCTCCTGCCCACCCCTCGCCTCTTTAAATCTGTGCAAAATTCACAATTGGAAGTCAATTGATTAGGAATACGACAGCTCTGTGAATGGGAAACTGACGTGCTGAACAAAATAAACATAAGACTCGAGCCAAGAGAAAATATTAATTTGTCAGTAAATGTGTTATTGCAGAAAGCCACACACTTGGCAAAGGAGCTAGCAAAACCGTCGCATGCTGGGAATGCATGCCAAGGAAAGGAAGCAACTGGCATAAATCAGACAAATTGCATGTGATCAGCAGAGAGGCCGGCTGCAGAAGCATCTCGAGCAGTGGCTACAGCAGGAACCCAGGACCAGTTACAGTTTATTCTGTTTTTTGTGACACAGCACTTAGACTAGGGATCCAATTAAATATAAAGAAGGAAGGTTGAAAGTTGAAGGAATAAAGTAGTCTGACCATAAATGTCACATGCATATGCAAGGTGTGACCGGAAAGTTCGGTGAATGGTCACAGAAATCAGACAGCGAGAAACATCCGAATATAAAATCAGCATCAGAAACCCATGAAATGCTCACAATTGTGTACAAAGATGAAGCTGTAAATCGAAAGATTGTGTGTGAGTGGTTTAAGCGTTTCCGTGAAGGGTGGCAAACCATCGAAGATGACCCTCCATCTGGCAGACCACTGACAATCAGAATGGCGGCAAAAGTTGGCTGAGTTTGTGAGTTATTGATGCGGGATTGTTGCTTGTCTGTCTGAATGATGGCGAAAAAAATGCATATTCCACGTGAAATCATTACTGAGGTTACTGGGTTGTCCCACCCTCCATATTCTCCCGATCTGGCCCCACCAGATTTAGGGGAGGGTGGGAGAAGCTCTGGAGCCGACTGCCACTTCGCAGGTAAGATTCACCTTCTGTTATATGGGCAGGACAGTCCCTCCCCTTACCTAGCCAATCCCCTGGCAACGCCTCTCCAGGTGGGATTGGGCGATTGGCTGAGGTAGGCAGAGACCTCCAGGTATCCAGCCTGGGGAGGATGAAGCCAGCCCGAACTACCAGGAATCGCACTGGGATCCGGGGTGTACGACCACACAAAAGGCATCCCCATTTGATGTGGGGAGCGGTCATTCCAAAACTGAAATCTGCGCTGAAAGGGCACAGATTTTCCAACATTTCACACATCCAAGCTGCTGTGATGAGGGAACTGAAAGCGGTACGAAAAGAGGACTTCTCCAGAAGCTTCCAACAGTTCTACGAACATTGTCAATGGTGCATTGTATCAGAGGGAGGCCTGTAAGGTATGCATGCTTGAATATTTCTCGCCGTTTGATTTCTGTGACCATTCACCGAACTTTCTGGTCACACCTTGTATATCTCCTTCCCTGTTTGGAGGAAATCATCTTGAGGAAGGTGAGTTTTGGATAAACTAGTTAAGCATACACCCTGTTCCTACAACCATATTAAGTGTCTTCTTGGCAATCAGAAGACACTCCATGTTCTCTTCTATGTCACATCTAGTTTGGCCCTTAGAATTACTGATCAGGCTTACGTATGTATATCTCATTTGGGGAAGGGCTGTAGGTCACCAACCATGACTTAGATGCAACAGGTCCTATGTTCAGTCCTCAGCATCTCCAGGTAAGATGCAGAAGGACCACTGGCTGAAGCCTGAAGACACAACCGAGTGAGATGGACCAACACTCTGAGTTGGTATAAGGATTTTCCTGAAGCCCCTACACGTAGGACCACCACCACGACACTCCCCACCACCATGCATATTCATGTTGAGCTCTTATAGTGCCTAGAAAGGCCTAATAGAACAGGGAGATATGTATTTTTATTTATATTATAAGATTTCTAACCCATCCTTCACCATAAGGTCCAAAGGCATTGTGTCTCATGTTGCAGACCAGAGGTAAAAGTGGATCCAAGGACTGGAAAAAAATTGTAGACAACTTGTGCAGAAGACTACATGCGTGTTTTCATCAGTTGAATGCACTTATCTTTTCATCTTTTGTTTTTTTTAAAAGAAATCAACCTCTCCCAAACAGGTATTCTGCCTTCTTACTCTGTGATGAATAAGAGGAAAGCGAGAAGGCATGGTATTGGTTAAAACCGATCAAATGTTGATCATTTGCTCTCCAAGCCAGGTGAAAAAGAGCTCAGAACCACCAGCCTCCCATGCAAATATTAGAGCTCAAGAGACTTTGGTCGTCACAAAAGTACTTTGTTGATGGCACTTATTTTAATTTAAAATAAGAAAGTTGCTTGGAGTGGGAGGCTAACCTTGAATGCTGGTCATTCATGTTCTTGAAAGGAAATCTCTGCTTTTTCCTTAGACGACTGCTCATGTTCTGAAATGAAAATGAAAGATTATGTTCTGGCATGAATAGAGATGCACAGTATGTAGAATGAAATGCAGTTTATTAACAGAACACTGGGTGGTGGGTGATGCCTGTTTCAGGATCTGCAAAACTCAAGCCATGCTGCAAGCCAGCCAATAGTGGATGACACTTGCTCTTCCCATCTTATGCCTTAGGAAGAATATTCGTTACTCAAGCATCCTTAATATGGTTTCTATTTCTGTCATATACAGTGGTACCTTGATTCCCAAACGCCTTGGTTCCCAAACGCCAAAAACACGGAAGTAAGTGTTCTGGTTTTCAAACGTTTTTCAGAAGCTGAACATCCGATGCAGCTGTCAGCTAATGTTTCCAGGGCACCTGCACCAATCAGAATCTGTTCATTCTGGAAGTCAAAAGAACTTCCGGAATGGATTAAGTTTGGCACTTTTGTTTTTGCTATTTATTTTATGTTTCTGAGGCTTTTTCGCTTAATTTGTTTTTGTGACTGTGTAGAAGAAGAGGAGTTTGGATTTGATATCCCGCTTTATCGCTACCCTAAGGAGTCTCA
This sequence comes from Podarcis filfolensis, assembly GCF_964270895.1. Lineage (NCBI taxonomy): Eukaryota > Metazoa > Chordata > Lepidosauria > Squamata > Lacertidae > Podarcis > Podarcis filfolensis. Next base: position 18,016,282 of record NC_139612.1, read on the forward strand.
AAGCGGCTAACATTCTCCTTTCCCTTCCTCCCCCACAACAAACACACTGTGATGTGAGTAGGGCTGAGAGACTTCAAAGAAGTGTGACTGGCCCAAGGTCACCCAGCAGCTGCATGTGGAGGAGCGGAGACTGAGGAAATGGATAAAAGCCCCCCCCCCCCATCCAAACAATGACTATCATCAGTGCATGTAGGGAAAAAAATAATTTTAATTTTGATCATCTACAATACTGTCTTCTTTATTTTATAGTACAGTACATTGATTATTGCTTTCATTTTATGGATCAATGGTCTTGTTAGATAGTAAAATCCATGTTAAATTTCTGTTTTAGGGGTTGTTTTCTATGGGATAGCGTGCCTTGGTTTTGGAATGCTTTGGTTTTGGAATGGACTTCTGGAATGGATTAAGAAGGTACCACTGTACTACCATGACAAATGGCCATTTTGTATTTTGCAGTCACAATACAGTGGAATTCTACAAGCAGCATCAGACAAAATGTAGGTACTGTATCATATGCATTTGCATGTCAGGTGACTGACTCTTGTGTGATTCTTGTCCTTTATTAAATGGAAGTTGCAGAAGTCATGATCCAGAGCCATGTGAGATTGTATGTGCATGCGGACATTTGTGCCCAGTTGCACAAAAACTAGGTCAGTGTATTAACGTTAAATCTATTTTGACCCTGAGTTCCACCATAATAGCTAAATGCAAGCGCATCCCTATTTTGGACCACAATTTGATAGGTACAACTATTAGCACAGATCTAGGTTGAAGGCTCTAAATACAAAATGGCTGGGTGTTACTTGTAGTAATTTCAGGATCGTTTTTCTTACCAGAACAAAAATGGTGCTGTACTCTGCAGGGAGAACTTTGACTATAATGTGTTTTCCAGCTTATTTTCAGTATGGCATAGGAAGGATTTTTATTTTATGTGTTCAGAAGGCACTGAGATGCTTTTTTTTATATTCATCCAAAATCATGAATCAATATATGTTCTTTGGTACTCCAAATCCATTTGTTCCAGTTATCATTGTTATATATTTTCTTAAGAGATGAAATTGCTTGATGTTGCTTATTCTAAATTAAGAATCAGGTCAAGTTCTGGGCAAAGTTCTGGGTGTGTCTTCTTCTTTTAGTCCAATCATTTTATTCAAAAGAGAGAAACATGGTTTCTCCCCTAGATGTCAAACCCTTATTATCTCCTGAAATGACTATAAATTGATTTCAAATGCCTGGGCCCACAATGTATGAGGGAATTATTCTTTTCCAAGCCAGCGCTTGTTCTCTCCTTCTGAGTAGATTGGAGCCATAACTTCAGAATCATACAGTCATACCAAAAACCACTTGGATAGCTCGACTGACAGTATACATTTAGCATCACTATTCCTTAGGCGTTAGCCAATAGATGCTTGAATATACCTGTCAGTGATGGAGCCTTAAATGTCTCCCTAGACAGATCCATACACTGTCCCAATTGCTGTAATCATTAAAGACTTTTCTTCTTCTTAATAGCTACCCGAGTCCTTTCCTTCTGTAGCTCCAGGCCATTGCATCTTGTCATACATCCTTCTGAGACTGAATAAATCCCAATCATTCATTCTTTTACTGTTACCTTGACTGTATTTATAGACTATGCTGATGCCTCCCATGAGCCTCCTCTCCTCTTTCTCTTCAGATCAGGGTAAGGTAATACTATTGTTGCTTTTCTTTATAGGTTTCTTTCTTTGTCTTTCCGAGCTGTGGGGCTAGAAATGAATGGCTCGCAGCAAAGTGCCATTGTGAAGTCCATTTACTCTTTATCTATTGCTCTTTCTGAGGTATATATACCAACGCTCACAGTCTATTTTCCCTGCAAAGCCTTTGTCTTGCTGTGATGATTGGTGCTGGTGACAGCACAGGCATATGGATGGGTGAATTTTAGGTATGTTGTTTTACAGTCTCCTGCAAGATGGTATTGGAATGGGTTAGAGAACTAAGAGAACTCAGCCCCTCCATGGGAAAGGTGACTTGAGTAACGAAAGATGATGCCAGCAATGAGTTTTAAAAAAGAGTATTCCAGGTATTCTGTTTGCCAGATAGCATGATCTAAGAAATCCTCCAGTTAGAGGAGACCTGGTGAAGGAATGGGTTTCCCAAACCCAAAACTGACTGTGCAGGCAGTTTGAAATAGGCACCAAAATCCCTATTTTTCCTTAGCGAAAATCCATTAACTTGAGCTCTGAGTCAATGTATAAACAAAAACCCGGCTGTATAAACAAGTGCTCAGAGCCCTCTCCTTTATAAGTTTGTGACAGCAAGGATGGCCTTGACTGTACCAGTAGAACAGGGAAGACACGTCAGTGCCTTATCTTATATCCTGACCACAAAAGACGCACAGACCTAGTCTGGGAACAGCGCCATAGGGTGTTCTTGGAGATGGTGACCTCTTGCTCCAAGATAAGAGTAGGAACAGGAAGATCCTTTTATGGTCAGAAATATAGGAAGGAATACCCTTTTATGGTTAAGAGTGCCGGAGGAGGAACATCTGTGATGTCAGCCTGCGTGTACAAGCTGACATGGCTGGATTCCTGGGGAAGGGGGGAGAGGGTGCCTGGAAGATAGATATACTGCATGTAATCTCTCGTTTCTTTGGACTTGCTGTGGACTGACCGCGCAAGTGCCTTCTGCTATCCAGAGAGCAGAATAAACTCTTTCTTTCAACCAACCTCGGTGTCATTTGACTTGCTTCCTCCTGTCCGGGAGCAACGCAGACCCAATCGGTGAACTCCAATAAGGCTACACTGGTAGGTCATCGAGTTAATGGCGGATGGTCCATTAATGTACGGTGGTACCTCGGGTTACAGACGCTTCAGGTTGTTAGGATTTTTATCCACTCATGCTGCTCAGTAGTAGCACTATGGTTGTTTATATCTTGTGAGTGTCTGAGAGTGTGAGACCCAGGAAGTTTTAGTACTGTTGGAGTATTGTTGGAGAGTTTGGTTTCACTTCTGTGTGATGCTTTTCTGTACTGCTGCTGAGAGAGCACAGACATGCTGGTGGATTCTTTGTATATAGACTGTAAATAAAGTAGTTTAGAGCTACTGATTGTCTCTTTCTTCTGCTATCAGATGCCAGGAGACGAGTGTGCTCCTCTCAGGAGGGAGGGGTCACTTATCACCGGTCTCTCTGGACTGAGGAATATTTACAGCAGAGAGTGATCGTCGGAGAGATGCCCCAATGTCTTGGGAAGGTGGTGGCCTTCCCGGGCGTTTTTCCAACACAGGTTACAGACGCTTCAGGTTACAGACTCCGCTAACCCAGAAATAGTACCTTGGGTACTGGTTAAGAACAGTTTCAGGTTAAGAACGGACCTCCAGAACAAATTAAGTTCTTAGCCCAAGGTACCACTGTAATGGACTGGCTGGATGCAGAGGGATGGCGAGAGGCAGAAGCAGAGGAACTCCAAAGCAAAGACAGCTCAGAGCCAGGGGATTGGTGGTGGGACAATGATGAGCGGTCAGAGGGAGAAGAGGGAGCAGACTGACAGGAGGAGGTGGTGGAAGCTGAAGAGGTAGCAGGGTTTCATGAGCAGGAAAGGTCTGTGGCAGAGAGCAGTCCAGAACCAGAGTCAGAAGAGGCAGCTGGAGAGTTGATTCTTTATTCACAGAGACAAAACACAAGCAGAGAACTCCACGGACAGGTCTAGCCCATGAAGCAGTTGCCAGAATTGAGGATCTGAGGCTCCTACTTCCTCCTAAAGCTCCTCAGCAGCTAGCTGCAATCCCCACAGTCACAAAGTCCTTTGGTTCCTGTCAGGAGTGCGTGCAGGAGCCAGGCCCTGTGACCAGTAGGGCTTCACAGGACTGGGGCTTTCCTAAGTTTGTTCTGAAGAGGCAAGGCGTGGCCGCACAGGTGAGGCCAGCTGGTAACTCACAGCACCTGGTGGCAACAGCCGGGAAGGGATATAAGATCAGCATTTCCCTTTGGCTCTTTGCCATAGCAACATGCTTCCTGCCTTGGGCTTCTTGACTCCTTGTTTCCTGACCCTCAGACCCTTGGCTTCTTGACTCCCAGCTCTCTGACCTTTGGACCCTTGGCTTCTGGACTCCTGGCTTCTGGACTTCCGTTCCTGCTCCTACTACATCATCTTGCCCCTGGTCATGACATCCTCAGCCAGGACTACAACCGTCCATAAACCAGACCGTGACAGTTCTGCTAAATGTATCGCCCTCCTCATTCTTGGAGACAGGGGAGGAGGGAAGAGGATAACAATGGAACTGACAGGTTGCTGTGGATCCGTCACAGCCTCAGCCTCCTCCTCTGCTTCCTCATACCTGTTGCTTGCTCAGCCTCCAACCATTCTGCACCTCCTCCTTCCTCTGACCTGTCTCCTGCATCCCACCACCATTCTCCTGGCTTGGGGCCTTCCCACGCTGATGCTTCCCTGATCCCCAGCTTAGCCTTGCCCCATTCCTTCTTCATCTAGCCAGTCCCTTTCATTTATCCAGTTTCAATGCACCATTTCTACACTTCCTTTGGCCGCTAGAGAAAATGCCATTCCCAGGATTGATCCCTGGGTAGGTTTGGAGGTCTTTTCCCATTAACACTCTCCCTCCATAGTGCACAAGATCAATTTCTAATCTATGCTAAAGTATTTTTATTCGGCTGGTATTTATAAATTTACTATATGGCACACTATCAAATGCCGTGCTGGAAGGCCGTTATTGAGCCACTCGGCTCCTGTTATCAAATAAATCAGTAATTTGTTGAGGATATTACTAGGCGATAGATCTGCTTGCCAGGACTTGTTTGTAATAAACGTGCACTGTTGGTTAGCCATTTGTCCTCCTCCCCCTCAAATGTATACATAGTTGAATCACTTTGCATCAAATTTGCTGCTCTGTTCTGGAATGAAAATTCATTTGATGTTTTCGTCCCAGTCATTATGGAAGGCTTGCTCTGCATTACTTCCATGGAGGTCCAAGGCAATGCAGCACTATGAAACTTGCGGTGAACCTATGGTCCTCTAGAAGTCATTGGACTCCAGCTCCCATCCTTAACCACTGGCTGTGGCGACCACACAGGGTCCCCGGATGTTTAACGGTCTATTGATCCCTGTGCCACCACTGTGCTCGCTTCCCCACTGCCACCAATCCATTACTCCTGGGTAAAACACTGAGTCCAGACAGTTGTTAAAATTGAACCAAATAAACAAGTTTATTTTATAAGCCTTAACAAGTTTATGGTTTCTCAGATAATATTCCTGTCAGTTTCTTAACTTTAGTTTCTTTACCGGCCTATACCTTCCTAATACCTTCTGACTGATTATACCAACTGACTGACTCCTCTTCACAGATTCTCTCACTCTCTCACACCCACAGACTTATCCTCTCAGTTCCTTCTCTAACTCCAGACTCACTTCTCAACCACCCTAACTCTAACTCCTCCCCTTGGGTTCCCATTGGTTAGTCATTTTACAATTAGTTAACCCTTTCCTTATGAACCCAGTATGATGTCACACACCTAGAAGAGCAAATGCCACACTGACCCTGCTGGTTAAGGAGGTTAAGGCAGGAGCTCGGCTGCAACAGCATCTGCACCCAAGGTTGCAGATCCAAGAAGCTGGTAGAAGGGGGCATCAGGGTCTACAGGAACTATGAACACCTAGCCAAATATGTAAGGAATAAAAGAAGAAATTGCCAGACCAGAAAGGTCATCGGAACATGAGAAGTTGCCTTATACATAATGGCAGTCGCTCTCCAGGATTTGGGGCAAAGCACATTCTCAGTCTTTCTTGGAAATGCCAGGAATTGAACTAGCGACCTTCTGCATGTAAAACTGTTGTTCTGCTACTGAGCTACAGCATACACCTCGACTGTCCCGGTAAAACTGGGAAATCCCATTTTTTTTCTCACTAGAGGATGGCGGCCATTTTGGGGACCATGATCTTGCGCTGCAATCTCGGCAAGAAAAAAATGAGTCTTTCAGGGCCATGATCTTGTGCGGTTCCACATGGCTCATGTCAGCGAAGCTCAGATGCTGACAGGAGAAGAAGAAGCAGACACAGAGAGAAAACAGTTAAAAGTGGAAGAGGAGGGGGAGAGCTGCTGTAATCTGAGCTCTGAACAAAGGGGAGACAAAAGACAAGGCCAGAGTGACAGGCTGCTGCGTGAGAGCTCTAATAGTGAGTCAGCCGTTGGAATGCAGGAAGCATTGTCTCCCAAATCTCATAAGATCTCAAAAGTGGCAGAGACACGTGAAAGATATGGGAAAAGAAGATGGGGGCTTCCGTGTTTGGGAAGGGGGAGGAGCTCAGTCCGGGCAACTCCATCTTCTGGGGAGGACGATGAATAGAGGAGCTCCGTCCTAGTTTGTTGTTTTAGCAATAAATCTGAAATAATTAACAGCCAGAGTTGTCTCGTGTTTGTGAAAGAGACCAAACCATAACAGCTCGTGTGGGAAGATGCATGTCCAGAGTGAAGTAGAAAAGAGGAATGCTGGAAAGAAGGCAAAAATTTTCAGTGTGCAACTTCCTGGAGACAAAGGCATCTCTCCCAGCCTACCTTCAGCCAACCTGCCCAAGATGGAGCTCTCCCTTTGTTCTCTCCTTCTTTAGCACACATAGCTAAAGACTGTTCTCCTGTCACCTCACACCCATTTACCCTGGCAATCTTTCAAATCCCCAGTCTCTGTTTATACCTAAGGGTGGAAGGTAAGGACAGTTCTCCTGTGTTGCTAATGGCCCTGTATTATTTTTTAAATGGTCCTAGCTTGGCTGGGTCATTTTGCATAGGCTGGCTCAGGAATTCCTCTGCAGCTTGTATTCCTCCCTTCACACCCCAAATAATCAAAATCCTACCATTTATCCATTCCTAGGGTTTAGGAGGGTCCCCTCTCAAACTTATTTGTAGCTCAAGCTCACTTGGAGGGCACCATGTTGGCTATATTTGCTATTTAGTTAAAGAAGAAGAAGCATGGGAAATGTATAGTGTGGTAGAATCAAGGCCTTATGAAACAGTGGACAGATTGGCACCATTGTTTAGGACAGGGGTCAGCAACCTAAGGCCCATGGGCCACAAGCGGCCCACAGAGGTCATTTGACTGGCCCACAAGCCGCCCCCGAACTGAGTTGCCCACTCGTGCGCTACGCTAAACCGGCGCAGCACGGCGCAGCACAGGGACTCGCTTCCAACAATCGTGTCTGCATGCGTGCAGATGCCAAAAATCATGGGCGCAGGCGCAATCCGGCCCATGGAGGGATCTCCATGGGACCAATCCAGCCCAGGCAAGATAAACTTTGCTGACTCCTGGTTTAGGACATACGGGCAGCTTGATTTAAATTGGCCCTTTTACTTGCTGATTTAAATCATGCCCATTTCCAAACCTTGAGTTGCGCCTCATCATTCATAGCCAGAACAAGCGGCGAGGAAGTGCTGGAAATAAGGTAGTGGGGATTCTGTTTTGTATAGGCCTGTTCTCTGCAGGTGCCCTGAAAGAAACAGCTTATGGTAGCATTGGTTAAACTATGGGCTGGATTTATTATCCTGGCCAGTAAACATTGGCTGCACTAAACCACATCCAAAGGGAAAGATTTCCAAAATGCCCAAGTTATTTAAGGGCGCAAGTATTCCTATTCAATCAGGTAGCTATCTGAATGCAAGCCATCCCACTGAGACCACTGTAATAGGCTGCCCAATTTCATGTCTCAGCCGTGAAAGCCATGTTGCCTTGCCACAAAATGTTACACTGGAATATGAATAAAGACAGAGAGAAAAGGACCTGCAAACTGCCATCGACTAATTAACTCACCAGGGAAATACTAAGCCAGATTCCATTTCCACTGGTTGCTGCTGGGAACTCTGACAACCGGCTGAAGAGGCAAGGTCAACGACTGATTTCCATTTCCCCCAGAAATCGAGGAGGCAAAAATGGCTCAGAGCTATTCGACACAGCATGTTTCTTGCAGCAAATTCTAAATCTGCAGCATCTCTTTTATTCTGCCTCTTTGACTAGAATGTAGGGCTTGGATATTAGAGATCCCATGTCTAATTCCTGTTCTGTCACGATGTTCATTGGGTGGTCTCGGACAAGTTGCTGTCTTTTTGCTGAGCTTAACTTCTAGGATTGTTTTGAGGCAAAAGCTTTGTTTTAAGCTTCATGTAAAAGCTGCAAGTTACAAGATATGTGGTTCAAGCAATCCGACATCATTTGCAACAGAGCAGCAATAGGTAGACTTCAAACTTGTTGCCTCTCCTTTATTTCATTTTTTTTACTAGGACCCCCAAGATTTATTTAAAACATGCACACACACACACCAGAGCCAGGTGAAAAAGACATTCAGTTGGAATTAATGAGAGCAGTGTCTCTGGACACCTTTCTGTGCTTAAGAATTTGTTTTTGGACCTAGAACTGAGCCACAATTCTTTCATACAAAGCCCATTCCTAGTCAGCTCTGGTCATTTCAGTAGCTTAACATTGGCATTAGGACACTCACTTTGCTTTCTGTTGTTAAACACTTGTGAGTCAGAAACCTTTGCTGACCCATACCCTCCAACATTTCTCTAATAACAATACTTTATTATTTATACCCTGCCCATCTGGCTGGATTTCCCCAGCCACTCTGGGCGGCTCCCAACAGAATATTAAAAACACGATAAAACATCAAACATTAAAAACCTCTCTAAACAGGGCTGCCTTCAGATGTCTTCTAAAAGTCAGATAGCTGTTTATTTCCTTGACATCTGATGGGAGGGCGTTCCACAGGGCAGGCGCTACTACCAAGAAGGCCCTTTGCCTGGTTCCCTATAACCTCACTTCTCACAGGGAGGGAACTGCCAGAAGGCCCTTGGAGCTGGACCTCAGTGTCTGGGCTGAACGATGGGGGTGGAGACGCTCCTTCAGGTATACATTTTCAATGAAAATAGGGGTGCCCTGTTCCATGATAATAATAATTTTATTATTTATACCCCACTCATCTGATTGGGTTGCCCCAGCCACTCTGGGTGGCTTCCATCATATATAAAAACATAATACAGTACTATACTGGGCTACCTTCAGATGTCTCCTGTATAGTTATTTATCTTCTTGGCATGAGGGGTCACATAACTCCATACCCTCCAACATTTCTCCGATGGAAATAAGGACATCCTAAGGAAAAGCAGGACATTCTGGGATCAAATCAGAAACTGGGACAGCTTCTGTGAATCTGTAAATCCAAGACTGTCCCTGGAAAATAGGGACACTTGGAGGATCTGCAGATTGACTGCTGGTAGAGCCCAATCGTCTACCTGCCCCTCAGAGAACTCAGAGCTGTTATACCAAGGGGCTTATTACAACCACATTTAGAGGGACGCAGTGGGGATAAGGGAAGGTGACAGTGACCTACAGCAAGGCTAGGGTGCAGGAGAATCACAGGAGCAATGGCCCAACTAGACCACTATCCTGTTTTCCACAGTGGCCAACTACATAGATGCATCTGGGAAGCCTGCAAACTTGACACGAGCGCAACATGCACCACTGTCCCATTGTCATTGGTGGTGCTTGAAATAAAATTGGCCAAAGTAGGGCTGAATTATGCCCAATCTGAGTTCAAAGTACCCACTTATAGCCATTGGTATAGGCAAGTTTTCCCTGTGATGTTGTCAGCTTCTGTACCATATAGACTCTCATTAGCCGGTGTTAATGAAAGTGTTGGCATGAAATCCTGTCTCTGGTCCTCTGTCTTCTGTTCTTCATTTAAAATGAGACATTGTGGCACTTTTAAAAACTTATCTACCCCCACCCTTACCAGTCCAGTCCATGCAAATAGTTTCTGGGATTATTCTTGCCGTACGAACCGAACTTGCTAGTTTCAGGTGAAATTTATTGCTGAGAGAGAAAGCTGCCCTTCAGAACACCAGATCAATTCCTACAATGTGAGGAATTGCATTTACTTCAAGCTACTTGAATTATTTCATTAACTTTTGGCTTTGCTTTGAACAAATCAAGGTTGATTTGGGGCCTATCTGAGAGGTTTAATCTCCTCTCTTGTCTCTGTCTCTGTCTGTCTGTCTGTCTGTCTCTTTCTCTCTCATATAATCATAGCCCAACATGGGGCTTGAACCCATGGTTTGTATGAAGAACTCTCTCGCAAACATTACTCTTTGTCTCCCTTCCTCACCTCTTTCCTTAGGGGAAGGCAATATTTGGAAACCTTTTGACTGAAAGCAAACACACGTTCCCAAGTTTGGCTCATATTTATATCTGTTTTTTCTCCCTTCAGTTCCTGTCTGACTTTTCCATTTTATTTTCTAGACTGAAGATGAGTGACTCCACTGCTCGCAAGTCATTATAATGTGCAAATGCTGGCGTCTCCAAGGAAGGCTGTTGTTAGAAATAACAAGGATCAAGTGCTTTTATTTGAAACACAGGATATTAAGAAAAGGAGTTGTGGGGATTAGCGAATTCACTTTCCCCTTTTAAAGTTGTCAGCCAAAAGGAAAATCAAACAGCACTCCCTTCTGTCACACACACACACATAAAAAATGAAAAATAAATATTCGCTTTAACCCAAACATATTTTTTTCTGTAAAAAAGGGAGGGGGAGAGCTCAGTAGGGACACCATTGGGCTTAATTATAAAGAGAGGCTTTGACACTTATGAGGGAGTGTAGGACATTTCACTCCAATATTTTACGTATCCCACTCTGCATGAAAGCGCATGAGGGACCCAGAAAATCTGACCCCAGGACCTTACAGCTGTTGAGGAGTCAGCAGTTGGATACCTGCGGTCCTAAAGATAGTAATTAGCAGTCTCTGTCTCTCGAAGCATCAGGTGAAGGTGTTTGACTTTGCGGTTTATGTCGGATGAAGAAAGGGGGGTAGGAAACAAAAGCAATCCTGTATGTTGTCAGCCCTGCCGATGTAGCTGCGCTCACAAAAATGTACCAGTGTCTGCAGAAAGATCATGGTCAAAATGAACAGATTTGCTGAGTCCCTCATGCACCTTCATGCTTTAAACCCTCAGTGCCCATGCCAAGGATCTGTACAGCAAATCTTCTCCACTTCCCAGGGGGGAGGAGTTGCAATGGAACGTGTGGCGTGGCCACCTACTCCCCACCGGGGCAGCGGACTTTGTCCCCCGTTGCCTGGAGGATCCCAGCCACATCATAGCCCGGCCAGCCAATCCACTGGCCAGGGGGCGTGGCCGGGGCAGTTTAAACTGAGGAGCGAGCCGGAGGACTTCCTCTTAGCTCGCTTCCTCAATCACCCACCATCCTTCCCTATTTGCAGGCTAGGCACTGGCCTTGCTATGGACTTTGGTTGGTCGCCTTGGTTGTCCGAGGGGCCTGGTAGAAATTTTTCCACTTGGCAAATTGGCACTGGCCACTTGGTTTTCGCCTACCCCCTTAGCAATCGTCACAACTTTGTTAGGGTTGCGGTTAGGCATTGTTTGATCTTATGTGGAGGAGGGGAGGTGTGGCTATCACCTGCCCCTCCATGCTTAAAGGTATTCCGTTAAAGGAATCCGGGGGTGTTGATCTTGTCTGAAGCCCGGTCAGAGGCTAGGGCCTTCACACGACCCCGATGGGAACACCAGGGGGAGCCCGAGTTGGTTTGCATCGACAGGGCTCCCCCTACCGGTGGTTTATCCTTACCAGATTTCCTGTGCAGCGGGCAGGAGTCAGATATAGTCAGGTCCAGTCAATGCCTAAGCCAATACCACTCACATCCTGTAATTCAATAAAGTTGTGGCCAAATTTGCCCAATAACATAAACTTAATATTTGTGTCCTTGTGTGAGTTATTTCCCAACAAGGGGGTGGCTGCAGGGTCTTGAGAGGCAATTAACAAGGGCTGATTAAGATTAAAAGAGGTGTGGGGAAAGGAGACCACAGGGCAGACAGATAGTCAAAGGTGGGGGGGAGTATGGGAGAAACGTCAGTTGAAAATGTTGTCTATAAGAATAAAAGAAAATTGTTATAAATTAGTTTGGAGACAGTATTTACCTCCACTCAGATTAAATCAAATAAACAAGGAATATTTGGTGTTTATGTTGGAGGGGATGCCAGGAAACAGGGAATTATGTTCACATGTGGTGGGGGTGTAAATATGTGTATATATATATATATATATATATATATATTTGGCAAAGGGTATTTAAGGAGATAACAGAAATCACTGGGTTAAAGCTGATCAAAAGTCCAGGGGTAGCATTATTAACAATTTACGATGGGGTGGAAGGTTTGTAGGCTATGAAGGACTTGCTCACAAATTTATTGACAGCTGCACGTATTAGTATGGCTAGGAAGTAGAAGGGGGAAGCAGAATATAAAATAGAAGAATGGTATAAAGTGGTGTGGTATATAACTATTAATGATAAATTGACATGTGTCATTAAGGTAAGATGGGGAATATGCAGGATAAATGATTTTGAGGAGATATGGAGGGTGTTTGTAGAATTTGTACTGTTAAAATGGAAAGGGGTCAAACCGTCGCAAGAGATGTTGAAATTTTGGGACACTGGATAGTTACAATGGAATGGTCTCAGTGGTGGGGTGCACATTTTTATCCTTATTTATTTATGGCTATTACTTTGTCAAAACAAACAAACAAAGGCTGATATTTGCCCCAGGGGCTTGCAATGAATGCCTACCTTGGGTTAAGAACTTTCCTTCAGGATGAGAACAGAAATCACATGGCGGCAGTGGGAGGCCCCATTAGCTAAAGTGGTGCTTCGGGTTAAGAACAGTTTGAGGTTAAGAACGGACCTCCAGAACGAATTAAGTTTTTAACACAAGGTACCACTTTATTTAGTTTGGAGCGGGGGGCGGGGAATAAGTGGAAGATATCGTAATGTTGTCACACACCTATGATGAGCCTGAAGAAGTTGCTCCTTCCTAAGCCACATCAAATCAGTTTCGTTATTTAAAAGTGGGCTTGTTGTGCTAGGGCGAAAGAACACTTACATCCACTTCAACTGCACAAGCCTAAACTTCTGACATGTTATTGAATCCCCCCCTGAAAAACAGCAGCAGCCTGAAGGCAGCCAATAATAACGGAGAAGGAACATTGAGAGATGATGGCAAGCACGCAGCAAGGCAGTAATGTTTACAGATTTATTTTATTTTTATTTTTTTTAAATCTAACTGTTTGCAAAGTTAATAGAAGGAGTGAACAGGCTTTAGGGTGAGTTTGTGTGATTGGGTTTATTTGTTCACAGGCAAAGAGCAAATACACAAATTTCACACCGTCTGCTTTCATGCTGATCATACTTCCCCCTCATACATTTCTTAAGTGGTTGGCAACTCTTCTGCCTGTGTATCATTTCCATTTCTTATTGGTTTGAATATTCTCTCTGAACTCACGCCGTGAGAAGGGCTAAGGGAAGCCACACATTCTCAGACGAAGCAGAAGGCAGGGGTTGATGATCATTACAACTCTGCTTTTATAGGCACTTGAAAACAGGGCACTGAAAGAGACTGAAAGAGCTTTCTTTAAATCACTTTTTTTTTTAAAAAAGGGGGGGATTTAGGGAACGTTTCACGAAAATATCTGTCTCCGACATTTATTATTTGAAATAACAAAAAGGATAAGTTTTAAATTCAGAGATGCAAGGACACTTATGCTCTCATTTAGAAACTCAATTTCTCCCCGCATGGCTGTGTTGCATGGTGAATTTAATCAACACATACAGTGGGTAGGGAGGCCAGGCGGCCGAGATGGTAAATTTTAAGGAACAAAAGAAAACGGATTATGGCAGAAAATAGTCAATCCAAACTGCATAGATTGGTTTCATTTTAATCTCGATGACACCATGACTGAGCAATGGTGTCACAGCACTTCAAAACGATTTCCGCATTGGCCAGTGTCTCTTGTGAGTCTGTGACTGGCCAAAGGTTTAAAGTAGCTATAGACTGGAATTTGATATGGAAAGTTAAAACACACACACACATGACTCTATAATAGCTATCGTTTTTTGCAGATGATAGAAGCCTGATGTTGCTTCAGATTTCAGCAGAGGTAGGAGCTGGGCAAGGATTTAAGTTCTGCTGCTGGATGAATTCAAGAACCCTTTGCATATGTGTGCACAGAAAGAGTGGGGAAAGATATAAATTAATGCAGTCACTGACTGGTGCCCATTGGGCTTGCTGGAGAAGATGTGCACCAGCTCTACGTGACCAGAACCTGTATCTTCCGTCTCCAAATGCAAACTTCTAAGTGCCACACCACACTGGTACCCTTGCCACATCTCCTGGACAGCGTTCAAACTAGAGATCCTCACCACTGCCTTCTGAAGTACTACCGTAACCGACATGTTCCCTGTATGCACCTATATCTTGAGGTAGGAATCTTATCAACAACTCCTGTAAAGTCAGCTGACCACCAACGAATTCTAAACAAGACAAAGCTCAGATCCACACTGAACATTTAAGGTCCATTTAAAGCACATGGCTTTCCCAATGAATCATGGGAACTGTAATCTGCCCCCACAGAGCTACAATTCCCAGCTCCCTTGAATTGCAGTGCCCGGGATTTTGGAGGGAAGCTGTGCGCTTTAAATATGTGTTAAATGTGCTTCAAAAGCTTTGTGTGGGTCAACCTGGGTTCTTTTTCCCTTTCACATTTACTGAAACTGTGTTGTGTCAGCAGTACGCAGACCTTCCAAGTGTTGCTATTTTCCAGTGCCATGTTTACGGAATCTGTCCCAGTTTCTTATTTGATGCTGGAACATCCCACTTTTGCTTAAGACGTCCTTGTTTCCATCAGAGAAATGTTGGGAGGTGTGGAGTTATCAGACCACCGAGCCATCTGAAGGCAAACCTGTATAGAATCATAGAATCATAGAGTTGGAAGAGACCACAAGGGCCATCGAGTCCAAGTGAAGGGGGGTTTTATGTTTAATGTTTTATTGTTTTTATATATGTCGGAAGCTGCCCAGACTGTCTAGGGCCGCCCAGCCAGGTGGGTGGGATATTATTATTATTATTATTATTATTATTATTATTATTATTATTATTAAATAAAAAGGTAAAGGGACCCCTGACCGTTAGGTCCAGTCACAGACGACTCTGGGGTTGCGCCCTCATCTCGCTCTATAGGCCGAGAGAGCCGGCGTTTGTTCGCAGACAGCTTCTGGGTCATGTGGCCAGCATGACAAAGCCACTTCTGGCAAACCAGATCAGGGCACGGAAATGGCATTTACCTTCCCGCAGAAGCGGTGCCTATTTATCTACTTGCACTTTGAAGTGCTTTCGAACTGCTAGGTGGGCAGGAGCTTGGACCGAGCCACGGGAACTCACCTTGTCTCGGGGATTCGAACCGCCGACCTTCTGATCGGCAAGCCCTAGGCTCTGTGGTTTAACCCACAGCACCACCCACGTCCCTATTATTATTAAATAGGATGGCCCTGTTTTCATTGGAGAAATGTTGAATGGTATGTGTACATTGACTAGTGAATTCAGGATCTGGTTGTTGACAATGCAGGACTGTTAATGTTGGCCTGCAATGTTGTTTCTTTTAGCCCAGGAGAGGAGAGGAATCAGGGAATCTGTACCTAAGATGACTGTGTGTATCTGAAGAAGTGTGCATGCACACGAAAGCTCATACCAAGAACTAACTTAGTTGGTCTTTAAGGTGCTACTGGAAGGAAAATTTTTTTTTGTTTTGACTATGGCAGACCAACACGGCTACCTATCTGTAAGATGACTGTGGACATCTATTTCACTGTGCCTGAAGAGGACATCTGTATGCACATAGCACATACACTTCATGTGCAGAAAAGCAAGAAACACTTGCCTTCTAAAGCTAAAGAGCTATTGAGAACAAAGTTGTCACAATTACATAGAGAGGCATACAGAAGAGCCTTTTCTGTTTTCTAAAAGAATTTTAAAAAAACAAACCCATGGACATAGAAACATAATATCATTTCTTTCTCCCATCTTTTTCATTTCGTTATCTTTCAGTAACTACCGCATTTCATCATTTAGCTGAGAAATTGGATGCCTTGGGGCTTGGCTTTTATCACGCACTAATAAAATGAAGAGAAACAGACCTTTTAAAAATAATCACCCAAATAGAGCCTGTCAGTAAGCATTAGATTCAGATGCTGCATCACCTCAAAAAGGTTATGTTGCATTAGAATACATTAAGCTTATCTCATTCGCTTCATGCAGGTAAAGTTGCCTATTGTTTACATATTTTCAGATTTCGGCAGGCACATTCTTGGTTATTTTGCACTTTTAGAAAAATGCTGATAGGCTGAGAGATACTTAAACACTAGTAAAATATATGTTCCTAAAATGCATGCACAATTGGTAGATGGTCAGAGCCGTTTTGATTACACAAGAGACTATTTATCTCCATAGCTTGCTTTCTAAAGTCACAATCCTATATATACTAATATATCCTATATGTACTAATGCATACTTACATGCCCTTAAAAGCTATAAGAGCTAAGCACAGGCTCTCCGTATTGCACCTTCAATTCGGAATGCATTCCTTTGACCAACGATTGCCAACGTGCTATAGATGCCTTATGTGAAGAGCCAGTGTGGTGTAGTGGTTAAGAGCGGTGGACTCGTAATCTGGTGAACCGGGTTCGTGTCCCCGCTCCTCCACATGCAGCTGCTGGGTGACCTTGGGCTAGTCACACTTCTCTGAAGTCTCTCAGCCCACTCACTTCGCAGAGTGTTTGTTGTGGGGGAGGAAGGGAAAGGAGATTGTTAGCCGCTTTGAGACTCCTTTGGGTAGTGATAAAGCGGGATATCAAATCCAAACTCTTCTTCTTCTTCCATATATTAATGGACTCTAACGCCTGTCAGGCCGACACAGCATGGCCAATGGTCAGGGAAGATGAAAGTTGTAGTCCAACATCATATGGAAAGCACTACATTGGGTATCCTTGACCCAGTGGTGTGGCATGGGCTGCTAGTGCCCGGGCAAGGTAAGTATTGTGCCCCGTAAGCTGTAGTTCCTGGTGGCAAGGGTGGCGAAGAAGGGTCTTCCGAGCAGAGAGAGGGAAGCTGGGGAGGGGACAGCAGCTGTGGTCGATTATATTATTTATTTATTTATTTAATGGAATTTTTACACCACCTCCTTCACACACACTTTTTAAAATGCACCATGTTCTGTATCTGATGGTGTGAGGCATCTCATTTGGTACTCTTGTGTGATACAGCCTGCATTTTTTTCATTTGTCAAATCACAAAGAAAATTATGTTCCTTGCTATTTAATAGTCATCCCAGTAATTATTTCAATGATTTTGGTGTACTTTTTGTTATGTATGTGTACATTGTATGCAGTCTTGGGTCATGCCTGAACCCATCTACACTTCACTTTTCACAGCTTGTCTCTTTCTCTCAGATGGATCTTCCCTTTTAAATACCAGACAGGTGGTGTGAGACCAAGTTAGGGTGGGGAAAAAACCTATTACACAGATGGATGTATCTATTTATTGCAAAGCACACAGGGTTTGTATTCCTCTGAACCACTGAGGATTGTTTGTTTTATAGGTCACAAGAAAAGACAGCGCAAGTCATCTTTCAGCTGCCCATAGTCTTAGAAGGATGCCAGAATAACCCCATTTGTTCCGATGCTCCAGTTTAAGGAATAAGTTGACTTAAGCATCATAAGGAAAGAAATGGGAGCTTTGGTTTTGGACAGATATCTCTGTTTGTTTGAATCCCAATTAACACAACACAACACAACACTGGAAGAACTGCAGTCATGAAACTGATTTTGGGCATGCAACAAAGCGGTAGCTCCTGCAACGTATGTCTTAGCCTAATTCTTATAACGTGTACAGATATTTTAATAGCTCATTTTAATATTTTAATAGAGCCAGTGTGGTGTAGTAGTTAAAAGCGGTAGTCTCATAATCTGGGGGTCCGGGTTCGCTTCCCTGCTCCTCCACATGCAGCTGCTGGGTGACCTTGGGCTAGTCACACTTCTCTGAAGTCTCTCAGCCCCACTCACCTCACAGAGTGTTTGTTGTGGGGGAGGAAGGGAAAGAAGAATGTTAACCGCTTTGAGACTCCTTCGGGTAGTGATAAAGCGGGATATCAAATCCAAACTCTTCTCTTCTTCTTCTTCAACACGACAGCGATCTCTGTTCCACAAATCTATATCAGTTTTATCTCACTTAAACTTTCATGTCGTTCCCCCCAAGAATTCTGGGAATTGTTGTTCAGTGAAGAATTCTGTAAGCTAGAGATATCCCTAAACCAGTGTGGTGTAGTGGTTAAGAGCGGTAGTCTCGTAATCTGGTGAACCGGGTTCGCTTCCCTGCTCCTCCACATGCAGCTGCTGGGTGACCTTGGGCTAGTCACACTTCTCTGAAGTCTCTCAGCCCCACTCACCTCACAGAGTGTTTGTTGTGGGGGAGGAAGGGAAAGGACAATGTTAACCACTTTGAGACTCCTTAGGGTAGCGATAAAGCGGGATATCAAATCCAAACTCTTCCTCTTCTTCTTCTTCTTTTCATAAAACTACAAAGTTCTCTGCAGGGAAAAGAACAGGGTATTAAAAACCAGTTTGGATCTATAAGTGTAGATGTGCCCTGAAAGTTGATGGTGTGCTAAGCTGCCCTGAAAGTTGATGGTGTGCTAAGCTGCCTTTGAATATTGAAAAATTAGCATTCAGATGCACAATATCCCTGGCTTAACCCGCATTTTAGTACATTTCAAAGAATATGTGAATTTGAGCTTTGGTGCTCAGTATAGTGGCATCTGCAGGATGTTATGAAGAGCACATAAAATAACATATCTTTAACCTCAGAGTTGGTCCGTGTTTATTCCACAATCTCTCCCAGCAAAATTGAAGTCAATTCTATAGCTCTAAGCAGATGTTATTTCAAAAGAATTGCCTGGATATATACACACTTGGAAACTGCATGAAAGGGAAGCACACGAGAGGCAGTCAGATTTCTATGGTAGAGAAAGATTGGATTCTCGTGACTTTTAAGAAAGAAATCAACGCAAGGGAAATAACTTTTTGAGTAGATGTGCCTATGTTGAAGCAATCTTGTGAATTAATCCAAATGTTCTGGAACGTGCTCCAAACCAATTTGTGATAAGATCATTATCATAAGTCAAATGGACTCAGTAATGGACTGTATCAGAGCCAATAGGTAAGGTAAAAAACAAAAAGTAAAGGACCCCTGGACGGTTAAGTCCAGTCAAAGTTGATTATGGGGTTGTGGCGCTCATCTCACTTTCAGGCCAAGGAAACCAGCGTTTGTCCACAGACAGCTTTCTGGGTCTCGCGGCCAGCATGACTAAACTACTTCTGGCACAACGGGACACCGTGACAGAAGCCAGAGCTCACGGAAATGCCATTTAGCTTCCCATCACAGCAGTACCTATTTATTTACTTGCACTGGTGTGCTATCAAACTGCTAGGCTGGCTGGGGCAGAACAATGGGAGCTCACCCCATCACACGGATTCGAACCGCCGACCTTCCGATCAGCAAGCCCCAGAGGCTCAGTGGTTTAGACGACAGCACCACCCATGTCCCTCTGTAATGGGCTGTATCAGAGCCAATAAGCTGAAGCTGAATCCTAAGAAAACTGAGGCCCTGTGGGTGCTTCTGAGGTTTGGGAGATTGGTCAATTGTTCGGGATGGGGTTGCACACCCTCTGAAGGAATGAGCATGGAGCTAGCTTGTGGGCACTCCTTGAACTTTGTGTCTTCTCAGGTGTCTTCTTTGCCCAGGAATGCCTTTACTAGATATACTTGTATCAGATACACTTGTTCTTAGACAGGGATAGCTTGGTGATCATGGTCCACACACTGATAACTTCTGGACTTCAGTACTGTGATGCCGTTTATGAGTGGCTGCCTTTGAATGTAGCGCAGAGGTTAAACGAGTGCAAAACATTGCTGCTAGTTTGTTGTCCTTGGCTGCTGGCTGCCACTTTCCTACTTTTTAAGCAGAGCTTGGATGGCCATCTGTCTTGGATGCTTTAGTTGAGATTCCTGCATTGCAGGAGTTGAACTAGATGACCCTGGGGTTGGAGGTCCCTTCCAACTCTACAATTCTAATATCCCTATTCAGGTAGATGCATGGTTGTAAGGGACGCGGGTGGAGGTGTGATCTGAACCACTGAGCCTCTTGGGCTTGCCAATCGAAAGGTCGACGGGGTGAGCTAACTTTGCTCTGTCCCAGCTCCTGCCAACCTAGCAATTTGAAAGCTGTGGGTGTTGCTGGCTGTGGACAAACACTGGCTCCCTCGGCCTGAAAGCGAGATGAGCGCCGCAACCCCATAGTCGCCTTTGACTGGACTTAACCATCCAGAGGTCCTTTACCTTTTTCCCTTTAGATACATGCTTATACTACTTGTATATAAAACTTTCTATGGTTCTGAACTAGGAATAGAGGAAAGATTGATTCCATTCATGTTTAAAGATAAATTTAGCTAATTCGCACAGTCCAAAACAACACAAAACACAGCCATCCTTTGAAAATCCGCACCTCTCCGAATTTTGCAATGCAGCAGCTAAAGAATATGTACAAAAATGCATACAGTGGTACCTCGGGTTACATACGCTTCAGGTTACATACGCTTCAGGTTACAGACTCTGCTAACCCAGAAATAGTACCTCGGGTTAAGAAATTTGCTTCAGGATGAGAACAGAAATTGCGCGGCGGCGCAGCAGTAGCGGGTTAAGAACAGTTTCAGGTTAAGAACGGACCTTCGAGAAGGGGGTGAGGGCCCTAGGCAGAATGCCCCCGTGTGGACCTCGGTTCTCCTGGACGCTGTCTCTGATCGCGCACTAGCTGCAGCAATTTGGAATAATTAATTACAAAAGAAGCAAATGCACCTATTTCAAGTGAAGAAGGGGAGTGAAGTCTGCTAATTTAAGTGACCTCTGCAAAAGAAGACGACGGGTTGGAGAAACAGGAATATTTTACGATGAAGATACACCAAAGGCTGGGTATGTTGACAACGGGACTGAATGGGGGGGGGAACCTTTTTTACTTTCCTTCTATGTGATTTACAAGAACCCCTCCTCATTAGAATCGTCAGTTGAACTGACCCAAGCAGGATGATTAAGGTCTGCGTGGAGATAAACTTTAACCAAAAGTATGCTTTATGGAGATCGAAAAGCAATAAGAGCTTTTGGAATGGCGCAGCAATTAATTCGGAGTCGCCATCTTGCCAAAGGATTTATAGCCGAGAGGAGGAACGGACTTATTTTCAGACTGCATTCCTGGTGAATCTCCTCAGAGGTTTTGAGAAAGGAGGCAGATTGGTGAAGATTAATGACACTAAGACTGTTTTGATGTATGGAAGTGATGTTATATGGAAAACATCTGGATATGGCTACTGGATAAAAAAAATAATATCCACACAGGATTACAAACTGTTCTAACCAGCTTGTGGAGACTATCAGAGGTCACAAAGAGAAAGGAAAAATATATGAAAATAACAAGAGATGTGGAAAAACAATAAGAAAGGACTGGATAGTACTGTGAACATCATAAGGTTAGATTTGTGGACATTAAAACAGCAGTAAGAAGCAAGAAGTTGATTGGATCTCCTTCGGAACTTGAAATATGGGTACCCCCAACAAAAATTTAAAATTTGGCTGTGTAATTTGGAATTTATGTAATTTGGTTTGATTTGATGTGATTGGTCGGTTAATAAAAAATTATTCTCAAAAAAAGAACGGACCTCCGGAACAAATTAAGTAAGTAACCAGAGGTTATATACTCCTGTATGTACTGGAGTAAAGTATGCACCAAAATGAATACATTAGCAAAAACAACACAAAATGCATACTATCAGGGACAATTGGTTGCACAAGGGTGTATATTAGTCAAAACCGCAGACAAAAATTGTGTTCGTTGTTGTTAATTAATTACTCTTTGGTACGTAAACTTTGGCTCCCAGGATGCTTTGGGATGGGGAAATGTGCTTTAAATGTATGATGTGTATGCAGCCTGAATTCCTTGAGCATCCGTACTTGGGAGTGTCAGTGGTATAAATTAAAGGAGCCACTATCCAAAGCAACAAAATGGCCTCCAGTTTTTTCTTCTTCTTAAAACTGTAGTATCACAGCGACTGTTTTATGTATAGCCAGAAGCTACTGCCCCTATAACAGGGAGTGCGGGACCATTTACATATTATTTTGCTCTCCCCATAGTGCTTAATACTGCCACAGAGGATTATTTTCAAATATACTGAACCATCACGAGAAAAGCTACAGGTCCAGTGAGTGTCATCCCAGGTGCCTTGAAAAGAATCAATCGACTTCTGAATTTCTCCTACCAATTATTCTTCCTCCGGGAAACTCAGGACAGTAAAATAAAACAACATCAAAGTAGGTTAGAAGGGTTAGCTGCTTATAAGTCACCTCTGCTGTTTCATAAAAATCCTTACCTGTTCCTTTCGGGGGGGGGGGGAATGCAATTTAATGACAAGAGAGCTGTAAATTAAAATTTTAAAACCTGAAGTAAAATTCAGAAGGGATATCTCCAGGCTTTCTTACATAAAAATTTCTGGGACACAGAGGTCAGGCTGCTGGCTTCTGTTTTTAAATGAGACCTGAGAGTGACTCCTTCTCCGTCTCCCTTTTGTAATAACTACAAGCCACACTCCTGTGGTAATATAATATATAGTTTTTAATTCAAGGCTTTCCTAGCTTCTACATTTATTAATTTGGGTTGATGAAAGACATTGCAAGCTTTCGTCTTATTTCTGAATATTGCCATTTTCCACCCTCGTTATTATTGTCACCACCTGACATTTACATCTCGCTTTGCTCCAAGGAGATCAAAACAGCACATCTGATCCTCCCCTCCTCCATTTTGTTTCCACAACAATCCAGCGAGGTAGGCTTAGCTTATATATCATAACTGGCCCAAGGTCACCCAAAGAGCTTCATCACAGAGTAGTGATTTGAACCTATTTCTTCACAGTCCTAGCACAGATCTACACTCATGGTTTTTAACATTAAGGGAGGGTTAAGGAATGGTTTTGATAACACAGGTCCTAGTTTTTACGTTCATAATGCATTATTGCCTTGTCTTTTTATTGCTTAAGTTTTAATCGTGTTATGCTATTATATCGGTGAAACTCTGCTCATATGTCCCTATGTAGTGGTTTTTCCTTTTTTTTACTGTATTCAAACTCCGACCCCACTCCAATGGTATTCGAGGGGTGCAGATAACAGGGAGATAGGTGGCACTGTGGTCTAAACCACTGCGCCTCTTGGGCTTGCCAATCAGAAGCCCAGCGGTTCGAATCCCCGTTGCTCGGTCCCAGCTCCTGCCAACCTAGCAGTTTGAAAGCACACCAGTGCAAGTAGATAAATAAGTACCACTGTGGTGGGAAGATGCGCTCTGGTTTCCATCAGGGTGTTCCATTGCACCAGAAGCAGTTTAGTCATGCTGGCCACATGACCCGGAAAGCTGTCTGTGGACAAACGGTGGCTCCCTCAGCCTGAAAGCGAGATGAGCGCCGCAACCCCATAGTTGCCTTTGACTGAACTTAACTGTCCAGGAGTCCTTTAGCTTTTTTTAAACTTTATAACAAAGGACACAGAGTGAGGGAGGAAGAATTAAAATGTGATACCAGAGGGCGGAGCAGAACAACCAGCAGGGAAAGAAACAGTGTTTTGGGGAAATGGCATAACCAGGTATTTCTGACATTTCACCAAAAAAAAAAAAAAAAAGCCAATGTAAAAAAGTTTTAATTAACATATATGCCCTGTGACTTTTTAGAACAACATATCTAATAATGTCCTAATGGGGGGGAATAACGTTAAACAGGTCTGTGTAGATCCAGCCCTAGTTTGACACAGTAACCAATACACCACACTGTAAAGATTCGTAGACTTGGATGTCGGTCTCATTAACAGTCCAATGCAGCTTATTAGGATTACTTATGTAATGAAGTGCTCTTGCAAGGCTATGGCCTAATGCCATTCTGTAATGTTATTTGATATAACAGTCTTTAAGAAATCCTTTTCAGATGTCATTCAGGTCAACAGTATGTGATTTTCATAGCATCGCTTCTGAACTTGCCGCCTTCTGTGCCTCTAACAGAACAGAATCCTAAATAAGGTGCAGAAGCACCTGTGCGGTTTCAGGTGGATGAAAGAAGGGAGAAAGGTGACCTCCAGAACAAAGCTCTTTGTAGTGGATTCCAGGGAAAAATATGGAGCCTGAAAGAAATTGCTGAATATGACTACCTTGCTGTCATACAACTTTTGCTTTCTTTAAAACGTCACACATGGTTCAACAAACAAGATGGCCTGGAACAGAGGTAACCAAATAATTCAATTTAGAGGTCTATATACTAGGCCTTGTTCAATCTCCAAGGTGATATTTCTGTCACAAATCTGAGGCTCTCAGCTATCATTTCAAAGTTGGAGCAAAGCCTCATACATGGGGAAACGTGTCTGGAAGAATGAGGCCATTTTTGACCATGCCAACATAAAGTTTCTGTGTATGTTTTCAAATTTAGTGGGGCTTACTTCTAGAGAAGACGTCTTCCCAGACCCTCCAAGTGTCCCTATTTTCCAGGGACAGTCCCAGATTTACAGAAGTTGTCCTGTTTTCTGATTTGATTTCAGAATGTCTGGATTTTCCTTAGGACATCCCTAGTTTCATTAGATAAATTTTGGAGGGTATGGAATTACGCGACCCCCCAAGCCAAGGAGATGAGTAACTATACAGTGGTACCTCTGTTTAAGAACAGCCCTGTTTACAAACAATTCGGTTTATGAACTCTGCAAAACTGGAAGTAGTGTCTTGGTTTGAGAACTTTACCTTGGTCTATGAACAGAAGCCAAACTGTGGAAGGGCACCGGCAGTGGGAGAACTCATTAGGGAAAGTGTGCCTCAGTTTAAGAACGGTTTCAGTTTAAGTACGGACTTCGGGGACAGATCAAGTTCGTAAACCAAGGTACCACTGTACAAACTTTGAAAGATATCTGAAGGCAACCCTGCATATGGAAGTTTCTAAATGTTTAATGTTTTATTATGTATTTATATATGTTGCAAGCTGCCCAGAGTGGCTGGGGCAACCCAATCAGATGGGTGGGATGTAAATAATAAAATTGTTGTTGTTGTTGTGGAATAGGACATCTCTATTTTCATCAGAGATAATTATCAGCGTTCAATGACACTTTCCAGACAGGCAAAAGCACTCAAGAAGGATGTGATACATCAAAAATGATGTGAAGCTAGGCCAGTGAGAAGTGTGGCTTGGGGAGAGTCCCAGGGGCCAGATAGAGATGCTTGGAGGGCCACATTAGCAATGGCATAGCGTGGGTTGCCAGTGTCCGGGGCAAGGCACACAAAAGCTGCAGCCTCACCATGGGGAAGGGGGCTAACATGTTGCTGTGGGTCCTTCTCTTCCATTTTTAGAGCAACTTCTGAGATGCAGGCCCTCCCGGGAGGTGCCAGATGCAGACTCCAGCAGCCCTTCTGTTCTGCGGCTCACCCAACACCATCCATTTCATTTCTCCGTAACACACCCAAAGGAAGCTCTGCTGGTCTGGCCCAGGAACTGGTGTACTGCCAGCCAAGACTCGCATGGTAATCTCTTTGTCTGCACTAGGTGCTCCGGCGGTGCCACTCTGTGCCTGTGGCTGCCTGCTCCCATACAAGGGCCTGGGCTGGGGGTGCTGTGGGGGCCCTGGCCACCTCCATCCCCAAGCGGGGGCAGTAGGAAGCCAAGGGGGCCATTTGGCACAGCAGCAACCCATCGCACCTGGCAACAATGTCAGTCATGGCAAGAGACACATGTGGTGTGTGTAGCCTGCAAGCGAAAAACGTGGACCTGAGGCATTGAAGGGGGCAGACAGTGAGAGAGGACTCCGCTCTGACAGGGGAGGGCCTGGCCAGCCCCCTGCTCCCTGCTTGCGCAGGAGATCGGTGCACTGTGCACACCACATGTTGTCAGGCCAGGAAAAGAAGCCACTTTCCTCCAAGTTTTGCAGAACCTTCGGGATTGCTGTGGCCCAGTTGTATAGCATGGGTTGCGCCCCTATGAATTTTGCACCCAGGGCAAGCGCCCCTGTGGCCCCCCCACAGCACACTGCTGCATGTTGGGGCCCCAAACCTGAGGTTCTCCACACCTATCCAGGCATAAAATGCTTCCTCTTCCAGTTCAGCCTTGCTTTTTGCTTGAGAAACATGGTCTTCCTGAATTCTGGCAGATTCTTGTATCCTTGTTTATTCTTTGGTTCTGTCTTCTGGCTTGTGCATCGATCCTGACTCCTGCCTTGCCCTTCAGGTCTGATTTGCTCTTTGGAACTGATTTCTGGCTTGTCCTACATCAGGGGTCAGCAACCTTTTTCAGCCTTGGGCCGGTCCACGGCCCCCTCAGACCATGTGGGGGGGCCGGACTATATTTTGAAGGGAAAAAATGAATGAATTCCTATGCCCCACAAATAACCCAGAGATGTATTTTAAATAAAAGCACACATTCTACTCCTGTAAAAACACCAGGCAGGCCCCACAAATAACCCAGAGATGCATTTTAAATAAAAGGACACATTCTACTCATGTAAAAACACGCTGATTCCCGGACCGTCTGTGGGCCAGATTTAGAAGGCGAATGGGCCGCATCTGGCCCACGGGCCTTACATTGCCTACATCTTCTCACTTGAGACTGCTCTCTACAGAGCAGCCACGGTGGTATTATCCATCCAGAGAAAACAGGCAGCTCTCAGGAGTCATCCTATGTCTGAAAAATATGCGAAGCAGACCGCTTGGAATGGGGTCTCGGAGGGAACGGTTGAAGCCTTTGTGAACAAGTCACTTCCCATTGTAGTGGGTGCCACGAACCAAGAAGTATTCTGTCATTTTGTTCTGCTTTCCATCGCAAGGACAGAATGTCAAGCTTTTGGTATTTACAGAGCTGCTGGGGGACGCGGCAGAAATTGATTCCCAACTTCCTGTGAAATATTTTGAGCAGGAGCAGGGCTGGATTTGTGAAAGCGGGGAGCCGCTCTGCGCTGCCGAAGAAAATGTCAGTGATGGTGGCAGAAGTCAAAATGGCTGAAATAACATTTGCACAGCAGCTAACTAGAGAAAAAGGATTTTGTGTGACATTTGGGCTTCTTGACACATAATTGACACAGTAATGCCAAACATGCTGGCTAATGCTCTGGCTCTTGGGCAGAAGCAATTGGGCCCAAAATTACAAGTCACATTTCCGGCCTTCACAGGGCTGCAAATCCTTCAAGAACTTTGTTGGTTTTTATGGCTATCAAATGACATTTCTCTGTATGCCTGTTCAAGAGCTCACTAGCTTACACTGCTGCTAATAACAGGATGAACGAGAGCCATGTGTGGAAAGGACTTCTCCTTTTAATGAAAAGTTCGCTAAATTTGTGAAAGCAAAGTGGAATGGTACATTGTTTTTAAATATATACAAAAGTGCATAGCGCTTATAATAAATAAATACAAACAACAAAGTGATGAACGGCATAAAATCATAACCTATCCTAAAAGTACAAGGAGAAGGGGACGACAGAGGACGAGATGGTTGGACAGTGTTCTCGAAGCTACCAGCATGAGTTTGACCAAACTGCAGGAGGCAGTGGAAGACAGGAGTGCCTGGCGTGCTCTGGTCCGTGGGGTCACGAAGAGTAGGACACGACTAAATGACTAAACAACAACAACAATCCTAAAAGTACAATAAAACACCAGAATAATAAGTTTGGAATCAAAGGTGCACGGTTGGGCAACATTTCAGGAAAGTCTGTTTAAACAAAAATGTTTTGAGTACATGCTGAAAACTTAGCACTTTTGACACCTTCCTGATATCAATAGGGAGGGAATCCTATGATTTCTCTGTGCACTCGCTGCATTTACAGGGTCCCAGATGGAATCTAAACACATATAAAAAAACCGCTGTGAAAATGCTTTCTTTTTTAAAAAAAACATTTTGAAAAAATATATATATTGAATTTGCCATGAGCTCACCACCGCCATCTAGTGTCACATTTGTATAATGAACTTAAAACATTATATTTGCAGCTGTGTAGCTGAGTCCCCGGGACGCGGGTGGCGCTGTGGGTAAAACCTCAGTGCCTAGGACTTGCCGATCGTATGGTCGGCAGTTCGAATCCCCGCGGCGGGGTGAGCTCCCGTCTTTCGGTCCCAGCTCCTGCCCACCTGGCAATTCGAAAGCACCCCTAAGTGCAAGTAGATAAATAGGGACCGCTTTATAGCGGGAAGGTAAATGGCGTTTCCGTGTGCTGCGCTGGTGCTGGCTCGCCAGAGCAGCTTCGTCACGCTGGCCACGTGACCCGGAAGTGTCTTCGGACAGCGCCGGCTCACGGCCTCTAGAGTGAGATGAGCACGCAACCCCAGAGTCGGACACGACTGGCCCGTACGGGCAGGGGTACCTTTACCTTTTACCTTTAGCTGAGTCCCCAGAATGCATGCTTTGTGCGTACAACTTGTATGCATCCGAACTCTGTGCATACAGGGGCAATGAAAACAAGTGGCGCACAGGGACATAGGAAGCTACCTTATGCCAGGTCATATGCTTCTAAATGATTTTATATTGCCATGTTATAACCTTAAAACCTTTACTCATTTATCAATAAGTATTACAACAGCAGCTGCAGTGGGTTTATTGCTAGGTCTGCTGAACATGCACAGTGGTCCATGCCAAATCCCCCAAATTCAGCCAAATTATCAAAGCCATGCAAGTTCAGCTGGATTAATAATATGCAGTGAAGATCCCAAATCTCGCTAATTCTCCAAATTTAGCCTTTTAGCTAAGACATTCTAGCAGATCTGTTAACAGCCCACACAAGACACCACCACACTGCAGTATTTTACTTATTTCATAAAAATGTACAAACCGCTTGATTGTAAAAATCCTCAGAGCAGTTTACAAAAGGAAACATGATTTTAGACATTATAATACTGAGAAACATTTTAATGTACTGTATTTTGCAACAGGGAGGATACATACTATTTGGATCTTACAAAACTAATGCTACCATTTTAGCAGAGTCTATTCTTGCAAAGGCAGCAAAAAATGCAGTAGGTTTTAAAATTCATGTAATGGAGCATCTTCTCTGGCCTTCTTAAGCAGCACAGTCTCCCTGGGAAGAAGCTGGGGATAATTCTGCCTTCAGGAGTAATATTTTCCGCAAGCAGCTTGTTCAAGTCTTCGTCTTTCCTCAGCACCACCAAGTTACTGCTGTTTTTGGGAATAGCATCTCCTGCAAGCTCCAGCATCTCTGCTGTCAGATTCTGCAACACTGCAGCCATGTTAATACTACTTACAGGACCTGCACTTTCTGCATAGTTACCCTCAGTGCCTGATTTACATATAAGCTAAACAAGCAATAGCTTAGGGCCCCACTCTCTTGGGGGCCCCAAAAAAAATAAAAGGGAAAAAAACCTGGATGTACATTTCCAAAATATAAGATAAAAAAACAAATAAAATAAAACCTACATACAGCAACAGTGTTTTGTGTTGTATAGTCCTATGATGTAGGTAATGGGCCCCCGCCCATTTCACTATTAATATACTTCTTCTAAATTGTATTTCAGTTCAACAATTTGATAAAATACATATTTTGTTGTGTGCAAATGGCTTTAGATATCTATTAAAAGGTAAAGGTAAAGGCACCCCTGACCGTTAGGTCCAGTCACGGACGACTCTGGGGTTGCGCGCTCATCTCGCTCTATAGGCCGAGGGAGCTGGCGTTTGTCTGCAGACGGCTTCCGGGTCATGTGGCCAGCATGACTAAGCTGATTCTGATGAACCAGAGCAGCGCATGGAAATGCTGTTTACCTTCCCACCAGAGTGGTACCTATTTATCTACTTGCACTTTGACATGCTTTTGAACTGCTAGCTGGGCAGGAGCAGGGACCGAGCAACGGGAGCTCACCCTGTTGCGGGGATTCAAACCACCAACCTTCTGATTGACAAGCATGGCCCCTCTCTTCATTGCAGTCGAGAATAAGTTTCTACACTCAAGAGAAACCTCCCCTTATCTTCCAGATCCTCAAAAAGACATTTTCAATGAGTTTTGTTTTTGTTTTTTACAATAGGTAAAAGGCATTTACATTCTATTAAATAATTAAGCAATCACTTTAAATCTGGACGGTTTCTTATTTGTTTTAAAAAATCTTTAATAAGGTATCACGGCATAAACATTTCCAGCCATATGAATATTGCCCTCGCCGGAGACAGAACACTGGGCTAGCAGCTGTTATAATTTTTTAAAGTACTATTTCTCATTAGTCGACTGCCTCCTAAGCAGAATATTGGAACATGATTTGATATTGGTTCACAGGTGACATCTACTTATTTCTTTAATTCTACTTCTCCGAAGCTCTAAGCTTTCGTTTAGGAGACAGATAGAGCTTGCGACTAAAAGGACATGGCTCTCCAGCCCTCTAGTGGCTCTTGATACTAAGTGCAGCACGTTGGCCTCTAACCTATTTGCTTCTTTAAGTCTAAAGGTGAATGCCTGGCACTTCTTTAAAAAAACAAACCTCTATAAACACTACCAACACCACGGTTTTCCTCAGGGGGCTTCCTAAGAAGTAGCTGTTCCTGCAGATTGCCGTTGATTTGATGGACTATGAAAACTCAGGAGAAACTGCCAAATTTATCAAGCCCAAACTGGCACATAAAGTCAGATTGTTTGACAAAAGAAGTCATGTGAAAGCCATTTTCGGGGAAACATTTGACAAGCTGACATAGCTTTCTTTGAAGATGTACTGGGCAATGTTACTCAGGGATAAAATGGTGGTTGTGTTGTAAAAACTGCTGTCAGCTCTGGTCTCTGAATGTTGCTTCTCAAAAACTGCTGCTGGGTGCAGTTCAACCTTTGCAAAAATCCCGCAGATCAGAGGCAAAAGGCATCCTCACTGTCACTTTGGTTTTATAGGAAAACTATGTTTATTAGGTTGACCTATTATATGACACACCTCAAGCCTTAAGGCATATCACAGAATAGGTCAAGTCAATTAGACTTAAGGTCTTCAACATTCAAGTTGATGCAACCAAGCTTAGCCCATGGGTGCCTTCAGATGACGAAACTTCCACCAGCCCTGGCCGCCACAACACAATTCAAAGTGTTGGTGCTGACCTTTAAAGCCCTAAACAGCCTCGGCCCAGTATACCTGAAGGAGCTTCTCCACCCCCATCGTTCTACCCAAACACTGAGGTCCAGCTACGAGGGCCTTCAGGCGGTTCCCTCACTGTGAGGTTACAGGGAACCAGACAGAGGGTCTTCTCGGTGGTGGTACCCGCCCTGTAGAACACCCTCCCATCAGATGTCAAGGAAATAAACAACTATCTGACTTTTAGAAGACATCTGAAGACAGCCCTGTTTAGAGAAGTTTTTAATGTTTGATGTTTTATCGTGTTTTTAATATCCTGTTGGGAGCCGCCCAGAGTGGCTGGGGAAACCCAGCCAGATGGGTGGGGTATTATTATTACCAATTTTTATAGATTTCCACACAGGAAGTGACTTTTGTGTAGAAATGTTTAATGCATGAGGTGACCTTGTAGTCACTTGTCAGATGGTCTTGGTGATGGCTAAGCATAGGTTCTGAATGCAGTAATCCAAGTCTAACAATTGACTATGGAAGCTTGGTGAATCTTTATATGAGAAGAGACGTTCACAGGAGTCATCGGGCAATTTTAGAACCATGAACTTTTGATTCAGCCCCAGCACCTTTCCAGAGAAGGACAGAACTACATAATCAAGGACAAAACTACATAATCAGCCCATTTTCTGTCTCATGCCCCTGCTCTGCAGCCAAGGTAGATGTAATCTTCCTTCTCTGAATCTTGGTGGAGGCTTTTTAAATGTAGTTAAGGAGACTGTAATTACTTTTACATTGATTTAAAGGAAATGTATTATCTCGGTCAGACTTTTAGTTCAGCTTTGAGGTCTCACAAGGCCCACCAGCTGTTAACATCTTTTAGCTTTCATGCCAGGTTTATAAAATATTAAAACTCTACTATGGGGATTCTACTTCTTAAATGATCAATATCCCTAACTCCTTATTGTTCATCTCTTGCTCCTTGAAGAATTTAATCATCTTAATTTATGCCTTTAAACAAGAATGGCATGGTTCCTTCGTCCATTTTCAATAATGTATATTTATCTACCTATAAATGTGTGTACCTAATTTATGTTTTATATCAGTATTTTGGGGGGGGGTTAAAAAAAAACCCAAAAACCTGCATTTTCATAACACATAGTCCATGGCAACCGAAAGCCAGCTGGAATATTTAAAATACAGACACAGCTTCTGGAAGATGCTCAGACACAAGTTTGGGAAAGTCTCCAGAACCAGAGATTCCACAGCTGGTATATGTGTATACGATATGAACAGCACTAAAGATGTAACTAAACATTGCAAAGGGGAAGAGAGGAGAGGTGTTAAAATACCTTTTTTTGGACTAGGTTCATATCTAATTAAAAGGAGAGCCACTGCCAGTCCAAGTCGATAACACTGGTCCAAATGTACCAGTACAGTGGTACCTTGGTTCTCAAACTTAATCTGTTCTGGAAGTCCGTTCAAAAACCAAAGCATTCCAAAACCAAGGCACGCTTTCCCATAGAAAGTAATGCAAAATGGATTAATCTGTTCCAGACTTTTAAAAACAACCCCTAAAACAGCAATTTAACATGAATTTAACGAGACCATTGAGCCATAAAATGAAAGCAATAATCAATTTACTGTATTATAAAATAATTAAGACAGTATTGTAGATGATAAAAATAAAAATTACATTTTTTTCTTACCTTCATTGATGACAATCATTGTTTGGATGGGGGGGTGGGGCTTTAATCCATTTCTGCAGTCACACAATCAATCAATCACTCAGTAGCTGAACTGGGTTCCACACAGTCACAAAAACAAATGAACCGAAATAGCCTCAAAAACAAAAACACAAAATAAATAGTGTCAGAGACTGCCTCTAGGTCCCGGCTCACAAAGGACCAACGCTAGCCGGTAGAACGGTATAAAGTCTTTATTGAAGTATAGTTTCCATTTCCAAATCTTAGCGTGCGTCTCTACGTCTATTCCCTAGATCGGCGAAGTCCCATCTGAATCTCCGCCTCCTGTACACCAGTTCAAGACCCTAGCCTTGCTCCACCTTTTGCGTCTCTCCTTTCGCCTCTGGGTCCTACCACCCCCCGGGGTTCCTTCCTTCCTGGATGCCTCGGATGCGGACCCTTCGGATTCCTCCCCCTCCCTTCGGCGGGCTTTAGGACCTGGCTCCCTTTCCGGGCTGCTCATTGCGCCTCCCTCTGTTACATTTGAACTTGGCGCGCGCGCGCTGTCTCCGACCCTCCTCTCTACCGTTTCCTCGCTCTCCGACGCAGGCGTGGCTGCTGCCGGAGAGCTGCCTGTCGCTGGTGCCTGGAACTCCTCCCCCCTGCTGCTCTCTGGTGGCGTAGCTGGTCCGGATTTCCAGCTGCTGCTCTCTGAATCCCCTCTGGTCCCTCCTTCCTGAGGTGCCCCTCTTGGCAACCCCCCAGCTCTGCCCACGGGAGCCCCTTTCTGTGAATCCTCCGATTCGCTGGAGAGACTTAGGGACCTTGGTCGGCTATCGTCGCTAACTTCTCCCTCCGATTCCTCTCCATCCGTCCCTTCTGCTCCTGAACCCCTGACATCCATCCCCCCCTCGAAGCCCCCCCTTCCCCCCTCCCCTCCTTCCGGTGTGGGTTCTGGGTGCTCCGTCGTGGCGGGGGTGAGTGCCGGATACAGTTCTTCCCCCGTGTCGTACATCACATCGGGCAGGTCTGGCTCTTCCTCCGTGCGCTCGTCGACGTCGATCTCCTCTGCTTCCATCTCCCTGCCTTCGTGTTCAAATCCCACGTCCTCCCCCAACACGTCCATGTCCATCTCTCCCCCGTTCCCCTCTGAGGGTGATGCCTGCCAGGGACCCCCCAGCCACTTCCTGCGCCACTGCTCCTCTGGTTGAGTATCCCACCAATAGGAGCGGTCTGAGGCAGAACCCGAGGTTGAACCCTCCGGAGAGCGTATGTGTGGTGCCGTCTCCTCGTCCGAGTCGAACCCCTGGAACGTGCTGCCTGAAAGTGTGGGTGTGAAGAGCCAGTCGTCGAAATACTCGGCTGGCATGGGCCTGTGTGGGAAAATGGCATGGAACTCTTCCTTGAGAAGAGGCTCGTCCAAGGCATAGCCCGGCACCCAACTGTTGGCGCTGGCCGGGGTATCCTCTCTGGCAAGAAGGTATTCTACTCCCTCTTCCCCCCATCTCGAGTCTAAAATTTCTGTGGCTTCGTTGATGCGCTCCCCTCTTGGCGACCCCCCTTCCCTGGGTCCTTCTCTGGGCGGATCTGGTGCTGTGCCTGGCTCCTGAAATCTATGCGGTGCTTTGTAGGGCGTGAGCACCGATCTATGGAACACCGGATGCATTCTGGAACCCTCCGGAAGCGCTAACCGGAAGGCCACTGGATTGACCTGTGCCTGGACTTGGTAAGGCCCTAGCTGCTTATGCCCTAGCTTCTTCTTGGCCAACGATTTGGTCGGCACTGCTTGCGCTGCTAACCAGACCCAGTCTCCCACCTGTATGTCTTCCCCTACTCTCCTGTGTCTGTCAGCCTGCAGTTTGTATGCGTGCTTGGCCAGTTCCAACTGCCTCCTAAGCTGTTCGTGGACTTCCTGCAACTCTGACGCTAAGTCTTCCGCTGCCTGCGGCTCCCCCTCCCCCACTCTCTCTAAACCTGGGAAGGTTCTGGGATGCCTCCCGTTGTTGGCGAAGAACGGCGTCACCCCCGTCGACACGTGCTTCGTATTGTTGTAAGCGAACTCTGCGAGGGGCAGGTAGTCCACCCACGTGTTAGGCTGCTGATTGGCGTAGCATCTCAGGTACTGCTGCATGATGGCGTTGACCCTCTCCGCTTGTCCGTTGGTCTGCGGGTGTCTCGCCGACGCTAGATTGATCTTGACATTCAGGATGCCCATCAACTTTTGCCAGAAGTTCGAGATGAACTGCCGCCCCCGGTCGGATAGAATAGATCGTGGCAGACCGTGGACCTTAAACACGTGGTCTATGAACAGCCTGGCGGTCTGTTCTGCCGTGGGCACCTTCGCACACGGGATGAAGTGTGCCATCTTGGTAAACATGTCCACCACCACAAGCACTGCCGTCTTTCCCCTCGAACTGGGCAGATCCGTGACAAAGTCCAGGGCCACCCGTTCCCACGGCTCAGACGGCGTCTGCAACGGTTCCAGCAATCCCGCCGGCGGTTTGTGCACTGACTTGGCTCTTTGGCAGGTGTCGCATCTCGAGACGTAATCCGCTACTTCCCCCCGCATCTTGGGCCACCAAAAGTCTCTGGTCACTAGTTCTACAGTCTTTTCTCTGCCAAAGTGCCCGGCAGTGGGGGCGTCGTGTAGCTGCTGCAGCACCCTCGCGCGGAGGTCATTCCCCGGCACGTAGAGTGCTCCCTTGCGGATGAGCAACCCGTCTCTGATCTGGAACTCGTCGTCCTTCACCGTGCCCTTGTGCACCTCCTCCATCTTGGCTTGCGCGAAGGGGTCCTCCTGCAACGCTCGACGTACGGCGTCCAGATCCACGGTCGCCGAAGCGCAAGCCCACGCTTCCGGTGCGAAAATGTGCTTGGCTGCCGACGGTGCCTCCTCCTCGAGGTATTGCGGCTTTCTGGACAAGGCATCCGCCATGATGTTGTTGTCACCCGGGATGTACTCTATCTTGAAGTCGAAGTCCGCGAAAAACTCTGCCCATCTAATGTGCCTCTGATTCAGGAACCTCGCCGTGCGCCAGTACTCTAGATTCTTGTGGTCCGTGCGGACCTGCACTGTGTGTCTGGCTCCGATAAGGAAGTGCCGCCACGCCTTGAACGCTGCATGGATGGCTAGCAACTCCCTGTCCCAGATGGTGTAATTCTGCTCCGACTTGCTGAGCTTCCTTGAGTAGAAGGCGCACGGCCTCCAGTCCCCCTGCTGGTCTTGTTGCAACAGTACAGCTCCCACGGCTCTGTCTGAGGCGTCTGTCTCCACCCTCATTGGTCTGCTGGGATTCACATGCAGCAGCTGCTCCTCGGACGCGAAGAGACGCTTGAGTTTCTGAAAGGACTGCTCCGCTTCCTCCGTCCAGAGAAACTTCTTCTTCTTGGAGCTGAGCGTGTCGGTGATGGCCGCCGTTTGCATAGCGAACCCCTTGATGAACTTGCGATAAAAGTTGGCAAAGCCGACAAACCGCTGGACTTCCTTCCGATTGCGCGGGCTTTTCCAGTCCAATACTGAGCGAACCTTGGCGCTGTCCATGGCGAGCCCCTTGTCCGACAGTTTATAGCCCAGGAAATCCACCTCCGTCACGTCGAACTGGCACTTCTCCAGCTTGGCGTACAGCCTGTGCTCCTTTAGTCTCTGCAGAACTTCCCTGACATCCCTCTCGTGCGCCTCTCGCGACTCAGAAAATATCAGGATGTCGTCCAGGAAGCATACGCACTTCTTGTAAAGGAGTCCCGCCAACACGTGATGCATAAAGGCTTGAAAACAGTGAGAGCCATTTTGTAATCCGAAGGGCATAACTCTGTATTCGTAGGTGCCCAGTGGTGTGAACATGGCCGTCTTCCACTCGTCGCCCTCCCGCACACGAATCAGGTTGTACGCGCCTCGCAGATCCAACTTGGTGAAAACGCGTCCTTTCCTTACCGTCGCGAGCAGGTCGTCTATTTTGGGCATGGGGAAGGACGAGGGCTTGGTTTTCGAGTTCAAAATTCGAAAGTCCACTACAAGCCTCTTCTGGGGCGTGTCTCGCTTCTTCACAAAGAATACTGGGCTGCCCCCTACAGCTTTCGACTCCCGGATGAACCCGCGCTTCAAATTGTGGTCTATGAACTCCCTAAGTTCCTGCAGTTCATCCTCAGACATGGAATACAGTTTCCCTGTTGGCAGCGTCGCCCCCGGCAGGAGATCAATCTTGCAGTCATAGGGTCTGTGGGGGGGTAGCTTGTCCGCTTCCTTCTCGCAGAACACCTCCAAAAATTCAGAATACTTGAGAGGTACTGCTTGCAGCGTGCCCAAATGTAACTGTGGGTCATCCTCCTCCCCTTCTGGTCTAGGCAGAATGCAGTGTTCCGCACAGTAGGAGGAGCCAAAAGTCAGTTGGCGTTGGTACCATGCCAATGCTGGGCTGTGCCTGTGTAGCCAACTCATTCCCAGAACTACTGGCGTGTCCGACAATTGGGTGACGTTGAAGCTGATTATTTCTCGGTGATTCCCAATTTGCATCACCATAGGTGGTGTCTGCTGTACCACCTGCCCCCCTAGCAGTTCCCTGCCATCCACTGTGACAACGTTCAGGGGCAGTGTGGCTGGCAGTAGCGCTATGTTGTGTTGTTGAAGGAATTCCAGTGCGATAAAGTCCGCATTACTGCCAGAGTCAATCGTAATCGGCACTTCTAAAGTGAGACCACTGGGCAGCTGGAGCGATGCGGTGAGCTGCACCACTGGTTTGGGCGGGAGGGGATCCGTGGGCTTCAAAATCTCTGGGGACTTCTTTACTGACTCGCCTGGCTGGCCCCCAGTGCTTCTGTTTCCAGCCAGACTCCTTCGTTTCCCTGCTGTGGTTCACTTTGCTGAGTTGCTCCCATTACTGTCATTGAAGCTGCAGTGTGCTTGTGGAGCCTCTGGGGACACTCTTTCGCCATGTGCTTAGGACTTTCACAGATGTAACACTTCCTGTTCCCTCTAGGCTGCTTTGTTTTGACTGCTCCCGGTGTTAAGGCTCTGGTGGCTGATTGAGCTCTAGCACCGCCGATCTCCATTGGCTCCTCCCCCCCTGCTTGCGGAGGCGTTGATTGCGCACGCGCGACATCCCTGGGCAAGAGGGAGGGCGCTCTGGCTGGTGTGCGTCCCCAACGCCCTTCTTCTCTGTCCCATGGGCGGTCCTCCAGCCTCACCCCCACTGCGAGCGATCTGTCCACCACTTCCTGGGTGCTTTTGGGTCTCTCCCCCCGCGCTATCTCATCCTTGATTTGGGGGTTCAATCCTTCCCAATAAAGATCTCTAACGGGGGGGGAATCCTTGTCCCACCCCAAGGCATTGACCAATGCAAAAAAGCGGGAGTGATACTGCCTCACGCTGGCTTTCCCTTGTCTCAGCCCAAATATGTCCTTACGGGCAATGTCAATGTCTATTTTCGATAGAAAGCAAGAATCCATCGCTTTAATGAATGCAGCTGAACTCTGGAGCGCTGGGTCCATATCTCTCCACAGATTGCGCAGACATGCTTTCGCGTCTCCATGCAAATGAGACAAGATAAACCCCACTTTTTCCTGCTCATCTCTAAACTCTT
The DNA here is from genome assembly GCF_964270895.1 of Podarcis filfolensis. NCBI lineage: Eukaryota > Metazoa > Chordata > Lepidosauria > Squamata > Lacertidae > Podarcis > Podarcis filfolensis. Next base: position 18,054,548 of record NC_139612.1, read on the forward strand.
TTTCCAGCAGTTTCAGCGCAAACTGCACGTCTGCTCGGAAATTGGGGTACTGCTGTAAATTCCCATCGAAGTGAGATACAATGCTGCCTCCTCTCCTCCCCAACCCGATCCCCTCGGATCTGGACCCCGTTTGTGCCTGCTTAGTAAGCACGTCCAACCTGGCTTGGAGATCTCGGCATGCAGCAGCCGCTTCATCCTCTCTTTTCCTGGAGGCGAGTATCTCTGCGCTGAGCTGCGTTACCGCTTCTTGCAGGGAAGCAATTTGCTCTTCAGTAGACATGTCGCTTGACTCTTGTGAGCTCCCAAGGCACCAGTCCTCTTTCCTCCCTGCTTCGCTCCCCACACGCCGCTTGAGTCAAAGAGAACTGATGAAAACTTTGAGTGATGGGACTTACTGTCAGAGACTGCCTCTAGGTCCCGGCTCACAAAGGACCAACGCTAGCCGGTAGAACGGTATAAAGTCTTTATTGAAGTATAGTTTCCATTTCCAAATCTTAGCGTGCGTCTCTACGTCTATTCCCTAGATCGGCGAAGTCCCATCTGAATCTCCGCCTCCTGTACACCAGTTCAAGACCCTAGCCTTGCTCCACCTTTTGCGTCTCTCCTTTCGCCTCTGGGTCCTACCACCCCCCGGGGTTCCTTCCTTCCTGGATGCCTCGGATGCGGACCCTTCGGATTCCTCCCCCTCCCTTCGGCGGGCTTTAGGACCTGGCTCCCTTTCCGGGCTGCTCATTGCGCCTCCCTCTGTTACATTTGAACTTGGCGCGCGCGCGCTGTCTCCGACCCTCCTCTCTACCGTTTCCTCGCTCTCCGACGCAGGCGTGGCTGCTGCCGGAGAGCTGCCTGTCGCTGGTGCCTGGAACTCCTCCCCCCTGCTGCTCTCTGGTGGCGTAGCTGGTCCGGATTTCCAGCTGCTGCTCTCTGAATCCCCTCTGGTCCCTCCTTCCTGAGGTGCCCCTCTTGGCAACCCCCCAGCTCTGCCCACGGGAGCCCCTTTCTGTGAATCCTCCGATTCGCTGGAGAGACTTAGGGACCTTGGTCGGCTATCGTCGCTAACTTCTCCCTCCGATTCCTCTCCATCCGTCCCTTCTGCTCCTGAACCCCTGACAAATAGCAAAAACAAAAGCGCCAAACTTAATCCATTCTGGAAGTCTGTTTGACTTCTGAAATGTTTGAAAACCAAGGTGCAGCTTCTGATTGGTGCAAGCGCCCCAGACACATTAGCCGACAGCTGCATCGGATGTTCAGCTTCCGAAAAATGTTCGAAAACCAGAACACTTACTCTGGGTTTTCGGCATTTGAGAACCAAAGTGTTTGAGTACCAAGGAGTTTGAGAACCAGGGTACCACTGTAACCCAATTCAGTTATAAGGTAGTTTTATATACTCAAACTGGGATGCTACTGAAAATGGCAACCCTGTGTTGAGTCACGCTGTCACCGTTGGGTACAGTATATTGCATGTCTTGATGTCATTATGCTCAGCGACAGCCAGTGATGTTGAATGGGAGCAGGGAATTGAAAAGAATATTAGGTTCATTCTACCAGATGTTATGTTAGGGTGCTGGAGTGACGCAACTTGGGGTCGACATTTTTTTGTAACAGCTTTACCTTTCTGTTTGGAAACTTTTAGTTTCGTCCTGGTACATACTTGCTTTGCATTATCTGCCCTTATAAAATATATACCTGTGGTATATAAATTCAATAAATAATCCTTAATATTTTTCAGAGAACAACATAGGTCTACAGACCTCCCCAGATTTACAGAAGCTGTCCCGGTTTCTCATTTGATCCTGGAATGTCCCGCTTTTCCTTAGGACATCCCTATTTTCATAGGGAAAATGTTGGAGGGTGTGGAGTTATCAGACCACCAAGTCATCTGAAGGCAGCTGTGTATAGGGAAGTTTCTTAATGTTTTATATTTTTATGTTCTTTTATATGTTGGAAGCCGCCCAGAGTCGCTGGGGCAATCCAGTCAGATGGGTAGGGTATAAATAATAAAGTTGTTGTTGTTGTGGAATAGGACGTCCCTCTTTTCATCAGAGAACTATTGAAGGCATGGGTCTATCATAATCACATCAAACATCACTTCATCTTGGCACAATGCACTAGGAATGCATGCTGTGCCAAATTTATGGCAATGGCACATTTCATATACCCTTTAACAGCTCTGATAGAATCTGGAAGTAAGAATTGTTGGAGGAAATGTGTAGTGATGGGAATGTATTGTCATATGTGGTGGGATTGTCCGTTAGTTAATGAATTTTGGAAACAGATTGGTATAGAAATATCGGGAATTGTGGGTAGGAAGGTGGGAATATCTAAATTAATGGTTCTTATTAGTCTGAGTAGCACTGAGTTAAAAACAAAAGAGGAATGTAAAGGGGTAAAATTGATGGTAACTGCAGCCAGACAGGTTATAGCAAGTAATTGGAAAAATGCAGAAGAGCTAGGGGTGAACCAATGGAGGAAAAAAACTGAATAATATTATAATTTTAGAACATCTAACTGTGAAGATACACAGAATGAAAGGGTTTAAGATCAGTGAGAAAGAGGAGGATTGGTTGAGAAGATATTGAATTATTTGGGTAGGTTTGAATAATTTGGGGCAATTAAAATGTTAAAAGTTAAATAAACCTTGTGGATGGAGGAGTGTTAACGTATATAAAATGTACATATGGTTGATTTGAGTAAGGTATTATTGATTATGTATACCCAGTGTATCAGCCGCCTGGGAGGTTTCACTGTTTGTGTTTGGTTGTTGGTAAAAAATAAAAATTTAAATATATATATTTTTATATAAAAAAAACAGCTCTGGGATATGGTTCTAAGGAAGGCATCAGTTCTTGATTCCTGCCTGTCATGTAAAGTGAATGATTCCTCATTCTAGAAGGGTGCCAGCCCTAATCACACCCAAGCAACCCTAAGCAACATAGTGCATGCAGAAGCATGGAGAATCCCCACCGATAAGGTCATCAAGCCATAGCAGTGCCCCACTGACCTCCTCCCTAAGCAAACCTTTCAAGTGAATTCTGCTTTGAAGAACTCTACAGCCTTTGCAGTTCCATCAGATTCCCAGCTGGCTTCTTTCAAGGACATAGCCGAAGACAGAATTTTAACAAACGTGGCCGACCCAGCATAACTATTATCTTTACCGAGATAAAATGTCGCAGCCGTGAAGACCCTTTGAGAAAGATGTGTTTGACAGCCTGGAGTCGGAAAACCTATCAGAGCAGAGCCACAATAATATTTAGGTGAATTGTCCTCCTTTACAAGAACAGCAACACATTTCTTGCCAATCAACACCTGCCCAAATGGAGACATCCAAGCTTCGTTCAAATTATGAATTGGGGGTGAGGTGCTTAATCTGTATAGTGAACCTGCTAAAAACTTTGACAGTGGATGGCTATGGATGGCTATTCGGAAGTTAGCCACTCCTGCATTTTACTCTCATGAAAAGCATTTCCTATTCAAAACACGTGCATACACCACAGTAGCTCTCTAGGGCCTCAGGTCTCTTCTGTCACTTGCAGAATGAACTTTCTACCTGGAGACGCTTGCGATTGAAATTAGGACTTTTTGTATGCAAAGCATGTTCCTAACCACACAGCTTCCACCCTTCCCCTTTTCGACGGTGTGACAACTTCACACCCATACAAGATTCTTGGGGAAATGGAGGGGATGTGCCAGTTACAGCTACCAACATTTTTCCCAATGCTCAGTTAATGTAGGCACCTTTATTTTTTTTATTTTTTTTTTTTTTTATAGTATTTTTTATTGCGTTTCTTTCCAAATTTTGTACATTGCAAGCAAATGAGGAGTTTACAAGAAACCATTTTTTTTTTTTTTTTTTTTTTTTATAACAAAACAATAAAAATCAAAACAAAAATAATCCCAACTTGGACTTCCCCACCCCTTCCGATTCTGCGTTCTTTATATTAACCTTGTCAGCAATTTATTACCTTATGTCCTACCTTATTGTAACTTTTGCATGTTATGTATCTAAATTCAATATATTATATCACAATTTTTATACCTTTAAAATAAACGTAACATGTTCAATTCATATTATCTCCTTTTCTCTTTTATCACTTGATTTACTATTTACTTAATCATGATTGCTAAAGCGTATCATTTCCAAATCATGCACAATCTTAAGATTCATACAGTTTATAATACTTTTGCAAGTAGTCTTTAAACTTTTTCCAGTCCGCCTCAATTGTTTCTACATCCAAATCTCGGATTCTGCCGGTCAGTTCAGCTATCTCCATATAGTCCATCAACTGCGTCTGCCATTCCTCCAGCGTGGGTAAATCTTGTGTCTTCCAGTTCTTTGCAATGAGTATTCTTGCTGCTGTACTAGCATACATAAACAAAGCTCTGTCCTTCTTTAACACTTTCTGGTCCACCATGCCCAACAGGAAGGCCTCTGGTTTCTTGGGAAAGGTATACCTAAATACCTTTTTCAACTCATTATAAATCATTTCCCAGAAAGCCTTAACCTTTGGGCATGTCCACCAGAGGTGAAAGAAAGTCCCCTCTGCTTCCTTACACTTCCAACATTTATTGTCAGACAGGTGATGTATCTTAGCTAACTTGACTGGGGTCATGTACCACCGGTATATCATTTTCATAATGTTTTCCTTCAAGGCAGTACTTGCCGTGAATTTCATTCCGGTGTTCCATAACCTTTCCCAGTCTTCAAACATAATGTTGTGTCCAACATCCTGTGCCCATTTAATCATAGCAGATTTAACTGTCTCATCCTGTAAATTCCACATAAGCAGCAAGTTATACATTCTAGATAACAGCTTTGTCTTTGGTTCTAACAATTCTGTCTCTAGTTTCGACTTTTCCACCTGGAAACCAACTTTTTTATCCATTTTGAAAACCTCTTGAATTTGAGCATAATGTAGCCAATCTCGCACCTTATTTTTTAGTTTATCCTGGCTCTGCAACTTCCAATTGTCTCCAATTTTTTCAGTTAGTTCCCAATATTTCGGCCAGTAGGCCTCCATATTGGGTCTTTTTCGGGCCTTGGCCTCCACTGGTGATAACCACCTCGGAGTTTTACTCTCTAGTAAGTCTTTATATTTCATCCAGACTGCAAAAATTGCTTTTCTGACAATGTGGCTTTTAAACAATTTATGTGCTTTAACCTTGTCGTACCATAAGTATGCGTGCCAACCAAAAGCATTATTAAAACCTTCCAGATCTAGGACATCAGTGTTTTCCAACAAGAACCAATCTTTCAACCAGCAGAAGGCTGCAGCTTCATAGTACAACCTCAGGTCCGGCAGGGCAAACCCCCCTCTTTCTTTTAAATCTGTTAATATTTTGAACTTTATTCGGGGCTTTTTGCCCTGCCAGATAAATCTAGATATATCCTTCTGCCATTTTCCAAAGCAATCCACTCTGTCCACGATCTGTAAGGTTTGAAACAAAAATAACATTTTCGGCAACACATTCATTTTTATAGCTGCGATTCTTCCCAACAAGGAAAGTTTCAATCTTGACCAAATTTCTAAATCCTTTTTAACTTCCAACCAACATTTCTCATAATTATCCTTAAATAAATTCAAATTCTTGGAGGACAAATAGATCCCAAGGTATTTCACTTTTTTAACCACATTCAGCTCTGTTTCTCTCTGAAACCCCTCTATTTCTGTAATTGTTAAATTTTTGGTCAGAACCTTAGTTTTTTGTTTATTCAACCTAAATCCCGCCACCCGACCAAATTCAGATATAAGTTCAAGAACTTTTTTTGTACTGGATTCTGGCTCCTGCAGTGTCAAAACTAGGTCATCTGCAAAAGCTTTCAGTTTATATTGTTTCACTCCGACCTCTATCCCTTGTACCAACCGGTCCTCTCTGATCATATTCAGTAGCACCTCCAGGACTGAAATAAATAACAGAGGGGATAGAGGGCACCCTTGTCGTGTCCCTTTTTCAATTTTAAATTCCTCCGTCACCACATTGTTCACTATTAATTTAGCTTTTTGTTCTGAGTAGATTGCATGTAATCCATTCTCAAACCCCCGTCCTACTCCCATCCCTTCCAAGTTCTTCTTCATAAACATCCAAGATATGTTGTCAAAAGCTTTCTCCGCATCAATAAAAATTAACACCGCCCTTGTGTTCCTGTTAGTCTGCAAAAGTTCTAAAATGTCAATGATGTTTCTAGTATTCTCATATAAATGTCTACCAGGGAGAAAGCCTGCTTGGTCTTTATGAATTACTTCATTTAAAACTTTTTTAAGTCTATTTGCCAAAATGTCTGCAAATATTTTGTAATCCACATTTAGGAGTGAGATGGGACGGTAGTTTTTAAGCTGAGTCTTTTCAGATTCTGACTTAGGTATCAATGTGATGAAGGCTTCTTTCCACGTTTCTGGTGCCCTCTTCCCATCCATGATCTGGTTGCATACCTCCAACAAAGGTTGTATCAAATAGTCCTTCAGAACCTTATAATATTTGGAGGTAAGCCCATCCGGGCCTGGAGATTTGCCTAGTTGCATGTTCTGAATGGCACCTTCAATTTCCTGTGAGGTTATTGTAGAGTTCAAGATTGATCTTTTATCTTGAGTTATTTTTGATAGTCCATTTGTCTTTAAAAATTGATCTATCTCTGATTCTTTCTGGGGCCCCTGTGCATACAGTTCTTTGAAGTATCTGTGGAAACACTTCCTAATTTCTTCTGGTTTCTGTACTATCCTTCCATCAATCTCTAGATTTGTTATCGTATTTAGCTTTTGTCTTTTTTTCAGCTGCCAAGCTAGCAGCTTTCCACATTTATTTGCTGATTCAAAGGATCTTTGCTTCATCTGTTTTATTTTCCATTCAATCTCCTGATTGATCAATTTTGAGTATTCTGCTTGGTGGAATTTAATTTCTCTCAGCACCTCCTTGGACTTTGGTTTGGTTCTCAGTTTTTTCTCTCCTTGGTGTATTTTCTCCAGTATTTTGTCCTTCTTTCCATTCCAGAGTTTTTTCTTAATTATATTCTGTTGTATCAGAAACCCTCTCATAACAGCTTTGCTTGCATCCCAAATCGTTCTTTTTTCAACTGTAGTATTCAGATTTATCTCAAAATAATCCTTTAATGTTTTTTGGGCCTTTTTCACAATCTCTTGATCTCTTAGTAGTGTGTCATTCATTCTCCATCTGAAGGAACCGGGTTGAGTTAATCTAAGTTCTATTTTCAAGGCGTTGTGGTCGGAGCATGTTTTTGGGCAGATTTCCACCTTTTTAGTCTTAGGTGCCAGCCCCCTGGAAGTCCAGATTTGGTCGATCCTTGACCAGGACAGGTGGGCCTCAGAGAAAAAAGTTCCTTCTTTACCTAGGGGGTTCTTTGTCCTCCATATGTCGATCAAATCCAGATTGTCAGTCAATTCGAAAAAAGTTTTGGGCAGTCTGCCGTCTGATGTTAAGTTCTGGTTGTAAGACTTATCCATATGTGTAGACACCACTCCATTCATATCTCCCATCATTATGATGTTAGCATAATCCAGATAGTCCAGCAGCGTCTCATGCAGCTTCTTGAAAAATTCTAATTTCCCGTCATTTGGGGCATAAATTCCTAATATCAATATTTTTTCTCCTTGGGTTTGAATTTCAATTGCCAAAATTCTTCCTTGTTCATCCTTAAATAAAAATTTAGGTGTCAGGCTCTCCTTAGCATTGTAGGCACCTTTATACCCTTCCCCAAAACAGAAGGCATTATCTCATAGCCATTGGAAGGCATGGTGTTGTTGTTGTTGTTGTTTAGTCGTTTAGTCGTGTCCGACTCTTCGTGACCCCATGGACCAGAGCATGCCAGGCACTCCTGTCTTCCACTGCCTCCTGCAGTTTGGTCAAACTCATGCGTTGACTATGAGGGCCACTCCATTTCTTTTATGGGATTCTTGCCCACAGATCTTATGGGTTAGCATTCATGTATTTAGGAAGTCAGTGGCATTTCCCACACCCAGTGATATTCTCTTCTGAAAAATAGGTGTCAGTACTCAGTAGGAAGTTGTTACAGTAAGCGCCACACTGTTTAACAACAACAAAATAGGTGCTGGTATTGCGTATCCTAGGGTGCCTCCGATAAAAAGCACAGCCCACGCCTCCCCCAGCAAAATTGAATGCCCAGTCAATCATCTAAATGTCTTGAAAATATTAGTAATTGTGACTAGAAAGTATCTTGTTAAGTGCTGGCTTGGATTTGATGCTCGTTAAACTTCTAAACAGCAGTTCGAAAGCACCCTTAAGTGCAAGTAGATAAATAGGTACCGCTTTATAGCGGGAAGGTAAACGGCGTTTCCGTGTGCTGCGCTGGTGCTGGCTCGCCAGAGCAGCTTCGTCACGCTGGCCACGTGACCCGGAAGTGTCTCCGGACAGTGCTGGCCCCCGGCCTCTTAAGCGAGATGAGCGCGCAACCCCAGAGTCGGTCACGACTGGCCCGTACGGGAAGCGGTACCTTTACCTTTACCTTTAAACTTCTAAACTGTATAATGCACTTAAATTTTAGATTATAAAATGTTCAGAGTAAAATTACTTCGGGAGTGCAAACAGTCAGAGTGACTGCTATGCTCCTGCGCACATAGATAGTAGTGAGAAGTAAACGTCGATTTAATGTAGCCAACTTCCACCTTAAGATAAAATCAACTTTTTGAGTTCCGTATGGAGTCAGCATGCAGCAAATTAAAAAATATTTTCAAAACCTCCGTTATCTGCTTTTGACACCTCAAGTCCAAAATCACACATTCTTTCCGAATAGACAATATATGCAAATAACACCCTTTTTATTCAGTAGCTGAATTTTTTGAAGGTACCTCGGACGATTCACTAAGATGGAATGACATTCTGCAGTTACCAAGCCAGGTAAAAAAACCTACAACAGCAGGGTAGACATTGTCTACTGAAAACTCAAAATTGGCCTCAGGTATGTTGAACATACCTGAGGGACATGGGTGGCGCTGTGGGTTAAACCACAGAGCCTAGGGCTTGCTGATCAGAAGGTCGCGGTTCAAATCCCCACAAAGGGGTGAGCTCACGTTGCTTGGTCCCTGCTCCTGCCAACCTAGCAGTTCGAAAGCACCTCAAAGTGCAAGTAGATAAATAGGTACCGCTCCGGCGGGAAGGTAAACGGCATTTCCGTGCGCTGCTCTGGTTTGCCAGAAGCGGCTTAGTCATGCTGGCCACATGACCCGGAAGCTGTACGCCGGCTCCCTCGGCCAATAAAGCGAGATGAGCGCCACAATCCCAGAGTTGGCCACGACTGGACCTAATGGTCAGGGGTCCCTTTACCTTTACCTTTACCTTTATGTTGAACATCGGGCCACCCCAGAACAAATTTCTCATTGTCTTCTTACGTCTCTGATTTCATGCCACTGAAATAAAAAGAAAGCCAGTTTGCTAGGATCACCTGACAGGTTAATCATTCTGCTACTGATTCGATTGAAGCATGTTGAGTAACAAGGATTGCTTCCATCAACTGCTAACCACATACGCATGAAAAACCCTACACAACTGATATTTATGGCTATACAGTGGTACCTCGTGTTACATATGCTTCAGGTTACAGACGCTTCAGGTTACAGACTCCTCTAACCCAGGAATAGTACCTCGGGTTAAGAACTTTGCTTCAGGATGAGAACAGAAATCGTGCTCCGGTGGCGCAGCGGTAGCGGGAGGCCCCATTAGCTAAAGTGGTACCTCAGGTTAAGAACGGACCTCCGGAACGAATTAAGTTCTTAACCCAAGGTACCACTGTATATGTTTTAAAACATTGAACTATAGTTATAAAGTAGATACACCAATCCTCTGAAATTTCCAGAACTAAATGGTGAAAAACCAACCATATTTTTTTTTTGGGGGGGTGTAACATTTAAATAGGCTTCTTGAAAAAATACAGAGAGAGTGGAAGACTACTTTTACGTGAATACAGTGGCACTTTATTGAATTTACTCATTATATTATTGGGCTTTCAGTTATTGTACTTTACTACCTGCATGTTCTTGCTAAATGTCTCGTGCCATAAGCACCTGTCATTATAACGGATGCACCACTGTACTATAGAGGAATTTTAAATATTAAATGTATTCTGTAATCCCATTTTGATTTTAATTAGCCGACATATAGCAGTGCTACATTTATTCCTGAGTTTGCAAGGAAAATAAAGAATACATTGCTTCTAAACTGTTTTCTTTGTTCTGTTATTGTAATCCCAGGATATGCATCACACAGGGACATTTGCTCAATGGGAAGCAATCTCATATATATATATATTTGCAGTGTTTTCGGTAACCAATTTAAGGACACAGGCTGCTTCATCAGTGACAAAACCAAAAAAACTACTGTCACTATTGAGACAGCTGAAGTTTTAGTACAAAGAACTATACAGAAATATCTTCTCAGCAAGGGAATATTACAACAGAATGCAGAGCACTTATTATACCCAAAGATAGATACAAACAAAAACTAGACTATTGTTCATTTTAGCAGAGGGCTATTGGGACGACAAGATAAGATTAATTGAATCATTTGCGAGTTTGACAATAGGATGACACAGCTAAACTAATTAGGCAAGTACAGAAAGGCAACTGGAGGATAATTAGCAAGTGTATTAATTTAGCAAAGGAGATATCTCATTTTAAACAAAGACATTGATACTGCCTTAGTGTACGATGGAAAAAGCATTTTCAGATTTTAAATTAATGTTTTCCAGTTCTCCTGAAGGACTTGAACCCAAATCTAATGAACTCAAAAAACCCTCTACTGATTCCATACCCATTTGGCACCATCGACCCAAAGCTAAGCATTGTCAAGTCCCATTGATTTCAACAGAAGAGTTTAAAGCACATACTTTGCCGCCACCCCAACTGAAATTAAATGGGACTTGAAAACCCTTGACTTTGGCTGGATGGTGGCTGCTGTGAGCAAGTTGCCTAAAGTGGCTTTGTACATGCTATGCATGCAGTTAGCATAATCTGAAAATTGCTCTCACGAACTGGGAAGATACCATGATATGGTCAGTGCATTAGTTGTGCTCACTTCTATCTGGATAGCTCAGTTGGCTAGAGCATTGTGCTGACAACACCAGGTTTGCAGGTTCAATGGGACGACTGCATATTCCTGCATTTCAGGGATTGGACTTGAATCTAGATGGTCCTCAGGGTCCCTTCCAACTCTAGGATTCTTGCTGAAACACCTTGACAAAGGGTTGCAAATGCTTATTGATATAAAAATCAATTAACCTGAAAGAGCTACCCTTAAGCTGCTTCTATATGTAAGATATCTAAACAAACCCAAAACCAAAAATATGTTCATTTTTGCACCCAGAAGTTTAATTTGCCCAATTGTTGACTTTGGCTTCCATTTCTTGTACAGTGGTACCTCTGGTTGCGAACAGGATCCGTTCCGGAGCCCCGTTCACAACCTGAAAGGAATGCAAACCGCGTCTGCTCGTCTGCGCACACGCGTTGCAATTCGCCGCTTCTGCGCATGCGCGTGACATCATTTTGTGCGTCTGCGCATGTGCGAGTGGCGAAACCTGGAAATAACCCTTTCCAGTACTTCCGGGTCGCCGCGGGACGCAACTTGAAAAGACGTAAACTGAACTGAACGTAACAAGAGGTATGACTGTAATCGTTTAGGTTCTCAACCTAGAGTCTATCTATACATAATTTTAACCTACCATAGAAGCATTCTGTAACTCCGTGCCAACACTCAGTCATTTATTAGTGTCAAAAATATGGCCAATTTTCCAAGATAATTTTTTCCAGCTGGCCAGCCTACAGGACGCAGAACAGCAGTGCGTTCTAAGTGCCAAGCAGTGAAAGCCTGCTCCAAAAGTAGGGAACAGTTAACACATCCAGCCAATTCTGCCTTTTTAACCATTTGTGCTTCTTAAAAACAATTGTTTTAGACATACAATATAATAGGAAACATTTAACAGTATGCCAAGACTCATGAAGAGTTGTAGCGCGATGTAAATTTTACGTATGCTAATGCCAGATACTGCTACTTGGGTTAGCCGTCCAAATTCCAGATTCAAATGAAAAATATATATGTTGAAAGAACAATAATCTAAAGTCCAATGGCCCAAACCTAATATGGAGTAAAGCATGATTATGTCTACCTTTTGCCAGGCTTTGGGGGATCAGATCCCTCACACGGTGGCAGAAATGACTCAGAAAAACAGAGAAGAGTTCTTACCAATTAGTTTATTCAATAATCATAGCGAGAGACAAAGGAATGAGGTCTCTCTCTGGAAATAGCATTGCTCCAAGGGAAGTCCCACCCCACTACATCGTCCCTTCACCCCTGCATCAGTTAATTTGAGCTTTCTGCTTCTGAGCTTTCTGTTCTACTACCCTCAATGCCTGCCTGGTCTTGGGAGGGGGGTCAGGAATGCTTTCCAAGGACACTGAGTCTGTCAGCTCTCTCTCCCCGGTGCTTCTTCTTCCTGCTGTTCCTCTTCCAATATTTCCCAGCTTCTCCACTCTGCAGCCTCTGAACTATGCCCTTCTGCAAACCACTGTTCTAAATCTATACTGTCCTCCTGTTCTCAGGAAGGTTCAGGAGAAGTGGGGGTTGGTCCCCACCATTCCTCCTCGGTCCAGACCCAGACAGCTTTAAGCCAATATCTCTGACTTTTAGACATGGCTATGTGTTTTCACTTGCTGTGTTTTTCACTTGCTGTAACCTGCCTTAGGTTTTTATAGTGAAGAGAAGGCATGAAATCAATTTGACACCAGAATTCTAACTAGATGGACCTTTGTTCTAGTCAGTGCTATTTTTCTAGAAAAAGTGGTGCCGGAACTCACCATGAACGCCTCCCTTGTTCTCTTAGAATGGGCATGGTGCCCACCTGAGAAGTGCTGGAACTGAGTTCCAGTGAGTACCAGCTGGAAAAAAACCCTGACTAGTTGAGCAGGACTCTCCTTATATTACTTTATGCCACAGAAGTCAATAGATGTCCTTTTGGGTGGGACAATCTCAGTCTATGGGACTGCCGTGGTTAATCATCCAAGTGCCCACATGCTGTATTTCCATGGCTCTCGGGATTTTGTTACAGAGAAGCCAAATGACGTTTGTTCCTTTAGCATTCTCACATTTAGGCAGTGGGCTGCCATATGTCCTACTTTTCAAAATCTTGCCTAGAATTAAGCTACTGCAACCATGTTCTGTTATGTATGGTGCGCCACTAAAAACTGGACTTTGAGTGATGATGTTGAATGAATGATATGTATGCATCTCAGAAAAGCAGATTTTATTGTCCAGGTGTCTGCATGTGAATTTATGCATCTTCATATGCGTCACTTTAGATCATAGAACAAATCAACATCAGGATTAAAGGAATTTTTTCTTTAGTGTTCTACTCCTGTAAGAAACACGAAAGTATGGTTACTTTCAGGCACCTTTTTGACAAGAATACTTAAAAAAGCATAGAAATGTGTTGGGGCCAAAGACTGGGGAGTGAAATATACTTGGAGTCAAGTGTGGATTTCATGCTCCTTATTCAGCTCATAGTGGTGAGGAGGAATGGAAGTTCCCCCAGAATGTCTGCTTTATGTACATTATTTACACAATGGGCCCCACGTGATTGGCTAATTCTGGGATTCACCTGTAGGCCAATCAGGTTGCAGATTCACTTCCATATGGAGCTGGATTGGGTGGCTCCTGTGGACCAATCAGACTGCTGCATTCTGAATCCTGTTGTTCTAGGACCAATCAGAATGCTGCCTTTTGGATCCTATTCAACTCAGTACATAACAGGAGAGAAGGAAGAACCCGGGCAAGTAGCTTCATCATCACAGAACAGAAATAGGCTGCAACTCTTATTCTAAGGCAATGTCCTGAGTAATGATAGTGCTCAGCTCATCTACTTAGTAAATGAAGGGAGGAATCCCAGCCTGATTTAAATTTTGATCACTGCTTGCTGTAAACAGGGCCAATACCTGCAGCAACATCATGTGATCAGCATCAGGGCATCAGAAGAGTACTGCAGCATCAGACCATAAGTTTACCTAGTGGCCAACCAGATTTCCCCAAATTTATATGAGTCGGCAGGGGAAATACGAGTAATGTACCGCACATTGACAGCAGAGAGATGACCCTAAAGCTGTCTGTGACACTAGAGTAAATACTATCGCAGCCAAAAGATTTAGTCAATCTACAATAGTTGGTGGCGGGAGTCAGGGACCACTGTGTGCCAGCCAGCATGTAGAAAGAGGGGTAAAGGGACGCAGGTGGCGCTGAGGTCTAAACCACTGAGCCTCTTGGGCTTGCCAATCAGAAGGTCGGCGGTTCGAATCCCTGTGATGCGGTGAGCTCCCGTTACTCTGTCCCAGCTCCTGCCAACCTAGCAGTTTGAAAGCACGCCAGTGCAAGTAGATAAATAGGTACCGCTGTGGCAGGAAGGTATAAACGGCATTTCCATGCGCTCTGGTTTCCGTCACAGTGTCCTGTTGCGCCAGAAGTGGTTTAGTCATGCTGGCCACATGACCCAGAAAACTGTCTGTGGACAGACGTCGGCTCCCTCAGCCTGAAGCAAGATGAGCGCCACACCCTCTAGTTGACTTTGACTGGACTTAACCGTCCATTTACCTTTTACTTACTTAGAGCAAGTTGGTTAGCTCATGTGCCTTCAGATAATGCCCTAATGAATTTATTGTAGATACTCTTGGCAGATTCTTTGATGAAATAATTTCGTTTCCCTCTCCCTACGTTAGATTTATTTTGTTATTTACTCGTTTTTTATTTGTTTTCTGAACCATTAGGTCAATATAGGCTTCCTTGCTTTGCAGAACAAACTACTCCAACTCAATATGCTCACACTAAAACACACACCACTTTTTAAAATTAATTTGGACATTTGAAATGCCCCCGTGCTTTTGGTTTAATGGTTTTTGAATGCATTTGCCGCTGTGAGTGACAAGAGATTTCTTTTAACAAACAAAATATAAAAAGAATCCATTTTGTAGAACCTTTTGTGACAGAGGGCTTTAAGCAAGCTTTTGCAATCAGAAGATTTCTAATAAGCGTGTGGGAAATTTTTACCTATGGTACTCGGCCTCTACATTTCAGAATGAAACTTAATAGGACATTTCCTCCACTGACTTTCCTTGACAATCCTATGTTTCACAGTTGTGGTGAATGAAATAACAGTTGAGAAATAACTTGACCCTAGGTTGTCTACCTCCCAGCACTTATAGTCACAGACCATGAAACTAAGTTTCAGTGCTTAGTGAAACTGAACTGATTTAATTCCTAACTGGCAGAAAAGGAGGACTAGACCAGAGGTCAGCAACCTTTTCCAGCCATGGGCCAGTCCCCCGTCCCTCAGACCATGTGGTGGGCCGGACTATATTTTGGGGAAAAAATGAACGAATTCCTATGCCCCACAAATAACCCAGAAATGCATTTAAATAAAAGCACACATTCTACTCATGTAAAATCACCAGGCAGGCCCCACAAACAACCCAGAGATGCATCTTAAATAAAAGGACACATTCTACTCATGTAAAAACACGCTGATTCCCGGACTGTCTGCGAGCCAGATTTAGGAGGTGATTGGGCCGGATCCTGCTCACAGGGCTTAGGTTACCTACCCCTGGACTAGACATATTAAATATTTAGGTTCTTTGGAGCCATAAATTCTGGGTAAAAAATAAGAGTTCAGCTCCTAAAGATTTCATAATACATCATTACTCTGCTACATTCTTGTAAGCATGAAGGTTTTCTTGGTGTCTTAAACATGTAGTCCTATCCAACCCTACTCAGAAAAAAAGCCTCATTGACTTCAATAGGACTTACTTCCAAATTAGTGTGAATAAAATTGAAGCCTTAAATAGTTTAGCAGCGGACTGCAATTTTGTAGCACATCCATTTTGTTAATTCTGTTGAAAGTTACCGTATTTTTCGCCCTATAGGACACACTTTTCCCCCTCCAAAAATGAAGGGGAAATGTCTGTGCGTCCTATGGGGCGAATGCAGGCTTTCGCTGAAGCCTGGAGAGCGAGAGGCGTCGGTGTGCACCGACACCTCTCGCTCTCCAGGCTCCAGGAAGCTATCCGCAAGCCTTGCACGCCCGGGGGGAGTTCCCCCGGGCGCGCAAGGCTTGCAAGTGGCAGCCTGCAGCGCGGAGCACGGGGCGCCCTCCGGAGGACACCCCATGCTTCGCGCAGGTGTCGGCAAGCCTTGCACGCCCGGGGGGAGTTCCCCCGGGCGCGCAAGGCTTGCAAGTGGCAGCCTGCAGCGCGGAGCACGGGGCGCCCTCCGGAGGACACCCCATGCTTCGCGCAGGTGTCGGCAAGCCTTGCGCACCCGGGGGATCTCCCCCCAGACGCGCACGGCTTGCGGGCGGCAGCCTGCAGCGCGGAGCACGGGGCGCCCTCCGGAGGACGCCCCGTGCTTCGCGCAGGTGTCGGCAAGCCTTGCGCACCGGGGGGATCTCCCCCCGGGCACGCATGGCTTGCAGGCGGCAGCCGGCAGCGCGAAGCACGGGGCGCCCTTCGGAGGACAGACATCCGCAGCGTGGGGAGCCCTGCGGGAGTTCCCACAGGGCTCTCCATGCTGTGGATAGTAGCCTGCCGCCCGACGCGCGGGGCGCCCTGAAGCAGAGCGCCCCTCGCGCCGGGCAGACATCGGCCAGCCCCACAAGCTCGGGGGACAGCGGGGAGGCACAGCACCGCCATCCCACTGTTCCCCGACCTGGTTTTGGGGGGGAAATAAAGGGGGGGAATTTCCTTTATTTCCCCCCCCCCCCCAAAAAAGTAGGTGCGTCCTATGGGACGGAGCGTCCTATGGGACGAAAAATACGGTAAATGTAGCAAACATTAAACACTGCAGTATGTGCAACTACATTGAACAATATTATTTGGTTGATTCTAGGATGCATAATCCTATGCATAGTAGATTAGATGTAAAACCAGCTGTAAGTGTATGGTATGTGTATGGGATTGTAGCCTTCATTATATAAAGGTGTTTATAACACATAGCACAGTCCTAAGGATGTTCACTGTATACTTATTTAAGTCCATGTCCAATGGGATTCACCCCCTACCTAGTGTGTTTAGGTGTGCAGTTCATAGATATAATAGAATCATAGAGCTGGAAGGGATCCTGAGAATCATCTAATCCAGGCATCCCCAACCTGCGGCCCTCCAGATGTTTTAGACTACAACTCCCATGATCCCTAGCTAACAGGACCAGTGGTCAGGGATGATGGGAACTGTAGTCCAAAACATCTGGAGGGCTGAAGGTTGGGGATGCCTGATCTAATCCAACCCTCTGCAATGCAGAAATATGCAGCTGTATTTTTTAATTTTTATTTTTGCAAAAGAAGGTTCAGAATTTGAGGACTATCTGCGCATTATTGCTAACCATGAGCTTGAAATTCTGGAGAACATCCTGGAACAGCCAAAAAAACCAACCCAACATTCTATTCTATTACTAGATCAACTTAATTATGCATGTTTACACAAACCGAATACATTATCAAAATTACACAGAGTAAGTAGGGAAATTATTTTATTCAACAGCCCAGCCATAAACATGCTTATGCAAAAGGAACTTCAACTGAGTTTAGCAAAACTTGCGTCTGAGTAAACATTCTAAGAATTTGGATGCAAGTTAATCAGATTTCATTCTACCCCTTTCATTAGATTGAACGATAATTGCAACCGTTTAAATACTCTTCTTAACAGCAACCCCCAAAGTAGATTAGGAATTCTTTCCTAACTGCAGATGGATGAGGAAAGAAAGAGCTATTTAATGGGCGAGACTGAACATAATTAAGTGGTGTGTGTTGGGATTAAATAATGATGATGATTCGAATTTCATACATGCGTTGATAAGATGTGAACTGGCTGTAACTATTCATGAAAGAAATTTTGGAGTTGTGGCTGATAGCCCTATTTTGTATTTTTATGCTGTGAACCAGCCTGAGATCTTCAGATAAAGGCAGTAAACAAATTTAATAAATAATATGAAAAGCTCAAATTTGTGTGGACTCTTTGATCTGTCTTGTAACAGAATTATTATTATTATTATTATTATTATTATTATTATTATTATTATTAATTTCCAGGTGGCTTACAAATTCAAAACAAATTTTAAAAAATGTCCAGTAGCACCTTAGAGACCAACTAAGTTTGATATCCAGAACAAACTTAGTTTGTCCTTAAGGTGCTACTGGACTTTATTATTATTATTATTATTTTGACTGCGTCAGACCAACACGGCTACCTACCTGAATCAAGATTAAAAACAAGAACGGCTAAAAACACAGAAAAAACTAAAATTACAGTTTTCATTTCACTTTTAATTTGTATACTGCTTTCCCATATAACAATACCCAAGGTGGTTTTCGGAAACAACAAAATATACAGCAAAGAACACACACCTTATAACAATCTGAACCAATACAGAAAGTCATAATAAAACATAATATTCAACAATCTATTAGAATAGCACAACATGGACAGTTTAACACTGGCAGAATTAAAACTACAGTATATACACCTATAAGTAGATAAATAAATAAATATTCCTGTCTTTGTGCACCCATTTCCCAATACAATCCTATGTATGTCTACTCAGGAGAAGCAAGTTCCACTGATTTAAGTAAGAATCTCATTTGTGCATTTCAACCAGTTGTTTCCCATATACTTGGGTCTCCAGCTACATAACTACATTTCCCATGGTCCCTCACCACTGGGCCCGCGAGCTAGGGTTCATGGGAGTTGTAGTCCAAAAGAAAAAGAGAGCTGGAGGAACTCAAACCTCCCTTCCAACCGTTTCTTCCCCCGCCCAAGCCTCAGAAACGCGGCTCGCGTTGCCCGGCGCTGCGGAGCTTCAGTTTAGCACAGTGCGCGTGCGCCTGATCCGTTGGTAACGTCTAGGCGCCGCGAACCATAGAGGAGAACGAAGCCGCTGCGCACGCGCGGCCGGCAACCCACGAAGCGCTTAAAACTCCCCTCAGTCCCCGGGCCCGGTTTGCCATGTAAATAAGGCGAAGGGGTCGCTCCTGCCTTGCCTTCCTGTGAGGCCTGACCGGCCTTCAAAACTTGGGTT
>NC_139612.1:18673809-19060599 GCF_964270895.1 Podarcis filfolensis
TCTAATATCACAGTTGCTGCTGATGCTGCTTCTGTTGGTGCTGCTGAAAGTTTTTCTGAAAGGGCGGCTGATTTTGCAGCACATATGCATGCTGCAAGTGCTTTGTTAACAGAAGCGTTAGCATCTGAAAGAGAAGAGTCTGAAGCAAGTATCGAAGAAGCTACTGTAACAGGTGGGCAGTTATCAGATACCATATATTGCTGCTGCCTTTACGACTAAGAACTGTTACTGATTAGATGATGTTAATAATGTTGATGACTGAAATGCGTCACTTTCTTAGGTCCACTAAAATCACTTCCAGCTAGTGGCTCCTTAGTAAATAATAATAATAATAATAAAATAATAATATTTAATAATAATAATTTATTACTTGTACCCCGCCCATCTGGCCGGGCCTCCCCAGCTACTCTGGGTGGCTTCCAACAGTATATTAAAAACACCGTAAAACATCAAACATTAAAAACTTGCCTAAACAGGGATGCCTTCAGATGTCTTCTAAAAGTCAGATGGTTGTTTATTTCCTTGACATCTGGTGGGAGAGCATGCCACAGGGCAGGCGCCACAGCCTGGTTCCCTGTAACCTCACTTCTCACAGTGAGGGAACTGCCAGAAGGCCCTTGGCACTGGACCTCAGTTTATATGCTTCTTTCCCACAAATTGAGCCCAATGCAGTGTACAAGGAGGATAGTAAAATATATCAGCAAATAAATCTAAAAACAAAAACTAAACATTGTAATAGCAACCACCAATTTACAGAAAAGTGACAAGAAAAAAAAATGCCGAAAGCTGCATGGAAGAGTCATGTCTTGCAAAATCACTGCGATGCAGTTTGCTGAAGCTATAGAGTAGGAGAATGAATGCTACCATTTGGGTCCCTCAACTGAAAAGGGTCAGTTTCAGGAGCTTGCCAAGCCTCCATGGGTTTGGCAACAAATACTTACATGGTGGCCTCAACCCAGTTAGGCTCATTCCTAAATGTGGCTTTTGATATTCAGTAAGCATGCCTAGAATTGCACTGTCAGATTTGTATGTGGGAGAAATAATTATTTTTTGTATACATGTACTCCAGCATTTGTACAAAAGCTGTCCATATGAGCAAAAGCTTCCCAATTGATTACAGTGGTCTGGGTCCCGCACACCCCGTGCAAGTGGAATTAAGTTTTGTTCATATCTAGAGACACCACTCTGGGTACAAGGTATATATTGCTGGTGTGTGCATAGAGTAAATTGTTGCTGCTTCTGATCGTTATAACAGCTAAAGGATTATATATCATTGTCTCTTTTCTGTATGTTTTTATTTTAAATGGTGTCATAGTTATTATTCTATAATAGCAGATCTTGAAATAATTACATTTAAAAGAAGTAGATTATAACATGTCACATAATCTGTTACATTAAAAAAAAAAATTCTACCAAGGCCAGAAGAGAAGGAAAGGTAAATTCAGCAGTAACTTGACTTAATTCATCTAACTAAACAGTACAGTTTTTAGAATCTGTTGTTGATGAAATACAATAACAGATGTTTTGTTTTTTCAGTTCGATTCATGCTACATCCTGCTATCCAGGTTTTCACTAAGTCTTTTAACATTAACCAAACCGTGGAGCAAATGAAGAAGTACTTCGCAGGACGCTTAAAAATACCACTGGATATTTTACAAATTATGTTGCTAGGTATGTATAAAGCACTAGTGAGAATTAGAGTGAGTATTGACCAAGGTTTGCTTATGAACAACAGCAACAGAAAAGTTGTAATTTGCTAGAGAGAGTTCGTATTTTGCTGTTATCTTATTTAGTTTTCAATTTTTGTTTGGTCTATGTCAATTTGTCTTGATGTTAATTTGAGTCATTCTCATAAAGATAAGTAGTTCCTTTGTTAAACTCTTGCTTTATAATAGACGAACTAGATAGAAGATGGACGTGGAAAAAAAAAGCTTTGACTGGGATATCAGTTGGGACAGCATTGCCACAGGCTTCCCCTAAGTTTGGTTGCATTTCCAAAACCATCCTTAATTTTCTTTTCTAAAAAAAGAAAATGTTGATCTTTTTATTTGATGTGAAATATTAATAATCACTTTTTACTTTTAGGGCGAATAACTGACAATAGTGAAACACTATGGAATCTTGATGCTAAACCTTATGGGACCATACAAGTTGATATGTTCTCCCTTGATGAAGAAAACTTTCCCCTTAAAGCATCTAAACTCCTAGAGGAATACTACATGCCTGATGTTATAACTTTTAAAGTGCAAACAGGTAGACAGCAATGTTGCAACATGCACTCTAGCTCATTCTGGTGAGGTATTACTCTGTAACATCCTCTGTATAATTTAATAATACTGTTTAATCTGAACAGATGCAGAAACATTTAAGGAAGTAAATGTGTCAATTAAAAGACCAAATTTTCAGAAACCGTTTTTGGGTGGATATAGACATAAAGAAACAGGCACAGAATATCATAATGCAGGATCACAGACAGACCCCAAAAAACGTCCAGACAAAGGCTATGAAGAGTTCTGTAGGTCAACACAGGTATGTTTGCCAGAGTACAAAATAAAGCACTAATATGAAAATAATCGTATAAAGTAATTGGAAAGCTAATTCTAACAAATTAGAATCCTATAATTATACGAGTTATTTCTTCATCCATTTGTAAATGTGCTTTGTAGTCATTTTAATTTGTCCAGTGTTTCTAGCACAGCCTCTCTTTATTATGTGATCATTAAAATGAATAATTTTATTTCTAGACAGTTGTTGAGAGGAAAAAGCTGCAAAATACGAGAAATTCAACTTCCACTCAGATGACCAAAATTGGTGTCTATATTTCAAATGTCACTGACAGATTGATAGAACCAAAAGGGTATGTGACAGCTGATGAATACCATGCAAGAAGACTTCAGGCAGTAAGTACTCAATCCATTGAATTATCATCTTTAACCCAGCAGATTAAAAGACCCTGCAATCCTATATCCACTTACCTGGAGAGAAGTCCTATTGATAGACACCTATAACATTAAACTGCAAATCACAAATGTGATAAGTGAAATTTACATTTAAAGGGGACTCACATTCATCTTAATACATTACGAGTCACACACAGTGCTTCAAGTGGAGTTCCACTCATACAACAGGACTTTCTCTTCATCTCCTTCCTTGCACAAATCTTCTTTGGAGGGTCCCCCCGGCCTGTGGAGCAGATTTTCAGGGTGCGTAAGAAGCTTGCACCAGTCAGGAGTGGAAGGGGAAATTGGTTATGCAAGTGGAAGTCTGCTCCGTGAACAGAAAAGCAGCACTGGATCCAAATTTATAATCTTTCTTCACAATATCCTGGTATGGAGAAGGCACATAACTGTTTGTTTCTTTTTTAAAATGCATATTCAGTATAAATAGTATCTGAAGCCATTCTTCACTAGCTTTGGATTTGATAGTCAAACAGCATAATAGTGTGTGTCTCAGAAGTGAATTCTTATAAAGGCAAGTCCGTAGCTGTCAACTTTCTCCTTTTCTGGTGAGGAATCCTATTCGGAATAAGGGAATTTCCCTTAAAAAAAGGGAAACGTTGACAGCTATGCAAGTATATGATAAAGGCTTGTTTAAGGCAAGTGTTAATTCTGTAAATTGTCAAAAGTTTAAAAATGAAGAAAGCTTGCTCATTTCTCCCCACTTCAGTGATTCTTAAATTGTGGTCTGTAAATCACCAGTAGACCTTCCAGAAGACCACAGCAATCAGAATAAAACAATCTATGACTTTTCCTGGGCAAATAATGATGCATATGAAATGAAAACCCACCTTTTTCTTTTCATATTTATCATTTTTTGCGCTCTGATATGGTTGTGTTGAATATGTGGGATTTGTCCACAATCTGTCAAGTCGCTATCGCTATTTGTCTGTCAAGTCGCTATCGCTCAGGGCCTCTTCTTGCATTGCAGTCATTAGCCTCAGTAACAAGGAACAAACCCAAATCAACAATGCATATATGGACTTCCCAGCAAGTCCCCCATCCGTCCCTCTCACTCCGCACATTCATTATTTTAGTTAGCGTTCACTGTATAGCTCAGGGATGAGGAATCTGTGACACTCCAGATGTTGCTGAACTACAGTTTCCATCATCCCAGACCACTAGGCCACTTTTGCTGGGCCTGATGGGAATTGGAGTCCAACAACTTCTAGAATGCCACAGGTTCCTCAGCTCTGCTAGAGCTGCATTAGATTGCAGAAACCATCTGTTCTAAATCTAGAAGCATTCTAAGTGGCCTCTATACTTGAATTGCTTCCACCTTAAATTGTGGAACAAACAAATCAGAATAATGCAACAAACTGTAAGAGCTGCTCAGCTGTTCTGAAAGGGATCTCTGCTGAACACAGTGGAGCTTGTGTTTAAACATGTTTAGCATTAGTTTCTAAGGGTATGTCTGCCGTTGCATTTCAAAGCTTAATTTCTGCCCATAGTCACAATTTAAACAACCATGTATGCATTACACATTTTAAATAACTCTTTATAATAAGGGTCAATTCATCTATTGCTTCATTTAAAGATGTGACATTCTGGTTTGTAAATTACTTACTAAGAAAGCTAGTGAATTTGAAACGTATTTTTCTCATAATTGCCAAAACATATAACAGATGCAGCAGAATATTGCTTTTTTCTTTCCTGCTATCTCCTATTCCTGTCTACAGGTAATTGTGATACAAACATATTTCCGGCGATGGCTAGCTAAGACTTTAGTAAATAAACTAAAAGAAGAATTGCGTTTGAGACTGGAATGGGAAGAACAAGAAGAACTAAGGAGGCAGAGAGAGAGGGAAGAAAAACTGCTAAGGGAGTATAATCGAAGGCTGAATCCTAGAACAAAGGATGATTTTGAATTACTCTATCATGCTTTAGAATGTAAGAGATGGTGTGTTTTTTGTTTTTGTATTTAAGAGATGCATATTTTTGGAAATTCTGAAATTTGCTTGGTCGAAAACAGGATATAACCATTGGAATATTTTCTGGGAGGTTTTACACCAAACCACACTGGCTGTCATGAAATCACTGTTGAAATGGGATAGCTCATGCAGTTTTTCAATAAAACCATTCCAAAAGTCCGTTCAACTTCCAAAATGTTTGGAAACTAAAATGCAGCCCTGTCGGATGTTCGGCTTCCAAAAGAATGTTCAAAAACCAGAACACTCACTTCTAGGTTTTAATCGTTTGGGAGCCAAGGTGTTCGGGATCCAAGGTATGACTGTACAATCAAACTTCAGCTCCCGAACGCCTCCATTTTGGAATGTTTCGGCTCCCAAATGCCAAAAACCCAGAAGGAAATGCTTCGGTTTTCAAACTTTTCAGAAGCCGAATGGGCTTCCGGAACGGATTACGTTCAACAACCGAGGTTTGACTGTAAAGCGTTTTTTCTTTGCCAATGTAGCAGAGTCCGATGTTAACTAATGAAATGAACTCAAGACACTCATTGGCTGCATAGACATCAGGTTTCATGTAAATTGTGGGCTGGTTTCCAGGAGTCAGAGTTTGTTTGCTGCTGAAGATGGGGCGTGTCTTTAATTCCCATGTGAACTGAGCTAGACTGTCATGTTGCAGAAGCTCTTGGAATGCTCACTTTGTGCTAGGAGAACACCTTGCCTGAAGAAGTTGAGCGTAAGCCTTGATTGACTCATATGCTGCTTCTGGCTTTAGATGGAACAGCTTCAGATTGTGTTGCCTCATATCGCTGCCTTGTCTGCCAATAGTGTAGTCCTGCCCTGTTGTTTGCTTCTATTTCTGTTTGTTGTTGACTGGTTGCTTCCCTGCAGTGGCTGCTTTTCATCTTCATATGGGAGCTTAGTGATTCTAGGAAGTGTTGTTTAACTTGCTGGTAGAACTGCTTTCACATTCTTCCACTGTTGCACTGAATTGCTGAGACAGCGATCCACTGAGTTTACTGTCCTTCGGAGGTTTGCGAAGGGCATGCATATTGATTACAGTGATGGGAGCTTTTTACTTAGGTGACATGGTGCAGCTTGCGAAATGTATGGTTTGATCAAAAATGAGTCGTTCTATTAAAAACAAAAAAGGCATTAAATAATACTACAGTGGTACCTTGGGTTAAGTACTTAATTCGTTCCGGAGGTCCGTTCTTAACCTGAAACAGTTCTTAACCTGAAGCACTACTTTAGCTAATGTGGCCTCCCGCTGCCGCCGCGCCGCCGGAGCACGATTTCTGTTCTCATCCTGAAGCAAAGTTCTTAACCCGAGGTACTATTTCTGAGTTAGCGGAGTCTGTAACCTGAAGCGTATGTAACCCGAGGTACCACTGTACATGGTTAACAAGGGGTTGTCCTACTCAGAGTAGACCCGTTAAAGTTAATGCACCTAAGTTAGTAATATTTATTAATTTGAATAGGTCTTCTCTTGAGTAGGACTAGTGTTGGCTACAACCCAAGACGTTCTGCAGCTTCCTCATCCTTTCTGAACCTGGTGCTGTGATTGAAAGATTTCCTTCCCATCTCTGTGCTTGAGAGAAGGTTGGGGAAAATCTTACTCATCTCACACTTTACCTTTCCAAGCTAAGAGCTGGAGCACAGGGAGAGATGAAGTCCTGTAGCCATACTGGACCAATGCTGAGGCAATGGTAGACACAAATGTTGAGTGGCTACCAGAGCTACCTAGAATGTGTGTCACTCTGATTATTATTCCCGTGTTGCGGACCAGAGGTTGAGGACAGAAAGTTGCAGGAGGGCATTAGCTCAGTGGAAGACCGCATTTGTATAAGGGTGGTCGCAGGTTCCATCCCCAACATTTCCAGGACCAGGAAACTCATCAAATCCTGGAGAGCCAGTAAGCATGAATAATACTGATCTGAATGGGCCAATTGCTTGACTCTGAAAAAGGCAGCTTCCTGTGTTGGTTTAAAAATATCTAATTTCATGGCAGAAGTACAATTCAGACAAATGATTTATAGCTTACACAGCCACTATGCCAAGCCAGTTCTCAAAACAAGTGAAAACTGGTTTGCATATAGAGCTGCAAATTAAACCAGCTCCAAGAAATCTGTTTTGAAAAATCGTTTTCCGGAAGCAGGGAACGGTTTCTTTTCTTTGCATTGGCTGCCCCCTCGTGGGTCCTCGAAAGCTGTGTAGACTTTGCTGCATTGATTTGAACAGCGGTGGCAGCTGACCAAATAAAAAAGAGTAAAGCTGAAATATTCAGTGATAAAAACATGATCTTGATAGTCCTCTCCTCTCTGCTGCTTTTTTATATCCTGGATGTTTTCTTCCTCTCATTCGATTGAGATACACTAATGGTTGTTACTCATTAGAATGAAAATGTTTGAGAGAATATTCTATAACAGTGTTTGAATTAGTATTTTCCCTGAGCTTTTCAGAAATATGTAGAGAGCACGATCTTGATGATCTGGTGCTGTGATCCAGAGGACGTTGCGTTCAACTGGTACATTTGTTCACATTTTGGCTTTGTCATGGATTCACTTGGGCGGTCTTGGAAAAATTGCTTATTCCTCTTGGTTCCTCATCTGTTAAATGGGAGTAATAACCTACTTCACAGGGCTCAGTGAAGACAAATAAGAAAAGGATTTATCAGGAACTTTGCACAGGTTACGTGCCATGTACCTTGTAAAGCAATATCTAAAGAAAAAAATGCCTAACTAAAGGCTTCTTCATAGGTTTTCTTGTAATAGGGCTTTGCCACCACACACTGACTTCTGCCTTCGTGTATCCCTCAACCACCGTGCAGTGTGTCAAAAGCTGGATTCAGTGCATTGAAGCAGAAGAACATGGCAAGTCTGCTGCCCACTGGGAGCAAGTGGCCATTACAACAGAGCCACTAATACACTATATAACAGCGAGAATCTACCTATATCAGGGATCAGCAAACTTTTTCTGCAGGGGGCCGGTCCACTGACCCTCAGACCTTGTCAGGGGCTGGACTATATTTTGGAAAAAAGAAGAAGAACGAATTCCTATGCCCCACAAATAACCCAGAGATGCATTTTAAATAAAAGCACACATTCTGCTCATGTAAAAACACCAGGTAGTCCCCACAAATAACCCAGAGATGCATGTTAAATAAAAGGACACTTTCCACTCATGTAAAAACACTCTGATTCCTGGACTGTCTGCGGGCTGGATTTAGAAGGCGATTGGGCCGGATCCGGCCTTAGTTTGCCTACCCATGACCTATATCATTGGAAAGATAACTAATGGTGATAGCAGTGAGTTAAGGTCAAAGTAGACCTTGCATGGGAGTTCCATAATTGGAGCTCTTCAAATCTTTTTCAAAAAGCAAGCGCAGGTGAGATGTGTGATTTTTGTCTAGCCAATGGAGACGGGGGAAGGGAATGATCCCCCAATGCAAATCACCCCCCTGAAGCAGTTACTGTCCCCTAAGGAGAAAACACTTGTAGATGCCTGTTTGATTTTTCCCCCTCCATGCTAATAGCAGCTTCAGCTGGGCAGGGGATTTGCCTGGGAGAATAAGTGCTCCATGACCCCATCTAAATCACTTCCATTCCTTCCAGTAAATAAGGCATCAGTCATTCTAATCACGACAACGGTTGTGAATAACTGGGCAGATGTAGTAACCCACATAGGTAAGCCGTAAGGATCCCTAGATAAAAATATAAATGACTTGATGGAGATGTTTATCCAATTTGCAGATGACTTTGTCTGCAAATTGACAGCACTAGGCAAAAACTGAGAAAATAAATTTCAACAGAGATAAGTATAAAGTTCTGCATTTAGGTGGGAAGGATCAGAAGCACCTGGCTTGACATCCATCGGTACATGTGAAAAGGACCTTAGGGCCTTAGCAGCTCACAAGCTAAACAAGAGTCAGTAGTTCAGTGCAGCAGCTAAAGAGGCCACTGGATTTCTAGGCTGTGTGAACAGAAGTATAATGCTCAGATTGTGAAAAATAATTGTACCACTCTGTTCTGCTTTGGTCAGATATCACACAAAGTACTGTGTGCAGTTCTGGGAACAAGAGTTTGCAGAGGATATCAACAAACTAGAACACGTCCAGAGATGGGCAACAGAAAACCAGAAATGGTGATGGGCCTGAAGACCAAGTCCTATGATGAAAGATTAAATGTGTTGGGCATGTCTAGCCTGGAGAAGAGACAGCTATTAGGCAATCTAGCCAGCTTCAAATATGAAAAGGGCTGTTATATAGAAAATGGAGCAGATTTGTTTTCTTCTGCTACATGGGGAAGGGCTCTGTTGGTTCAAATTACAAGAAAAAGCACAGGGGCTTAATGTAAGGAAGAGGTTACTGACAATATGAGTGGAACAGACCATGGCCTTAGAAGGTGGTGGACTCTCCTTCATTAGGGTTTTTTATGCAGAGCGTAGTAGATTTCCTGAATCATCAGGAAGTTGGATTACATGACCTTTGAGATCCCTTCAAATTCTGTAATGCTATGATATAAAGAAGTCACTGAACTAGATCCATAAGGCTTCTCAAGCATTTACAGAGCAAAGTAAAAGATCCTGTAATTTAAAAAAGAAAGGTTTGTGAGTTTTATACACCAATAACCACATTATATGGATTATGTGTGTTGTAACGTAATTAGGGGCGCGGGTGGCGCTGTGGGTAAAACCTCAGTGCCTAGGACTTGCTGATCGTATGGTCGACGGTTCGAATCCCTGCGGCGGGGTGAGCTCCCGTCTTTCGGTCCCAGCTTCTGCCCACCTAGCAGTTCGAAAGCACCCTTAAGTGCAAGTAGATAAATAGGTACCGCTTTATAGCGGGAAGGTAAACGGCGTTTCCGTGTGCTGCGCTGGTGCTGGCTCGCCAGCTGCAGCTTCGTCACGCTGGCCACGTGACCCGGAAGTGTCTTCGGACGGCGCCGGCTCACGGCCTCTTGAGCGAGATGAGCGCACAACCCTAGAGTCGGACACGACTGGCCCGTACGGGCAGGGGTACCTTTACCTTTACCTTTTAACGTAATTAGCATCAAGGCTACTTGGTTGTAAATGGTTCTGAATGGTCCATGGTAAATCAAGAGCCTTCTGCTCAAAGTGAAAATCAGAGGAACACTGTAAACCCAGTACACTTCAGCACCCCATTTAAAGACTTTTCCCCAAAGAGACAGAAATAAAAGATGCATGCTTAGTATTCCTCTCAGATGGCAGTAGCTTTACATTTCTGGTCACATCCTGAAAGAGTAAGTTGAGGGTAATGAATACTGAACTTTTGGATAACCCACATGCCTATAAGACTGATGGAGAGCTTTCTTCATTGCTTCAAGATGGAAGAAATATGATCTTCCCACTTGCCCTGCCTTATTGTTAGAATGCCTTCTTCGGGGATCAACTATAACTATTAGCCTGTGAAAATACAAAATGAAGGGAGAGAGGAAAGTTCATCTCCTTCATTTTGTATTATAATAAAATAGCTATAGCTGATCTGAAGAAGAGCAATACTCGAGAAACATTGGGATCACCATACTTTATTCCATATTCTTTTAGGTGCGTGCATATATATATTTGTTATGCACCTATGTGAATTTCCATATTTTCTTCTTTTTATCTTGTTATGCTGATTGGGGAGGGGGAAAAGGGCTCCAATAAATCTCTCAAGCACTTGTAGCACCAGGAGGCTCACTGATTTCAATTTGGATAGCTATGCATATAGCTGTCTATATAAGTACCAAAATTAGTTCTTGTTGCTAGAGCAGAACTGTACTGCCAGGAGTAAAATACAATCTAGTCTTCT
Organism: Podarcis filfolensis; assembly: GCF_964270895.1. Taxonomy (NCBI): domain Eukaryota; kingdom Metazoa; phylum Chordata; class Lepidosauria; order Squamata; family Lacertidae; genus Podarcis; species Podarcis filfolensis. Next base: position 18,684,522 of record NC_139612.1, read on the forward strand.
GATCCAAAAAAAACTCAGTTTCACCTGAGTAGCTTGAATTTAGCTAGAGTTTATCATACAGAACATCATTGCAGAACTGAGACTATTACATTCTTGTTCCTACTTTAGGAGCTATTAAAAATATGCACATCCCGTGTTTCTGTCTCCCACTGCTGCAGTTTCTTATGTAGAATAATAACATCTTCGGTTCCTAAGGAGATTATTAACCTTGGCACGGAAGCCTAATTGGATAATTTATGGTTTTGCTTGAAGTATTTATCTCCTTTGCTAATGCTCCCATAATAGAATGCTGTGTTCTCATTTTAATGCACATTGAAAATACTATTATATAGTAATAGCAGGCATTGGAATGTTGTATAGGATGGCGTTCAACAGATGCAGGTTTTTAGTTACAACATTGTAACTGAATGCCCATATTATTTTAACAATACAGTATTTATAAATTTCAGCTTACTCACTTGATGTATTTTAAATAGCTGTTTGTGTAATATATTCAGTGAATGGCAGTCAATATGCCAGTATGCAATGATACAAGATGTAATATGCTTAATTCTAATGTTGAGTAGGAATCTTGAGACCTTAAAAACTTTAGGGGGTTTTGTCTGTTTTTGTTGAATAAATGTGCGTACGTACATCAGACCTTCTCTTCTTGCATTTCAGTGCAAGAAATAAAATAAATTCTGAAATGCAAAGGACAACTGCTCTCTAGATCTTAGCATGGGTATATCACACAACTTGTACTGGCAGTGACTGAGACATTGGACTTCACTTGTGGTGTATTTCCACTGCCATATCCTATACGAGGACATGAAACCCACAGGTGAAAGAACTGCAGGAATTAGTGTGCTTCATAAGCACACACAAACCCTGTAGCAAGCTTTGTGCAGATGCCCTTTTTGCATAGTTTCTCCATCCTTGCTGATCTCTAGTACAGTGGTACCTTGGTTTTCGAACAGAATGTGTTCCAGGAGTCCGTTCGACTCCCGGAACCATTCAAAAACCAAAGTGCGGCTGTGGAAGCCGCGCTGACTGTTTGGCTTCCGAAAATCGTTTGAAAACTGGAACACTCACTTCCGGGTTTCAATCGTTCGGGAGCCAATTTGTTCAGGAGGCAAGGCATTTGGCTTCCAAGGTACCACTGTACTGTATGTTAAAGACAGAAGCAAAGTGGGCACAAATGCATAGGTACAAAACACCAGCTGGTATTGGAGAGTTGCAGGAAAACAGCAACTAAGGCATGCTACCTATGCTCCTAAAAACAGAGTACCAAAATAACAAAGCACAATCCCCTTTCACCGCTGATTTAAGCACCTGATTTAAACACCTGGCTGGCACATTTCCTATTCATAGCATGTGAAGGCTAAATCAAGAAAACAAGAGTTGAAAAAAAAAATCAATAATATTATCTTTTTGTTGATGTAGTATGGAGGCAAGAGGAGCTTGAGAATATCAACAGCACTCTCACTGGAGCCGAACGGAAGGCAGCTCTCTGTGGACTGTTAGAAAAAGAGGCCCAGCTGATTGCTACCATCGGGAGACACAAAATAAACGCATATGAAGAGAACGCGCACCAAGCAATCCTGTCCTTCTTGGAAAAGGTCAGTGAGATAATTTCTGTCTGAACACTGAACGCACCCAGAGTTCAAAAACCTGAATTAACATTTACAAAGTAGCAGCAGACTGAAGAAAAGCACAGTAATTAACTTGACCAGTTGAAGATATGATTTGTGGGTTTCATGCATGTCTGGCAGTAAAATTGGCTCATTAGGTACAGTTATTAAAAGCCTTTTTATATACGCCTATAAAACTTGATGAGTGCTTCTTTTCACCTAAGCACAGAAAAACCACCACTTACATCTTAATTTACTTAATTGTGCCGTCTCATTGGAGATGATGACTACCGTGCCCTGTGCAACCCTCAATTAATGCTACATTAGAAGCACAAGGAACTCAGTGTATTACGGTAGTCTCATTCATACTTCCCTGAATGTACATTGTAAGAAGATTTGCATGGATGGGCCATTCTTAGAGTCTTGGAAGATCCAGCAGTTTGATGCCATCACAGGGAGATATGTGGTATTCCAGATTTTGTGAAGAGTAGCTATTAAGAGTGGTTGTTTGGGGTTTTTTGAAAGACTTGAAATCTGTTGAGTGATGCCAGGTCCTCCCTCATTAATTATGGTCACAATCTTGCTCTCTCATATGGACGGAAGAGTAGAGTGGCACCTTATGCCAAGTCCCTCAGTCTTCTGATGATGCTCCCATGCAGGGTGTATGGCTGTGCTGGGCACAGCAACATGCCAGGCAATTGATGGCATAGCCTTCCTAGGCCTCACTTTTTAAGCATCCCGTAGTCCACTCTTTTCTCCGTGCTCGCATGCCTTGGTGAGGAGAGAAGCCTGCAAGCCTGAGTCTCAGGGAGAATATGTTGGATACTTCAGGGTGAGGCATTGGAAGGTTTTAACTTGCCATGAACAGCTTGGCAGTGGTATTGGCATGCCCAGAGTAGTATCAGCAGCGTGTGGAATAGAAAAGCTGTGCTGCAGTTCCTTCAGTGGATCTTGCTATCTGCACCCTGAGAGAGAAGAATAGCAACCCGTCTTCCCCCTTGATCTGTTCTGCTGTATTTGGTATGCAAAAGCTTCTACCAGAATCCATCTGATTGTTTGGATGTGCGTCCAAGATTGCCATATGACTGCAGACTGTCTAAAGTGGCTTGAGCAGTGATATGATAAGCTGTGATATAAGTGCATGGAACAGCAGTTGGAGGGCCGCTTCGCTATGGGTACCCTGATCATCAGAAGCGAGCAACCCCCATCCTGCCCCTTTCAAGGTGTTGTGCAAGTAGTCCTTGTAGTGGCTTAAGCTTAGAGCAGTGGCTTAGTAGACTGGTCAGTTTCTGTAAAAATTAGATGGCCATAAACCTCTTTCAATCAAACTACTGACTTTATAGCTGGATTTCAAGTTTTACGTTGTTATCCTCCATAGTGCTCTACTGATGCAAGCCTCATCCAGCAGTTGTATCCTTCAAAGAACAGCTGCATCACTCAAAATATGGCCTGAAAACAGGAGGGTTTAATTTCTACTCTGTTCTTATAATTCTGGCTTTGCAAACCAGAAGGTTAGTTTCACCATACTTCACCATACATTTTAGACATAATAAGAATAGGACTTCAAAGGTAGGCAATATCTAATTCATCTCTCCTTTTGAATAAAATAAGATAACCATGAGAATAGTGTAGTGGATAAGCAAAGTTGGCAAATTTATCGTATGTCAGAATGGTCCCCCCCGCCCCCCCGCCCAGAATAAATATGCTAAGTTTACTTACCCACCACCAGATGTCACTAGCGGCCACTATAGTAGAAATAAACGTGGAGGTTTTGAAATTTCAGTATGTACAGCAACACTTCATTGCTCGCCTTTAATGTCAGGTGTAGGTGAAGGTATGATGGCTCAGGAAATACCTTTTGAAGGAAAATGGATATTGAAGAGCAATGTGAAGGAGTGGAGCACTAGAGTAAAGAATAATAACAATTCAGCCACCATTCAGCTGTTGTGTTGTTGTTGTTGTTCCAAACTCCACTGGAAGTGCATATGGTGAAAAGCAGACATTCAATCTGGACGGATTATCATGGAGGCTCTGAACGAACTAGTGTCTTCATGTACTGAAATTTGTACAGTTTCTGCTGCTCAAAAAAGGGCTGCATGTACAGTCACACAAATCATGGTGGGCATTATATACAGTCCCTACGCTTTAGCGGTGATTCATGATTCTGGCATTTCCGCATGTTCCTAGCTGATGGCCTAGCCTGCTTCTAGGAGATTAGGGACGAACAAACTGCTTAACAAGGCTTCAAGGCTGGCAACTGGACCTTGGTACACATTTAATATAGAAGTGAATTCAGCGAGATATTTCGTAGAGATAAGAGAAGCAGACAGAGGAAGTAGCTTTTGGAAATGAAGACTAGTAAGAAGGGGGAGGGATTGGCAGCTACTTGGTTTGGAGGAAAGAGCAAAATGATCCTAATTGTGCAAGCCCAAGAGGTAAATGGCTCTATTCTTTCTGCTTGGTACTATAGTATTCTGGGCTTAAGCACAGAATTACTTCCCTGATACTGGTTTCAAATTTTTGTGGATCTTCTCCTTCTTGAAAAAATCCACTTGATTTGGAATGATGCGTTTAGATAACCATTTTCAGTTTCAATGCAGAAATAAAATTTGCTGAAAAGAATTCTGACCTCCCCACCTCCTTGAATCAAATGTCCCCTCTGACCATGACTTGGGCTTTAGGCACCAAAGAGACTTCGTTGACAAATTTTTCCATTGTGGTCTTTAAGACCAAATGAAGTCACCAATTTGGATCAAATGTGAATGTGTCGAATAGATATGCTGCATGCATGATGTAGACGTTAAGGCCAACATCATAATTTACAATTTTATTTATTTATTTTATATCCACCCTACCTCCAAATGGGACACGGGTGGCGCTGTGGGTTAAACCACAGAGCCTAGGGCTTGCCAATCAGAAGGTTGGTAGTTTGAATCCCCGTCACAGGGCTAGCTCCCGTTGTTTGGTCCCTGCTCCTGCCAACCTAGCAGTTCGAAAGCATGTCAAGGTGCAAGTAGATAAATAGGTACCGCTCCGGCGGGAAGGTAAACGGCGTTTCCGTGTGCTGCTCTGGTTCGCCAGAAGTGGCTTGGTCATGCTGGCCACATGACCCGGAAGTTGTACGCCGGCTCCCTCGGCCAACAAAGAGAGATGAGCGCCACAACCCCAGAGTCAGCCACGACTGGACCTAATGGTCAGGGGTCCCTTTACCTTTACCTTACCTCCAAATAGTAGGAATGTAGCTACATGTGAAGGGATTTAAAATGAGCTCTTGGCTGTCATTGGATAGAGGAAAAGGGGGGTAGTAGGTTATCCACTTTCTGCCAATTTAATATACAGAAATCCCCTACCTCCACAAGCTATTCAATCTCCATGACAGTTGAGAGAATCCTGATAGCTGCTCTAGTAAATGTATGTACTCTCGAAATGAAATGCTTTGGGGCAGTAGTAGGAGAACTGATCTTCCTTCTTACACTAGCTATTCAATTGAGATCCTGTCCTAAATTGCATCCTCACTTGCCTGAACAAATGGTCAGCTTTGCTAATAGCACCAGATATTTACTCAAAATATTGGTTCATAGGTGTTTTACTGTTTCCTTCCCTGTTTGTCTTTATTCTCTGCAATTCTTCATTGCATCTCCTCCTGCTTCTCCCAGCGCAAGTTGTATTCCCCACCCCTCTGGCAACACTCTGTGCAGCTTTCATGTGGTGGCAACTGGAATGCAGTTTACAATAGACCTGCTCTCTGAAGCAATTTAGATAACAGGATTATTGTAATTTCCATGTTGCAGCCAGCCAACTAAAAAAGCAGAAGAGAGCTGGCAGGAGAAAACTGGAGATTCAGAATTTCTTGCACCAGTTTTGAGCATATATCTAAAAAAGCCCAAAAACAGAATTTGGGTATGGATAAAAGGCCTTGAGGGGACACTGAGTTCTTTGGCAAAGAATGAACACATTTTATTTAGAAAATTATATGTTCTTATCATAACTTATGAAAATGTGGAGTGTGAGACCCTTCGTTATACATTATACATTTAGTTTACTATATAAATTAAAATGGCTACACCTCCAGGTTTTTATCTAAATTTAACAGAAGCTAAAATGAATAGTAGCTTGTCTCCAAAGAACTCTGGGCAGAGTTCAGCTGCATGTTGGGGTTTTCCATCTATGCATCGCCATTCCATCCTTTTCTGTTGAAAATCTGTCTCTGAAGGTCAAGGAAACCTTTTCACACACTGCTGTTCAGTGCATATGGCTCTTCACCTCAGAGGAGCTAGTAGAAATTGGAGGTCTCTACTTAGCTTAAGGGACGCAGGTGGCGCTGTGGGTTAAACCACAGAGCCTAGGACTTGCCGATCAGAAGGTCTGAGGTTCGAATCCCTGCAACAGGGTGAGCTCCCGTTGCTCGGTCCCAGCTCCTGCCAACCTAGCAGTTCGAAAGCATGTCAAGGTGCAAGTAGATAAATAGGTACCGCTCCAGCGGGAAGGTAAGTGGTGTTTCCGTGCGCTGCTTTGGTTCGCCAGAAGCGGCTTAGTCATGCTGGCCACATGACCCAGAAGCTGTACGCAGGCTCCCTCAGCCAATAAAGCGAGACGAGCGCTGCAACCCCAGAGTTGGCCACGACTGGACTTAATGGTCAGGGGTCCCTTTACCTTTACCTTTACTTAGCTGAGAAGAAGCACCTACTGCTTACCCTAGGATCTCTTTTGAGCAAAACCATTATGTTCTTATTTGTGGGTTCTATCCAATGCTTGAATTACTGAGAGTAGACCCATTGAGGTTAGTAGCCGTAACTAACTTAAGTCCATTAATTTAAGCGAGTCTACTCTGATGCAGGTGGTACTGTGGTCTAAACCAACGAACTTCTTGGGCTTGCCGATCGGAAGGGCGGCGGTTCGAATCCCTGAAATGGGGTGAGCTCCTGTTGGTCTGTCCCAGCTTCTGCCAACCTAGCAGTTCAAAAGCATGCCAGTGCAAGTAGATAAATAGGTACCACTGTAGCAGGAAGGTAAATGGCGTTTCTGTGTACTCTAGCTTCCGTCACGGTGTTCTGTTGCGCCAGAAGTGGTTTAGTCATGCTGGCCACATGACCTGGAAAGCTGTCTGTGGACAAACGCCAGCTCCCTTGGCTTGAAGCGAGATGAGCGCTGCAACCCCATAGTCGCCTTTGACTGGACTTAACCGTCCAGGGGTCCTTTACCTTTTTACCTTTTACTCTGAGCAGAATGTAGTTGGTTGCAAGCCTATGGTTTGTTTAAAAATAAATAAATCTTAAGCCAGGAGAGCAAGAGGACACTTGCTTAGATGAATAAGCTAAAACTAGTTGTGTATTCAAACAAAAAACTCATCTGTTAGCATTGGCTTTCAAAAAACCAAAACCCGACTTACTAAAATACAGGCTTAGAACTTAGGCTTTATGGTCCTATATGAAGGATTTGTTTTATCATGCATGCATGGGAAAACAAATTAATAAACCTTTAGTTATGCTAGAGCAACAATCCTCTGTTTCCGATTTTGCTGGAGTTTGCTAGCTCTAATTGAAAGATTTAGAACTTCATAATTTAGACAAGCCTGTTTCCTGTCGGATTTTTTAATCAGTTTTGGCTGCAACCCGTCAGTTCCAATTATCAGCCCCTCATTTAATTATAGAACTAAGCCTGCTAAGAATCTGTCAAATTCTCATTTATGAACTCTTATTTTCTTTTATTTCCCTCTTTTTGTGCTTACATAACTTGAAAAAATGGATGAATGCTAACACTCTACAGATTTGTACTTCCAAGAGGAAACTGGCTGAGCATTTGAGTTTTGTACAGAGAAGAGCTTAACTGAGAATATTACTTCTTGGGTTCGGAATAGCACATAGCATAATCAGCTTTGGAGTGTTTTTTTTTAAGGTCCTTTTTTAAGGACCTGAATGGTCAGGGAAGAAGGGGTGGACTGCTGAAGGCAGGTGAGAGATTGTTTGGGAGTATATGTAGTTTGTTGGTAGAGCACCTGATTTCATGCAGAAAGTCTTTGGTCCAGTCCCTGGCATGTACAGGTAGAGCCAGGTAAGACCCTTGTCCCCAAACCCTGAAGACCCACTGCAAGTCAGTGTGGATAATATTTGGCTAGGTAGACCCAACCATCTGACAGCTCTTTGTGTTGCTAAGAGTGTGAGAACAAGGAGCAAGCTCTTGAGCTAATCTGGATCATTTGAAGCTTTTTGAGTGGGCAGAGGAAAGGGAGAGAGAATATTGCCACAAGCTAGGATTGGAAATCTCCCCCTACCTACCCATCCTTGCTCAGTTGTTCATGCCAGCTTTGGTCTTTGCTGGGAGGTAAAGGCTAGCCCTGGGCTGAGGATTTAGTCACACAGACAAGGGGCTCATTTCTAGGCATAGGTCCATGCTTTAAAGCTCTTTTATTGAAGAAGAACAGGATATTTCAATGCCATCATCATCGCAGAGGTGTCTGTGGAAGGGATATATTGATTGACAATGTCTAGCCAACCAGATCAGTAATTGGGTTCCTATTGAGGATATTTGATGAGCCAACACGACCGTGATGTGGTATTCAGGACTGGAATGATCATTCTGTGATATCAGGGCAGTGGACAAAGCTGTACTGTGACTTGTGAATATATGTTTTAATATATCTATTTTTACGCTGCGTCCAAGCACTTTTTTTTTTTTGCTGCAGTGCTTTCCTCACAAAAACCTGCTCTTTGCCGCTGAATTGGAGCAAATGGCAATCCACAGAATTGCTGTTTGTTCCGATTCAGTGTTAAAGAGCAGGTTTTCTTGGGGAAAGCGGGGCCAGGGGGGACGCACTCTGGCATAGAGCTTGAAAGCATGGACCTGTAGCTAAAAAGCTCATGGCAAGAGGTAAGTGTGGATGGGCTCCTATGCATCTCATTGACTGGAAAAGGAGCATGAAAATTGGGCCATAGGTCTGAGGCTAATATTTGTGGCATTTTTGTCAAACTCTAGACAGCCAGATTCTGAAATCTGGAGGGAGCTGACTGTCAGTCCAAGGGGCGAGAAAAGGGCTTTTTATCCAAAGCCAGCAGGGCTCAAGAACGAACCTTTCCCGTGCATGACATCATCAAGCTTGCACAGCGACAGAAAAAGGACCCAACTTCTGGCTGAAAAGGAATCTATCATCAAAAAGGATATTGCAGAGCTGAAAAAGGTTTAGAAAGGTTTAGAAAAATGGCAATATATTCAGGTGGATGGAGCAATTCACTCCCCTGTGATGGGGGGAAAGTTTATCTCCCTCGCTCATAGTACTAGGACACCCAATAAACTTGGGGGCATCCAATGAAGCTGTATATTTGGGACAGATAGAAAATTCTTTCTTCACACAGCACATGGCTAAACTGTGGAGTTGGCTCCCACAAGAGGTGGCGATGGCCACCAACTTGAATGGCTTTAAAAGGGAATTATGGACAATAATGCTATTAGTTGAAGGCAGCATCCCTCTGTATACCAGTCTCTGGGAATCACACTCAGGAGCATTACTGTCCTGAGGTTCTGCTTTCAGGCATCTGGTTGGTCACTGTGAGAACAGGATGCTGGACTTAGATGTGCCTTTGGCCTGAACCTGCAGGGATGCTCTGGTGTTCTTATGGTTATTTGCTCTTCGTTGACTTCCGTTATCTTATGAAGGATCTTTCATCTAGCATCACAACCCCTTCTGCTAAAAGAAGGGCTGTGGCTTCAACAGCAGTAAGGCAGACAGAAATTCGCAGGTACTGTATAAAGTTATCATCACACTCATAGAATTCCCAAACTCCCAGTGTGGCTGGAGAAACCTAGCCAGATGGGCGGGGTATAAATAATAAAGTTGTTGTTGTTGTTGTTATAAATAATAAAGTTACTGTAATAATAAAATTGCTGTTGTTATTGTTGTTACATTGTTCAAAGATGAACGAATTGTTTCCATATTTTGAGAATGTTGGTGGCAGTCCTGATGTTCGCTCCTCTCCATGCATTAGCAGAGTTTATTATGGCATAATACTGGTTTTTAGTTGTACTCTGACAGCAACTAGTAAATTACCAAGGAAGATATAGTGTATGGAATGAACACACTCTCTCTCTCCCCTTCCCCCGCTTCTAATTATTGTTTATCTGGTTTTGTGTTCGTTAGGAAACCGCAATTTGGCAACAAATCTACTGAAATGGACAGGAAAATGTCTCGTTTCAGATAGTTGCACATTTCTTGGGACAGCGGCAGTTCTTATTAGCAGGGCGTCAGATCTGTAGACTCTATAAGCTTCCTTTGGTCACATTGTAAAGCATTGTCCTCGATTCCTTTCTCCTTTCTAACGCGGCGATTCAAAATGTTTCTCAAGTGTGCAGCCCCCAAAAAGTGGAAAGCATTTGATGGCAAAGTTACCGAGATGGATACGCAGTTCACGCTGAGGGCCAGGGAGTTGCTCGAAATCTACCGCAGCATTAGTATGAAAGACCTTCCGCAGGATGAACGGCTGGATGTGCTGCTAACGCTGAAGCACACGGTGAAGGTATCTCTCTCTCTCAAGCTTTTAAAGAAGCCCTACTGAGATCACACACAGTACACTGTCAATTACGGACGGTTTGCAAGGACTTAAGGGGCCCCAGCTTTCATCTTTCAACACCAGGGTGCCCACTATATACTGATACTTTTACATTAGCTAAGAAGTGTAAAACCGAAGTCCTAAGCACACTTGAACGTAGCGGGACTTCTGAATAAACCTGTATAGGAGGATTTATTTGCTGCATTAATATATCCCCTTTTTGCCAAGGCAGTTTACAGTTCAAAATATGCCTGAGCTCAATCCCAAACAGCCAGGAAGGAAAATCCCTTTGATTTCAGGAAGCATCGGAGCCAAACTGTACCACACACTGTTCAGCTATTTACAAGTAAATATCGCATGTCTGTCCAATTTACATTAAGAGCCTGGTGTGGTGTAAGGACCTTTAACCCTCTTATTCATGCACACTCTCATAGAGTCATAGAACACAGGTGTGTTAAATAAGTCATATAGTAATAATAATATTTTATTATTTATACCCCGCCCATCTGGCTGAGTTTCCCCAGCCAGTCTGGGCGGCTTCCAATCAAGTGTTAAAAACAATGCAGCATTAAATATTAAAAACTTCCCTAAACAGGGCTGCCTTCAGATGTCTTTTAAAGATAGGATAGTTGCTTATTTCCTTCACATCTGAAGGGAGGGTGTTCCACAGGGCAGGTGCCACTACCGGGAAGGCCCTCTGTCTGGTTCCCTGTAACCTCACTTCTCGCAATGAGGGAACCGCCAGAAGGCCCTCGGTGCTGGATCTCAGTGTCCAGGCTGAGCGATGGGGGTGGAGACGCTCCTTCAGGTATACAGGACCAAGGCCATTTAGGGCTTTAAAGGTCGGTACCAACACTTTGAATTGTGCTCGGAAACGTACTGGGAGCCAATGCAGATCTCTCAGGACCGGTGCTCTACCAAATGAGCCATCCCAGAGCTAGCAAGCACACACATGCACTCTCACAAACACACACATACACTGTAGTACCAGTCTGGTCTGGGCAGGACTGTACTTGATACTGCATTGGGGGAAAGAGCTCTTTTTCACTCCAGTCAGTGAGCACTTTATATATATAAACACAGCATAAAATTGATCTGGACAGACAGTTATTTAAAGACAGATAGGTGTGTGGATACACGATTCCCATTCCCCAAAAAGCTAAGCTTTAAGAAGCCTTGGAGCATTTGCTCTCTCAAAATTGACAGGCAATCGGTGTAAGGAATTAAGAAATGATGTGCATGTGATTTGCTAAACATCTTGCTTGCCTTTGCAGGAACATGACTCTAAACTCACACATGAGATAGTGGAATTGATTGACAGAGAAGCAGACCTCATGATGAGGGGAGTGAAGGAATGTAACTTAGACGGGCTCAGACAAAGAATATGTACATTATTTCTTCAGTATATCAAAACACCACTTTTTAATCCAGAGGTTGCTCGACATCTCAAGGTATTTTGTTCCTTTTCTTCTCTGTTACAGTTGTTCCTTGGCATGCAGCTAAGTAAAACTACTCGCTAAAGAGTCCATAGTCTACCCAGAGGCAGTTGAATTTCTGCATAATGGAGAGAGGAATGGTTTCTTTTTCCTTATTCAATTATTCAACTGAAGACGTTTTGAGAAGGCTGTGCTGTGTATATGAATGAAACCCAGGTATTGCTTCTAAACAGCAGGACAACGGATGCTAACTTGCCCCTAGTTAATAGGAAGAGATCAACATGGAAAGCGGTAAAACAAACTGATAACAGTGGCTAAGAGTATGAGCTGGGAAGTCAAGCTCAAGTTGCACTTTAGACACATAGTCATTACATTGCCTTAGTCAAGTCATTATTTTCGCAGTCTCTGTCTTCCTTTTACCATATGAGGATAATAATACTGCCAAGGCTGTATGGTTCAAGCATGTTGAGCTATAAATGTTAGTGTTGCCATTGTTACTGAGCTTGAACTTACCTTAATTCGCTTGAGTTCTCAGGTTCCATAAAAAGGTAAGATGAACATGATTACAAAATTTAAGGTGCCTTGCTGAAATCATTCACTCATTTTTATATGTCATTTTGATGGAGATGTCACCATTCTCTGGTGATTATGACATCTGTCAGAAGAACAAGTAACTTTCTGCTGATACAAGCAGTTTGGTTTTAGGCCAGAGGCATTTTTTCCCAGCCAGCATCATGAAACTAGAATGGAGAAATGTCGAACAGGGTTATTGGCTACAGCTTTATTTCTCCCCAAAAAATTGGGCTTCTGAGTCATTCCATCTGAAGACCAAGGCTATAGGATAGCTATGTTTGGATTTAGTACACCTTGGCAGGAATGCCAGTCTCAGAAATAACATTTAAAGCAGTTTTAAGAACATTAGTGGCAACCAGACAAACCAAACTAATTACTTACTTAGTATGCTGGAAGAGCTGCTCATTTAGCACTGAAAATGCCAGACAGGTTTGAGTGCATGAAACCACATTGAAAAGAAATGGGTGCTTCTCTTTCTTATTTAACTTTATTGCACAAAACACACATGAGAATAGCGTTCTAACCATCTGATAATTTGTGTGTGTTAAAAACTGTTTTAAATAAAGTATTTTCAAGTGTTTCTGTCAAAGCAACTGAATGCTAGCTGGAGGGTGGGTTTTATCAGCTTTGCAGCTGATATTCTCTGTTTTGTAAAAGGTTGAAGGCACTGAAAGTGAAAGGGCACACACATAAAACTGAAAAATGAAAAATATTTCCTCAAAACAAACGCTTGTTGTTACTGGCAAATATAGAGAAGGACCATAACTAAAATGTGCACTTACTGCTTCTTCAAAATCGTTATGGCAATTAAAAGGAGATCATTCTATATAATTTTTGTAGTAGGTTGCATTGACAATAAAGGAATAAAGAGATAAAAATAAAATAAATGACTAAACAATGGTTTCTGAAGCCTTTAGCGTTTCCGCCTTCATCTCTTCCTCTGCATCATCTCAAAAACACAACCATAGTAGTCCATATGGACAATTTCATTCTCCTCAAAGTGTTTTTATATAATTTAGCAGAATATTTAGCCCTTTAAACCCATCCTCACATATCAAACTTCAAAAATATGTTCATAATCACTCGGTTTACTGTATATAATGGGGAAACAGATTGCATTTGACAGGCCGCATGCTGTGCTGCAGCATAATTGTTTTGCAGATATATATTTCTTCAATTTCAAAGGTTTCTATGCATACAGTTGTCAGCAACTACTGTACTTTGGGACGAGATCTGTGGGCCAGGCTAATGACTGAATGTGGAAAATACTGTTATCGTTCATTAGCTGATCTGTTTTCATTGCAGGTTCCACCTGATCCAATGAGGCTTTACCACAACATCCACTTTTGCCTTGGTTGCAAAAGGTACCTGCCCTCTACGGATTTTGCCATATCTGCTAGTTCCCACACTGTTGGCCGTTGTCGTCTGTGCTGCAAGCTGGATAATGAGGCTCGCCAGAGGGAAGCCTTCTTGAAATACAAACGTATGCTCCGAAATCTCCGAGAATCAGAATTGAATTATAAGGACGGTGCTAAGATTGCCTTCATATTACAGGTATGCAGAGGACAGAGAATAGTGATGTTAAAGATAATATTTTCAGACAGCACAAAATGGAACAGAGTTTTATATTGTGCTGGCTGTAAGTAGTGGCAGAGCACAGAGGCTTTTGCATTACACAAAACTTTCCTTTTCGTTTTGTTTCTTGCCTTGATGATAAATCAATTCCTGCCAGTGGCCTGTTTGCAGTTCCCAACCCTTTTGTGACACCAGTCGTGCTATTTCTGCTTCACATATAGACTTGCCTTTGCCTCCACACGTGAGCATGCTACCAAATCCAAGTCTAAACCCAATCAGAGTAGACAGAGATGGAACATTTGTGGAAATCTTGAGTCATGGAGATTTTGTATGGTGTGTGTGTGTGTGTTTTGTTTCCAGAGGCATTTTGGAGAAAAATACTCATCAAATATGATCTTACTTTGCTACTTTAAGAACGTGAAAGACAGCTTAGCAGCACATAAAATTGTATTGTTCTATGTAGTCCTAGAACAGGGATTTTTTGGGTGAGGACATGTCATGCTCCTTCTGGGGCAGTTTGCCCACCTTTGGTCCTCACCCTGCACTCAGCTCTCACCTGCGGCTCCTAGAAACATCAGCCACACCCCAGGAAACAGCTTTGACTGGCCAGCTGAACCAGGTGAGGGTAGCCAATGGGTCTCAAACTGTGAGTTAGGGACTTCCTCTACATTGCAAAGACAGATTCCGGTGGATTGAGTGGACAAGACCAAGAGTGGGTCCAACGGTCAAGAAGACGGTTTCTGCACATGCTTTAGAGGGAAGTGGGGGGCAGATGGGACTTGTCAACTTAGGAAGGTAGCCCATCTAGGAGAAGGAAACCGCTGACCCTAAACCTCCGCTGCCTTGTGGGATATCTTCAGGAGAAATCTGGAGAAGAGTCCCGTAGATGATTGGATGGCACCTTGTACACTTCCTTCTGGCAACTCCTACAGCCAGGCTTGTGTCAAGCATATTGCTCTGCTTTCCTTTGGCTGAGGGGTGGGGGTGGGGGTGTCTTGTCGTCTGGGCAGCCCAGAACCTCCATATATGCTGCCCGGGCTTGTGTCCCAGGGAGGTCACTTTGGTGGTGCCGACACAGCAGTTTGACTTCACGCTGGGGTCACACTCCCTTGTATCTCGAGACAGACGGATGCCAGCAACAACAGTTCTGAAATAAAACAGCATAACTGCTGTTGTTTTATTAAAACAATAGCTACAAATATAGGGTTGTGTTCAGTTGTATCCCTTACCTTACAGAATGTTCTTTTTTTCCAGTGGAGGCTTCCATGCATGGAAGGGAGAGGTCAATTTTTTTTTTTTACAAATTCCTCCTTTCTCTTGCAGCTCCCCATGCCATGTCCCATTCTGATCCAAAGGGTCCCTCGACCCTCTGGAGCAGATTTTGGATGGGTGGGGGCAGCAGGGGGATGGATAACTCTTCCCCCACTTCACAGAAGCAGCAGCTGGACCAAAGAGCCTTCCATGAGCAGAGGGACACAATTGGATGCAATCTAGTGCCACTGTTGGAATCTGAGCTGCATCCTACCTTACCTAATTATGATGTTCTACCTAATCCAATATGATACAGTCGTACCTTGGCTCCTGAACGCCTTGCAAGTCGAACATTTTGGCTCCCCAACGCTGCAAACCCGGAAGTTCTTTGGAACCTGAATGTCTCAAGCGGCTTCCACAGTTTCCGATTGGCTGCAGGAGCTTTCTGCAGCCAATCGGAAGCTGCGCCTTGGTTTCCGAACGTTTTGGAAGTTGAACGGACTTCCGGAACGGATTCCACTCTACTTCTGAGGTACCACTGTATTCTGTCACCCACTCAGAAGAAAAGTGAACAGTAAGCAAGGAAAGGGGGTTTATAGAAGTGGATGAGACATGCTTCATTTTGCCTGTGTTACTTCTTACTCTGCCACTGCCAAAACCTGTCTCTCATCTCTGACAAGTTGCTCAGTTCCTCTACCACGCCACACTCAGCTGCTGTCTGAGAGTGAAACTTGTTTGCACAGGCACTGACAGAACTAGTTAAATTTCCTGTCACCCCAAACCTTTATTGTGGTGGCACCTACATTTTGGAGCAGCCTCCCAGTACATATCAGGCTCGTCTTTTAGGTTTCCTTTTACAACAAGCCTTTTCAGTGAAGATTTTTATCCCAGTCCTCATCTGTATTAGACTTGATTTTTGTTTCGATATATGTTTTTATGGTTAAATTGCTTGCAGACGTTTCACGGGAAACAGATTCATAAATGAAATAAAAAATTAAAAAGCATTTCAGCATAATCTGCAAGAGAGCATGTTTCTTAAGATGAATTTTTAATTTACTCCCAAGCTTTCAGTTTCTCCACTTCAGGCCTCAGGAGAAAAATGAGGGGAAAGGAAGGGATTCTGATATCCCCCCCCCCTTTGCCTTCACATCTCTAGGCTCTCTTTGCATTAGTACCATAGTACCAGGCCAATATGAGGCTTTCCCTTACTTTCTGCATTCCCCTTTCTTGTTCTCCTATTATCTCAGTTTTACTTGGCAATTCTGGATCCCAAAACCACTGAGGCCAGCTTTACACAATGCAGCAGACTTTATGGAACATTATAAGACTGAGTGTCAATGGCACTTTTTTTTTTTTAATGCTTCTACTGTACGGGACGCGGGTGGCGCTGTGGGTTAAACCACAGAGCCTAGGACTTGCTGATCAGAAGGTCAGCAGTTCGAATCCCCGCGACGGGGTGAGCTCCCATTGCTCGGTGCCAGCTCCTGCCAACCTAGCAGTTCGAAAGCATGTCAAAGTGCAAGTAGATAAATAGGTACCACTCTGGCGGGAAGGTAAACGGCATTTCCGTGCGCTGCTCTGGTTCGCCAGAAGTGGCTTAGTCATACTGGCCACATGACCCGGAAGCTGTACGCCGGCTCTCTCGGCCAGTAAAGCGAGATGCGCGCCGCAACCCCAGAATTGGTCAGGGGTCCCTTTACCTTTGCCTTACTGTACGGGGGAGGGGGGGAACACCTTCCAGTAAGAAATCTGGTATGTCAGAGAGTTACATTGCAACCTAGGTTGCTCTCTTTGTGCTAGTTTTCTCCTTGCAGGAAGTTTCACATAGGGAAACATTCAAAAATACGATCTCCTACCTGGAGCGTTGAATTGGTTCAGTCCACTCTGCTGGCTCAGGTTTCTGCCACCTTTTCCTGCCACATGGGTAGACTGGGCTTCATTCATTGGCTCTTCCCCACTACTCCGACCACCCCACTTGTTGCTGACAGCCAATAAACAGGTTATCATTTTCGTTTGGCAAAGTCCCAGTGAGGTTATTCTTAAGCCATGATGCACAGAGGTCAGGCAACTCAAGGAGAATGTAATAGAGATGAAAATATTAGCAACAGCTCACATTCTAGATTTTGTTTCAGTGAGAAGGATATGTCCCTTGGATTAGATTTCATCTTGCTCTCACCTAGTTGTCACTTTGTTTAGAATTCGGGAGTGATTTATTTTAATTGGCACGGATTTAAAAATAGACTGCTATCCTAAGTTTATTGGGCCAAGCATTTTGATTCCCCCTCCTCTCCCTGTGTTGGTGTTCTGAGGGTTCTCCTGAGCCCATTTCAGAAGGGCATGGGCTGAGGAGACGGGGGAAACCCCATTACCCAAGCCACAGAACTTATTAGATAATAGAATCATAGATTCACAGAATTGTAGAGTTGGAAGGGACCCCTCAGCGTTATCCAGTCCAACCCCCTGCAATGCAGGAATCTCAGCTAAAGCATCCATGACAGATGGCCATCAAACCTCTGCTTAAAAACCTCCAAGGAAGGAGAGTCCACAACCTCGCTAGGGAGACCATTCCACTGTTGAACACCTCTTACTGTCAGAAAGTTTTTCCTGATGTTTAGATGAATTGCCCTCTGTAATTTTAAACAAGTCTTCAAATGATTTTGACGGACATTTCCCGATTGATCGTAGTGAATTTCCAAACATTTATGGGCAGATCATCTTCCTTTCCAGAATCATCCAGTATATAAGGTAAAGGTAAAGGTACCCCTGCCCGTACGGGCCAGTCTTGCCAGACTCTAGGGTTGTGCGCTCATCTCACTCTATAGGCCAGGAGCCAGTGCTGTCCGCAGACACTTCCGGGTCACGTGGCCAGCGTGACAAGCTGCATCTGGCGAGCCAGCGCAGCACACGGAACACCGTTTACCTTCCCGCTGGTAAGCGGTCCCTATTTATCTACTTGCACCCAGGGGTGCTTTCGAACTGCTAGGTTGGCAGGCGCTGGGACTGAACGACGGGAGCGCACCCCGCCGCGGGGATTCGAACCGCCGACCATGCAATCGGCAAGTCCTAGGCGCTGAGGTTTTACCCACAGCGCCACCCGCGTCCCTTATCCAGTATATAGATTACCGTTATTATTTTGTTGCACAAATATGCAATTTCAGTTATTAAGTCAGCAGCCTTTGGCAAATCCAACTTGAACATCCAGGCTTTCACATGTTTGAAGCACAGAGTACCTTGATTTATTTCATTCACCAATATATTGCTACAGCTTTGAATTTAATTATGTGCATATAGTTGAAGGATTGACAATGTGGATTGTTTATTCTTTTTAAAAAGCATGGACTTGGTGTGGGGCAAGCTGTAAGAAAAAGTTCTGACAGCAAGTTAATAGTTAAGTAAGTTGACAAGAGAGGATACAGAATTTCCATCTGCAGAGGGATCCAAAAATAAGCTTTTAGAAACTTGCATTTTAGGCATGTATTAGAATAATAGAAACTGTGCCTTATTTATTCAAATAAGAGTCTAAATGCTGTTTGAATGTGGCAGTTTTGTAGTGAGCTTTATTTCTTCTTTCCCCTCTCCTTACTTGCTTTTCCATTGCAGCTGCAAGACCTGCGCTATATGGTTGAAAATTTCTGGGGTTCTCAGTCAGCTATCAGTGCCTGGGGTGATCTGCATGATCTTGTCATGGTCAGGTGGAATAAATACCAAGAATGGTCTCCCTGGAACACTCTCCTTATCAAAAAGAGCGAGGCAGAGGCTCACCTCAGACTGAAGGATCTCGAAAAGGTATAGTTAATGTTAAAATTCAAAATGTGTTATAGTGACTAAATTCTGTACGCGTTGCACCTCTGCAGACTAGTGAAATGGACAGCTCTCTTTCATATACTTTATGAGGGTTCAGTTTTCCTTAGTTTTTGGCTGGCTTTCCCATTCTTCTGATGTAGAGATTGAGAACCTCAGGCCTGGGGGCCAAATCCAGGCCTCATTGTCTGGCTCTTGAGATGCCGCAAGCCTCACACCCTGTGGTAAAATTTGTATTCATTGCTTTTCACCCAAGCTGAAAAAGGTCCCCTCAGTTCTCAAGTCTTTGGGGCTGCTTTTAATTGCAAACACTGAGTCATTTCATGTCGTTTTAAAAGAGAATGTTCACCTCTAAATCTAATTTGTAAGATTTTCACATCTGTCCATGCCTTACTCATCTCTGTTTAAATCCTGCCGCTTCTTGCCCTAGTCATTTCTGATACATTCTTCACCAGGTTTTCTTGACTATATTCTTGTTCTGGGAAGTTGGTTTTTGAAAGGTTTTGTGGTTTTTACTTTACTTACAGTGGAACCCTGGTTCTCAAACTTAATCCGTTCCGGGAATCCATTCGATTCCTGAAACCATTTGAAAACCAAGGCGCGGCTTCCGATTGGCTGCAGGAGCTTCCTGCACTCAAGCAGAAGCCTCGTTGGATGTTCAGCTTCCGAAAAGTGTTCAAAAACCAGAACACTTACTTCCGGGTTTTCGGTGTTCGGGAGCTGATTTGTTTGTCAACTAAGCTGTTCGAGAACTAAGGTTGCACTGTACTTAAAAGCTGGTTCCCCTAGTTCAGAGTCCCACAGCAGTGTCCAGCACTCACATGCAGCTTTCAATAAGCATGGGCTTCCCATGTTGCTGCAGGAAATTTTATTTTTTTAACAAGTATTCACTGACAGTTCAATCCTTTGTATGCCTACTCAAAAACAAGTTCCGTTATGTTGAGTCGGATGTACTTTCTCGTGTGGTGTTTTGAAATTGCAGCTTAAATTAATCATTTCTCAGTATTTTGTAAACACTGCACAAGTTGATTTGCAGTCGTTATGAACTTCCATTGTAGGGCTATTCTGTTCAGAAACAAACGAATCAAGATTATTATTGTGCTTTGTATTTTTTAAAAAAAGTTTATGACTTATTAAATTCTGGGCTTCTGCGCCTGCAATACAGACATGTGATCAAAATAATAAGGTTAATTAAAATAGATTTAATTAACATTTTATTTTAGCTCATTTAATAATCTTGGATATTTTTCTTCCTTTCAGGCTTATGAGATGATGTTTATCCATAAGATAAGGCACAAGCATATCCTTGCAAGAAACTATTTCTCCCAGTTTCCAGAGCTGGCAGCAGCTTTGCATAGGGATGACAAGCAGACCAACACTGATGATCTTTTAGTAACAAGGTCTTTAACGGCTGGCCCATCCAAGTAACACTCCAAGGATCTACAAGCTTGCTTCTGCTTGAAGGATATACATACAAGTATTCACAGCACTGATTTGTTGTTTGGAGAACCAGTGCAATCTCAAGAGGCAGAAACACTTTTTCTGTCTTTTTCTTAATTGTGCCTTGGCAAGCATGCAACTGTGTTAACAAATGGATTCCAAATAATTATTGTTGTGCTGCGTTTATCTCTTGGAAATTTAACTCTGCTTCATATGTAGCCCCATTGGTCTTTACAAAAACTAAGCAAACCCTTTTGTTAAACATTCTTGTTATTCAACAGAAAAGGGCTGTATTATCCTCCTTATGCAACCCCTAGGGCTAGGGAAATAATATCAGTTAGTTCCTTGATCAGCCTTTGCTTTACTTTACTACCAGTCTTTCAGCTGAAGGAAGCATCATTTAAAATCAAAACAGAATTGAGATAGCCGCAATGGATGTTAAATCTGCCCTTCAGTGCAAGGCGCAGTGATCAATATTATTAGCAAGTGCACAAATTCTGTTCAAAACACTTCCCCAGCATTAAATACTGATACGAAACAGGTTACTTTGGGGAAATACTTTTCAAAAACCTCCCTATAAAGAACTATTTCTACGCATTTGGTTAGAGTGAATGAACTACTTTAATTGCACACATAGGCCTCCTTGCACCTAGTGGAATTTTGACTGGTTTTCAATGGCTTCATACTATATTACAAAGAGTCTTTAAAACTCTCCACATTTTCAGAAGGCAGCATGGAACTGCTGTTCAGGAAACAACAAGCCCAAAGGTACCCCCAGAACTGGCTAAAGAGTTTATTTGGAGTTAGGAAGAGGGGCCTTTGCTGTTGTGGCCTGTTTGGTAGCTAACTAATGCTACATCACCTTTACACATAACCAAGTACAAGTAGTTAGTTACATGCTAGTTATTTGGCATACTTTCTTCTGAATCAAAGTGACCAGCATGCAGGTACTAACAGGGTATTAAGGAGCAAACTACAGCTAACTGATGAAGGGACGCGGGTGGCGCTGTGGGTTAAACCACAGAGCCTAGGACTTGCCGATCAGAAGGTCGGCGGTTCGAATCCCCATGACAGGGTGAGCTCCCGTTGCTCGGTCCCTGCTCCTGCCAACCTAGCAGTCCGAAAGCACGTCACAGTGCAAGTAGATAAATAGGTACCTCTCCGGCGGGAAGGTAAACGGTGTTTCCGTGCGCTGCTCTGGCTCGTCAGAAGCGGCTTAGTCATGCTGGCCACATGACCCAGAAGCTATATGCCGGCTTCCTTGGCCAATAAAGTGAGATGAGCGCCGCAACCCCAGAGTCGGCCACGGCTGGACCTAATGGTCAAGTGTCCCTTTACCTTTACAGCTAACTGAACTAAGCCACATGCGAAGAGGAAACCTGATCGCTAATATCTGCTTCCTGTTGCAGAGCTGTCAAGCAGTACTTTGTGATCTCATTAAACCTCAATATTTATTATATGAGCTGCGTTTGGGGGCAACTCAAGAGCAACGCCCTTTTCAAGTCCGCCTCCACACTATGGAAGTCAATAGCATCATCTTCAATTCTATTCATATAATTGGCATCAGCTCCTTAATAGCCTCCAGCGCTTGAAGTTTATTCTGGGAGTATTATTATTAGTTATTGAGTTTACATACCGCCCTATACCCGGAGGTCTCAGGGCAGTTCACAGAAAAGATCACAACATATATAATCAGAATAAAAACAACAACGCAATAACACACACACACCCAGATGTGTGCACAAATTCTTCTGAACATCAGAGTAGTTCTGTTGAGCTTAAAAGTTCTTTGACATCTACTTGGGAGTGATCATGAACCTTTTGGTCAGTCACAGAACAAGGACTTCAAAAATGCTGACTGTCAGCTTTTGTATACTATTTATACTGAACTGCTAATTGGGGTGATTCCTGCCTGATGTATTCAGAGAAACATCTGGCTTGGCAATGCACAAGTGGAAAGCTGTGTTTGTTTATGCAAAATCAAACCAAAGTCAGTCTTCCGTTGGCGTTCAGACCCAATGAAGGCACAGGAGAATACAAAGAACCAAAGTTTCAATGTGTCTTGTATATTGCTTTTAAAAATTTGGCTCACTGAAATGAAATAATCTCTGAAAAGAGTGAAGTAAGCGCCAGTTCAGTGCATTTACTATAGCAAATACTTGATAACTGCTACAGAAAACAATTAAGTTATATACATAGTATCTTTTCCTATCTCATTGATCGGACAAAATTTATTCATGCTATTCATTCATATTGCATAAGAAAGTGCAATTGAAACCTATCTTTTCCCCTGAAAGATCTTGAGTTAGAAATTTATGCAAAATAGTAGTTAACATTAGTTAAATTTGGCTAAATTAAATGTTTAAAAAAGCAATGCCGTGCCTATTGCAAGATTCTGCAGTGGGCCACGGTGCGTTGCTATAGAAATATCTATGTTGACTGTCAGCAAGCTATGGTTTTGAGGCACAACACATGCACAGAACGTAAACACGAATGTTGTCGTCAAAACACACTTCATAA
Source organism: Podarcis filfolensis (assembly GCF_964270895.1). Taxonomy (NCBI): domain Eukaryota; kingdom Metazoa; phylum Chordata; class Lepidosauria; order Squamata; family Lacertidae; genus Podarcis; species Podarcis filfolensis. The sequence goes on from NC_139612.1 coordinate 18,707,268, forward strand.
GAGTTGTTGGTTTCTGCTTGAGATTCTTCCATTTTTGTTCCAGACCAGTTCCCCTGCTTTGGTGTACAGCAGGGGTCAGCAAACTTTTTCAGCAGGGGCTGGTCCACTGTCCCTCAGACCTTGTAGGGGGGCCAGACTATACTTTTTTGGGGGAAATGAACAAATTCTTGTGCCCCACAAATAACCCAGAGATGCATTTTAAATAAAAGCACACATTCTACTTATGTAAAAACACGCTGATTCCCAGACTGTCCGTGGGCCAGATTGAGAAGGCGAACGGGCTGGATCCGGCCCCTGGGCCTTAGTTTGCCTACCCATGGTGTACAGCAATGTCACCCACTTCCAGTCAATCATTTGTTACAATCAAATCTTAAGTCTTGTTCAGAGAGGAAAAGGGGTAATATCCAGTCATCGTGGAAGGAGGTACTGCATATTTGCAATGTCAAAAGAGTTGTTTTCAACAGCAAAGTGGACAAGGACAGGATTTCACATTTTCATCAGTTTTCCGCAAACAAGATTTGTGTGCGCACCGTCAGCGTGGATTTGTGTGCATGTTTGAGCCCTTTTGAAATGACTGAATGTGTCTTTTGATGTACATGGGGATGTACAATTCCTAAGAGCACCTGCTAAGGCATAGCAATTGCTCACAGCAAAGGTCTATGGAGGTGCTTCACTTTACTGAAAGAGTTGGAGTCGGTTTACTTTGTATTCACTCAGTCAGGCAAAGAGTTCCTTCCTTCCTCCACCTTGCGATTTTATAGCCTGCGCCATTTTAATCCTCTACCGAGGTGAATTCCTGAATCAAATCGACTGACATCCAACGTTCTCTTAGTGTATTTTCAGATTTTGTAACATTAAATGAGTCTACTCACACTAAGGGTTCCGCTCTTGCAGTTTTGGAGGTTCGTCGCATTCTTCAGTGGGAGCCAGAGGCATCGTAATACAGGGTCGTTGCTTTCCCTTTTGTGCTCTTGGTCTCGCCGCCTCGAGATCTTTCGGGAAAAAACCCCCCGAAAAAACAGCGGACCACTTCCGCACGGCTGGGTATCTCTCCCCCAAGGGTCTCCCCCTTGAGATTTTTGGGGGGCGCAGTGCCTTTGCGACACCCCCAAGCCCCTGTATTACTCGGAAAACTCCTCCAGAGGTTTTCCGCGCTCCCTTTCTGCTCGCGACGGAAACCGGAAGTCCCCTCAAATCTTAGGCTGAGTAAGGAAATAAAACCAGCTGTGAAGTAAATATATAGGAAGTACGTGGCTGCACTTTGATTATCAAATGTTGAACATAGAACTGAGCATTTGGCCCTAAGAGGAGCACTGAATGGGCCACAGTTACAGCTACATGGTTTTTACAATCGCCTTTTAGCATAAAATACAGTGTAGGATATATCTTAGCCAGTGAGATTAATCTGAGGTGTGCATGATTGTTGCTAATTGAAAACTTGGGAAGGCTTTTAATTGAAGATTTATAATTGAAGACTTATAATTAATGAACTTACCCCGACGAGTAAGAAGGAAGATACCTTTTTAAGTACAGGATTCCTATAGTGTTAATATTATGCTAATTGGGTCACACTGCAATCCTTTTGAAATTAGCTGGATAGGTCAGGCATGTCAAATTTAAATGATCTCAGTGGGACTAAAGCATAGTTAAGTTATTCTGGATCCATTTCACCATTAAAAAAATTATATATAAAAAAACACCTTAAAATTTATCTAAAGTGACTCTCTAAATCAAATATGCACTTTCATTTTGCCCTAAAAGCTGATTTCTTCATCAAAGAGCCTGTATTTTTTGTTGCACAGCATCTCAAAAATGCCTCTTCAGAAATGCAGTTAGCAAATACCCATAAATTGTCTCTTTTACAGCAGTAACCACTTTTAGATCTCTAAATTTATCATTGTACCACACGAATATGGTGTTGACATGTGTTCACAGTCAAAATAATTTACATCAGGAAGTAAACACTTATACAGCTGGAGAATATATTTCAATATGCAGGAAGGATATCTGTAAAAGAACTGAAGACCAAATAATTCTGAACATCCTCACCTATTACCTGCCTTGTGTACCACAGTGAAAGGTTGTGATTAGCGCTGTCAGCTACTGGAAGACAAAAATCTGGTACCTGGGCAGGGCCCTAAGGTCAAAACTAGAGGTTAAGGAGCAGATAAAATCATCATTAGCAAAAGATTCCTATGGAAGAGGGGAAAGTAATCAGTGGTAGAATTACTGCCACTTCCTATGTAATTAGAGAACAACTTTTTCTCTTTTTACCCCACAGTTTTTTACTCTCATCCCCTCTCCCACTGACACAAATCAGAATCGCAGGAATATGCAGCTGTACCAAATCAGATGCAGGAATATGCAGCTGTACCATACCAGGATTGAACCTGCAACCTTGGCGTTCTCAGCACCATCCTCTAACCAACGGAGTTATCCAAGGAGCTATCCAACCTATGGGAAGGAGATTGACTGCGCCAACAGGGCTTGCATAGTTCTTGACCCTACTTTGGACACGGGGGGGGGGGTGCAGGTCAAGCCCCACATCCATAGTTACTCCCCACGTGGGTTGGCCTTTTCCACAAGGTTTCTACCATAGACCTTCCCTCAACCATAGTAGGGGATCCTTCAGGGCCAAGGTACTCTCTGCCAACATGAGCACCAGCCCCCATTCCCAGGCAGCTCCTGGCCATTTGTAGTTTTGCAGCCTAAGGTAAGTCACAATTCCCATAATTCCTGGAGGATGTGTGTGCTTTAAATTTATGGTGTGTACACTAGTGGGCAAAATGGTGGAAACCTTTGGGGGAAAGTGCATTTCCAAGGTTTGATGGCTCATAACACCACTTTTCTTGGAGTAATACCATTTATCAGTGGAAAGAGAATGTAATGCAACAAAGTTTGTTCAATTATCTGTATTTTGTCAATAACCAGAAAAAATAGTCAACCTTGCTTAGGTTGATATATGCAGCAGCTTTCCTTCATTTGAATGTAGCCAATGAGCATGAGTGTTTAGAGAGCCAACCAGGTGTTGTTGTTGTTGTTTAGTCATTTAGTCGTGTCCGACTCTTCGTGACCCCATGGACCAGAGCACGCCAGGCACTCCTGTCTTCCACTGCCTCCTGCAGTTTGGTCAGACTCATGTTTGTAGCTTCGAGAACATTATCCAACCATCTCGTCCTCTGTCGCCCCTTCTCCTTGTGCCCTCCATCTTGCCCAGCATCAGGGTCTTTTCCAGGGAGTCTTCTCATAAGGTGGTCAAAGTACTGGAGCCTCAGCTTCACGATCTGTCCTTCCAGTGAGCACTCAGGGCTGATTTCCTTAAGAATGGATAGATTTGATTTTTTTGCAGTCCATGGGACTCTCAAGAGTCTCCTCCAGCACCATAATTCAAAAGCATCATTTCTTTGGCGATCAGCCTTCTTTATGGTCCCCTTCATGGATCACTGCCTTGCTGTGGCGAAGAGGCTTGAATACCTCAGAGAAGCTATGAGCTATGCCGTGCATGGCCACCCAAGATGGACAGGTCATAGTGGAGAGTTTTGACCAAACGTGATCCACCTGGAGCAGGAACCGGCAAGCCACTCCAGTATCCTGCTAAGAAAACTCCGTGGACAAAGACAGCCAGGTGTTATGACCATTAAACCTCGGAAATATATTTCCCCCAAAAGGTTTCCACAGTTTTGGCCTCTAATGTATGCAGAGGCTGTGAGAATAGCCGTGTGACCTGTAAGCACACATGTTGGGTTTTCTAAAGGGTGAAGATCAACAGTTGCTTCCCTTTCCCCTTCTCCACTTTTAGTCCTCCTGTTCAGGAAGAACCCCTAAAGAGGACCAGAACTGTCCAGCTGTCTAGGATCTGGTCCAGCAATGGACTCTTAGGGGACGGTTTTTAGTCACCACTGCACCAATGAGTGGTTTTGCACTACAAATTTAAAGAGAAAAAACAGGATTTAGGAGAGGAAATAAAAGGCACTTGGGCAAAAATTGCGAATATATGAAATGAATTTGGTATGTTGTCTTTGTCCTGTAACTACAAACTACAAGGGGATTATCCTGAGGCACAGAATTTTGGAAAACTCCTGCTGTTGAACTGTATTGTTGTACATAGGCTATTGTGGGACATAGGATGAGCTTTATTAGATAGGACTCTCGGATGGTGACCCAAACAGTAGCAGACAAAATTAAGGTTACCATTAAGGTTATGGATAATTAAGGTTATCCATAAAGGTTGCCTTTATGGATGTTCTGGTACCCATACAGACATGAGATAAGAACTGGCTTCACCCTCCTTCACAAACAATAGGTTACTTAAATCAGTTCTATGTCTTCAGCTGATAAGAGCTTGCATTATTGTCTTCTCATCGCCGCCCACAAGGAAGGGTGTTGGTGTACAAATATATGCCGTAGTTTCAACTTGCCAACATCCAAAATGTGTGATATGAGCTTTTGGAGGATGTGTGGAGGAGAACAAAAGTGAAAGATACAAGAATAAACTAGAAATGAGTTGAGTTTAAATTCTGGAACCAAAAGGGACGTCCCTGTTTTCATTGGAGAAATGTTGCAGGGTATGGAATAGGGCGTCCCTATTTTCAGATAAATGTTGGGGCGGGGGTGTACTTCAAGTAAGAAAACGATTGCTCAGCTGAGTGATTTGTGACAGTGAATGTTAAAAATCCAGCAATGGAGAATTTCTGTGGTGTCCCCCTTTCCCTTGATGGCCCTAAGCACGTGCTTATTTTTCTCAGTCGTTAATCCAGCCTTGCCAGTGGCTCCCAGCAAACTCTGCTTAAGTTATAGCTGTGGGAAATTCAGACGAGGTAAGCATGAGCCTACTAACTCAAAGCAAACTAGTAACTGCTGCCTCCAAAAAATGTATGTGAAGCCAGATAGACTAACGCTTTCCCTTGACGTCAAAGTGATCTGAAAGTTCACACCCATGTTAGACCTGGTTTGCTTTCTCTTGTTATCATAAAACAATTCCACCTTTGTTGGCTCAAAACAGTCCTGCTGGAAGCCAGAAGCTTCAGTACCCAGCCGTGTCAAAATCTCTCTTCCTTCCTTCCCCTTCTCTGACTGGCTATAGTTTCCTGTTCGAGCGGCAAGCCACACACAAACCCTGCCGGCATCATGGCAAGATGCAGCGCTGTTTCGTGGATACAACTCATCTGCTTCTCCAGCGTGCTTTGCAAAGGAGTTTTGTCCTTGGATCATGTACCAATGCTGCTCTGGTCGACACACAGGTGAGACTTTCTGATTAGCCTCAGTACAGTCCATTTTAGAAACTGCTCCTTACCTTTAAAAAAGGCCTAAAACTAAGAGGTGAGAAATTGTGGTCCTCTAGATGTTGCTGGATTCCAACCCCGCAGCAGCCTCAGCTGGCATGCTCAGTGGTCACAAGTGGTAGGAGTTAGCATCATGTAGAGCAGAGGTAGGCAACCTAAGGCCTGGGGGCCGGATGCGGCCCATTCGCCTTCTCAATCTGGCCCGCGGATGGTCCAGGAATCAGCGTGTTTTTACATGAGTAGAATGTGTGCTTTTATTTAAAATGCATCTCTGGGTTATTTGTGGTGCATAGGTATTAGTTCATCCCCCCCCCCCAAAATAGTCTGGCCCCCCACAAGTTCTGAGGGACAGTGGACTGGCCCCCTGCTGAAAAAGGTTGCTGACCCCTGATGTAGAAGACCATAGGTTCCTTACCCCTAGCCTAAACTGTTTTAAGGCCAGGATACTTGAAGGTCTTAAATCCCTTCCTCTGTGCTTCTGCCTACCTTGACCATTCAGATCCTTAGCACTGTTTCATGTCAAAGGTTTCGCTGGTAGGTATGCAGGAGAGGGGCTCTGCAATGGCATGCAGTCTCTAAGACTATGCTGAGGGGAAATCTGTATGTCCCCCTTGTGCCTTATGGCCTTGTTCTAAGACATTTCTATTATGGCATGTTTGATTCTTGAGCCCTGATAATTTAGTATCTGTTTTGGCCAGATGGCTGTCCCGCTCCCACCTCCATTATGATGTTTGTGTGTGTGTGTTGATTTTAATTTGGCACTACTATTCAGTCACTATATGCACTGGTAAGGCATCAGGTTGGGTACCTCGGGTTAAGAATACAGTGGTACCTCGGGTTAAGAACTTAATTAGTTCCGGAGGGCCGTTCTTAACCTGAAACTGTTCTTAACCTGAGGTACCACTTTAGCTAATGGGGCCTCCCGCTGCCACCACACGATTTCTGTTCTTATCCTGAAGCAAAGTTCTTAACCCGAGGTACTATTTCTGGGTTAGCAGAGTCTGTAACCTGAAGCGTCTATAACCCGAGGTACCACTATATGTATATATTGCCTTGGACCCCATTTGTGAGCCAAGTCCAGGAAATGGGCTGAGCTGTAGGATGTCCATATTTTCATCGGAGAAATGCAACGGAACTGGAAGAACTGAACATGTGATTCCCTGGAGAGTCTCCATTCTTGCAGCTCTGAAATGAAAGGGACAGTTCCTTTCAATGTGGGCAAAAGGGGTTCTGGATGCCTGCCAGAGCTCTGAGGCCTGTAAGAAATAACTAGATGGGCACAAAATGCCATGAGGAAAGGGGTGTATTGCTTCTTCTTTCTGCCTCTGAAGAAGGACGCTTCTCCTCTGTGGGGAGATCAAGCACAGTGTGTGCTTGCAGGAGGATATGTTTTCTGGAAGAAAGCTAATCAATGCTTCCTCAAGATTTGTGTGGTGAGGGGCTTGGGTCTGGCACCTTCCATGGGACCCCCTAAACCTGGAACACAGAGGCAACATAGTTTTATTAAGCTGTATTGACTTGCCTTCTGTGGCACGTTTGGCTGTTAACCAGAATCACATCTTCTTAGATAATTTTCTGCAAAATGGAAATATTAACAACTGTTTATGGCAATGTGCCCTCTGCTGGTTTGGGGGCCCTGGAAAATGGCTTACTTTGCTACCTGATTGAGCCAGCCCAGAGCTTGTGTGTGTGTGAGAGAGAGAGGGGGGGGGATCTAAGTGCATTTTTTTTTAAAAAAAAACCTAAGTTCTGTAATTTTGAAAACAAATTGTCAGTTGGGAAAAACAATAATGTATTCTGAAATAACACTGTTTATTAAAAATGAAAATGCTTTCAAGTCCCCTTCGCCCTTTATCCTTATCTGATAATGGCTGCACCTGTTGTCACCACAAACAGGTGAAACAGGAGCTCTTCTCTGTAGAAATAAGATGACCTAGAATTAGAAAACTTCAGTTCATGCAGGTAATAAAGCCAGGCTTCTCCCTGAAGAACAGCCAGAAACTTGCTCCGTGCAGTTTCTTTCTCCCCGATTCCATATTAAAGCCAGTTTATGTTTGTAGTGTGATGCAATCAGGAATCCGTGAACTTTGAATTTCAAGAATCCAACAGCCTGACCTAGGAGACGTTTGACAACAGGAAGGGGGAGGGTGAAGAAGGGTGTGGTTGTCCTTGAAGTATCTCCTCTATTATGGTGTCAAGAAGCTCTGCTGAGATAGGAAATGACTGCTGTGGTTTGAACTGTGATTGTGGGTTGCACAACCATTTCGTGCATAGTTTCGATGTGCCCATAAAGCAGGTCTGGACATAGGATGCCCGTATGTCATATTTCTACTTGAAGACATTATTCAGAAGTGGCCTGTGGTCCTCCAGATTCTTTCGGACTCCAGTTCTCAATATCCCTGGCCACCATGAAACATCTGGAGATCCACATGTTCCTCATCCCTGCTCTGTTTGAAAGGCCATTCAGTCCCAAATCTGGTTCCCTAGTTGGTCAGGGAGCAGACTGGGGCAGAGAAATCTTTTTGGGTCAAGCAAGGGAAAATCAACAGTTGAAGACCTGCCAAATTCATGTATCTTTCCTTTCTTCTCCTTCCAATACAGTTTGTTTTTTTAAAAAATGCTTTCCAATGCTACCAATGGAAGGGGATATCATTATGCCAGCTCCCCAGCTGTTTGGGGAATGTGGCAGGGAAATTAAATAATCCACACCAATCCCTCCCTCAGAGCACACACACACCTTTGCTGTTGGTGCACTAGCAGCAGAGTGGCAATAGCTGTAGTCCTTTTCACGCTACCTGGGCAGAGGAATTCTCCCTCTACTGCCATGGCCACAGAGATCCACAACATGTCATGGCCCCTGAGGGACCACACAGTTGCACCCTTAATTCCTTTTTTGCAAGTACCTTTCAAAACCAGCAGAGAGCATGCACCACCTGAAAAGAGGGAGAAGAGGGAATGCCTTTATTATCATCTTACATGGTGAAACAAACCTGGTCTGCCATCTAACACAACAATGCACGCATCTCCAGAGGCAAATGTGTGCAAATTCAATCAAGCTAAAACTCATACAGTTCATTGACTAAGGTACCCCCCACCCCAGTTAGATAGCAGCTCTAAGAACTGCTCACTACCACCTCTTGCTCAGCGTAGAAAAGGTCAGTTTGTTTATTTCTAAAAAATGCTAGTTTGCTAGCAGGGGTGGAGGAAGGGGGGGGTGAGGTGGGTGTGGCCCACCACGGGTGTCACCACTGAGGGGGGTGACAAAATGATGGGTGGCACTCATCGCGGGGCCTGCAGCATGCCCGAGCCACGTGTCTCTCCTGGAATAGATGCGGTGGCTTGCGCGTGCGCAGGCTCCACGCTGCCCAAGCAGTCCGCCCGCTGCCTCTCCCCCTGTCACGGTCCAGTTTACGTGCAGTCAAAATCCTGGTAGAGGACATCGGGACTGGGGGCAAGACAGTGGAGTAGGAGCAGAAACAGGAGTCAGGAAGCCAAGGGTCCGAGAGCCAGAAGCCAAGAAGCCAAGGATCAGGAAGCAGGGAGTCAAGAAGCCAAACGTGGCAAGGCAGGAAGCGTGTTGCTGTGTCAAAGAGCCAAAGGGAAATGCTGACCTTATATCCCTTCCCGGCTCTTGCCACCAGGTGCTGTGAGTTACCAATCGGCCTCACCTGTGCGGCTGCGCCTTGCCTCTTGAGAACAAACTTAGGAAAGCCCCAGTCCTGCAAAGTCCTACCAGTCACGGGGCCTGGCTTCTGCACGCACTCCTGACACCCCCAGCCCTATGGATTGCTCACCCCACCCCTGGGTGCGCCGCCCCAGGTGCCCGAGCAGCTTCCTCCACCGCTGTTTGCTAGCCATAGAGTAAAGGTAAAGGGACCCCTGACCATTAGGCCCAGTCGTGACCGATTCTGGAGTTGCGGTGCTCATCTCACTTTATTGGCCGAGGGAGCCAGTGTACAGCTTCCGGGTCATGTGGCCAGCATGACTAAGCCGCTTCTGGTGACCCAGAGCAGCGCACAGAAATGCCGTTTACCTTCCCGACGGAGCGGTACCTATTTATCTACTTGCACTTCAACGTGCTTTCAAACTGCTAGGTTGGCAGGAGCAGGGACCGAGCAACAGGAGCTCACCCTGTCTTTGGGATTCGAACCACCGACTGATGGCCTGCTTTTGTGCCAAGATTGGGAGTGAAAGAAGCTCCTAAATGATTTCCCTCGATTTGACAGTGCCACTCTGACCAATATTTCTTTTTTTATTATTATTATTTTTTTATTAAAGGTTTTTATAACAGTAACAAACATATAACAAATACATAAACAGACATAAACAAAAACAAAACAAAAAACATGTACCATTTCATATCTTAATTTCTTATACCTTTCTTCCCCGACTTCCTCATGCTTCCCTTTTCTGTATTCCAAATTCTTATCAATTACTCAGCAAATCTTCCCTTATTTTAATTTAAATTTAATCTTTCCTTATTCTCCTTGTCTTAACCCTTACTAATAGTAACCGTTTACTTTCCAGTCCAACATCATTCTAACTTTCATTAATTTTGTAGTATTTCTTTAAATAGTCCTTGAACTTTTTCCATTCTTCTTGCGCTGCTTCTCTTCCCTGGTTTCGGATTCTGCTCGTCATTTCTGCCAGGCCCATGTAGTCTATCACCTTCATCTGCCATTCTTCCAGTGTGAGTAGTTCTTGTGTCTTCCAGTACTTTGCAATAAGTATTCTAGCTGCTGTTGTAGCGTACAAAAAGAAAGTTATATCCGTCTTTAACACCCCCTGTCCGACAATGCCCAAGAGAAAGGCCTCTGGTTTCTTAGGGAAAGTATATTTAAATACCTTTTTAAGTTCATTATAGATCATTTCCCAGAATGCCTTAATCTTCGGGCACGTCCACCAAAGGTGAAAAAATGTACCTTCCTTTTCTTTACATTTCCAACATTTATTATCAGGCAAGTGGTAAATCTTTGCAAGCTTGACTGGGGTTATGTACCACCTATATATCATTTTCATAATGTTTTCTCTCAGAGCATTACATGCCGTAAATTTCATCCCGGTGGTCCACAACTTCTCCCAATCAGCAAACAAAATATTATGACCAATGTCCTGAGCCCATTTAATCATAGCTGATTTAACCGTTTCGTCTTGTGTATTCCATTTCAGCAGCAAATTGTACATTTTTGACAAATTCTTAGTACTGGGTTCTAACAATTCTGTCTCCAATTTTGATTTTTCCACCTGGAAGCCAATTTTACTGTCCAATTTAAACGCTTCATTTATTTGATGATAGTGCAGCCAATCTCTCACCTTCCCTTTTAATTTCTCAAAACTCTGCAATCTCAATTTATCCCCTTCCTTTTCCAAGATTTCCCAGTATTTTGGCCACTTCGACTCCATGTTTAACTTTTTAACTGCCTTAGCTTCCATTGGCGACAGCCACCTTGGAGTTTTATTTTCCAGCAGATCTTTATATCTAATCCAAACATTTAATAGTGCTTTTCTGACAATATGGTTTTTAAAACTTTTATGTGCTTTAACCTTGTCATACCACAAATATGCATGCCACCCAAAAATGTTATTAAAACCTTCCAAATCCAAAATGTCTGTGTTTTCAAGAAGTAGCCATTCTTTCAGCCAGCAGAAAGCTGCCGCTTCATAATAAAGTTTAAAGTCTGGCAGGGCAAACCCCCCTCTTTCCTTTGAATCCGTTAATATCTTAAATTTAATTCTGGGCCTCTTGCCCTGCCAGACAAATTTAGATATGTCTTTTTGCCAACAATGGTCTGATATGAAATGTCATCTTCAAATTTAGCACGTCTGATTCCTCAAAGAAAAATCTCTTGCCCATGCAGTCAGATAGCTCACCTTGTTGGTATTCACCAGATCATTCCATATGCCAAATAAAACAGCCCGCATCTCTCTTTTAAGCAGGAAGGCGGAAATATTGGTCACAGACATACACTCTGACCAATATTTCCGCCTTCCTGCTTAAAAGAGAGATGCGGGCTGTTTTATTTGGCATATGGAATGATCTGGTGAATACCAACAAGGTGAGCTATCTGACTGCATGGGCAAGAGATTTTTCTTTGAGGAATCAGACGTGCTAAATTTGAAGATGACATTTCATATCAGACCATTGTTGGGTTGCCACTCCAAATAAAATTCCCTCGGCTAGAAGTGAATTGGGCTGTCACAGTCATATCACTCAGCGAGATGCTTCGGTACCTGTTTGAAATTCCACTGAAGCAGCCGCTGGTTTTAATTATGTAGCTCCAACTGCCGCCGTCGGCAACCAGAGCATCTTCCGTCGGTTTCTAGCAGCCGAATGCAGATCCTGAAATTGTTTTAATTGGGGCATCTGTTTACATGAGACCGAGCAGGAGAGGAGTCTTCTTGTTTGTTGGCCTTCTCCTGGTTGAAAACCATACCAAAAATGTCCAAAACTCAACAAATCTGCCACTGTTTGGGCTGATAGATAACTTGTGGACTTGCAAGCTCTAAATGTTTGGTTGGCAAATTGTTTGGCCGGAAGTGACTATGGACAGTTGCAGAGTGGGATAGTGATGGTCCTTACCTTTCAGCAGTTTTCTAGATGCCAAGAATAGTATTCCTTCTCCTTTTCTCTCATCTAAAGCAGGTCTGCAACCACATAGATCAGCTTTCCTCATCCTGGTGCTCTCCATGTGTCTCTGCCTACAACTCCCATCAACCCCAGCCAGTGAAGCTATGCTCTCAATAGCCTCACCATCATATTCCCATGCTGGCAGTGGCTCATGGGCATTGTAGTCCACAGCATCTGTCAGGGGTGGACTTTAGTAATCTTTCATAATAGGGAGCCATGCAAGACAAAAAACCTGGTGCCCACAAATGGATCTTCTCAATTTTTCATCTTCTCAGTTTTGCATCTTCTCGGCTTGGCACCCTGTGGGGGGAGATCACCTGCACCACCCAAAATCTAGAGGGCACCAAGTTGAGAAAGGTTGACCTGGAAATAACAACATGGGGGGGGGGGAGGAGGTTGGTAGAAGATTGGCTTCCACCATTCGTCTCGAAAATGCAAAACAGTTCTGAAAGAAAAACAGTTGTTCTAAGAGAAGGATTCTAAATAGGCCATGAACCCATGAGAAGTAAAATGAGCTGCATTTTAACAATGAATCCTAGTTTTCCAAAAGTTTTCTGTGCTCATATCCCTTCAAATGTAATGTCATTTATTATTTTTGTTACATCTAATTAATTCTGATTCATGTTTCACATATTATTTTTAAATTAATAGCAGATTTTTTTAATTAAATAAAAAACCCTTGGAAAAATCCATCTGTGAGTATTTATTTCACACAAACTTGTGCTATTTTCACACATTATTTAAAACAAAATAGATGGGTGTTTGTTCTCTACAGAATCATTTTGGATGGTGTTTATTTATTTCTCTGCTCTGATGTGAACCACGTAGATAATTTAACAAAGCCAAAAATGCTACCGTGGACCCAAAACACCAATGAGCCCTCAGAGATTCTACTAATTAAATTAAAGGAAGAACTTACATCGATTTAGAGAGCTTATCAGATTTATAAAGCCACTTACAGAACCTGTAAAATATAATTATATTATTCTAAATTATATATTTGTAAGACATGCAGATAAACATAATCCCATGTAACCACATATAATTAGCTCCTTCAACCTGAAATCATATACACATTTAGGAGTAGGGATGGCTGAACTAATTTCAGTTTGCCTCAGCTTTTTTTTCATTTGTTCGTTCTTCAGTGCTGTTTGCCACATTTTTACATCTGTTTATTTTATTTTATTTTTAAAAAGAAACCACACATTTTCATGCACATTTCTCCCATTAAACATGTCTCTATTTGCAATTTCCCTATATCTACAGATTTTTTCAAGCGTTTCCCCTCAATATGATGCATTTTATTTGCTTTCTTTTTGGAGAAAGTGTGAATTACCGGTAGATAGGATGTCACAAAGCAAGCTTGCCAGTACACACAGTTCAAAACTAGCGCTGACTCTTTATTAGCGAAAAATGATTGCCACACACTTGGCCGAGTGTCAGGCCTAAGAAGCACAGCACCTCATGCCGTGTAGGTCCTACGCCATGAAATCAGTTGCCAAGATTAAAGGTCCCTGCCTCTCCACAGCCATCTATGTCTCCTCCTTTCTTTACAAGCAGTCAGAGAGTTCACCTGCATGCTTGTCTTTGCTCCTCGCATTTCATGCCTCTTCTGGTTCTGGGAGTCAGGCAAGGAGGGGAGCTTGTCACAGTGGGGTGCGGGGAGACACCCGTGACTCTTCACCAGCCTGACTCCTCTCTGCTTCTTAACCTCCCTCCTTCCACTCGCCTGCTTCAGCTTCAGCTTCTGCCTCTGATTCTTGACTTCTCTCTGCCACAGGCTCTCCCAGCTCACTAAGCCCCGTTACCCCTTCAGCTTCCAACACCTCCTCTTCCTAGTCTTCTCCCTCTTTGACCACTCATGTGCTGAATTCTTCCAGGAACAATGCATGGAGAATCAATTCTTCTTTCTTCTTTCTTTAAAGTACTGAGTCAGTTTCCTAGGTGTGACAATTTCCACCAAAGATCCAAAGGGCGACCTACAACAGAACTGCATTGACACGATATATTGAAGGAAGTCTATCATACAGTCCATTTTTGAGTGAAGGCCATGGCTCCTTCTTCCTCTAGCCCTGGAAAACAGCAAACTATTAAAATCCAAAGGCTTTATGTGAGCAAGCACAGATGTGAAAGCTGAATAGATTGTAAAGAGGATTATTTCCAAAATGAGCCCAAGTGTACTGACATTCAGTGGTGTCTGTGAATAACAGGAAGAGGACTTTGTGGGTCCCATGCTTCTGTATGTTTCTTCTTCTTCTTCTGTGACAACTTGTAGCCACGTAAGATTGTCTTCCATGAACACGGTTTTAACAGTGAGTCTATAAGTGAATGTGGAGGCCAATTTTGGATCCACACATCCTTCCACAGTGGGGACATTGGTTTCCGGGCACGATCTGATCACGGTGAGGGTTTGCCAAACGTGCCTTCCTCTTAGCACATTTCTCCCTTTTGTCCTCAGTTTGAGCGTCTTCAAAGCCCATGACACCTTTGGTAAAGGCTGTTCTCTAATTGCAGCACTCGCAGGCCAGTGTTTCCCAGTTGTTGGTGTTTATACTACATTTTTTAAGATTTCCCTTGAGAGAGTCTTTAAACCTCTTTTGTTGACCACCAGCATTACGCTTTCCATTTTTAAGTTCGGAGTAGAGTAGTTGTTTTGGAAGATCATAATCAGGCATCCGCACAACATGACCAGTCCAACGAAGTTGATGTTGAAGAATCATTGCTTTGACACTGGTGATCTTTGCTTCTTCCAGTACACTGGCATTTGTTCTCCTGTCTTCCTAAGTGATGTGGAAATTTTTTCGGAGATACTGTTGATGGAATCTTTCAAGGAGTTGGAGATGGCATTTATAAGTGGTCCATGTTTCACTTGGTGTGTGCCATGCTTCTATATGCAGAGGAGACCAGACTGTGTTATAACTGTAATGAGAGAGAAAGTTTGACTCTTTCGACCCTGTTGCACCCCCCCCCAATTGTGTGCATACACACCCCAAAGCTGCTATTTTAGTTGGGGGTGGAGCCTCCACTGGCACCATGCAATAGTTTAAGAACCCAAAGTCAGCATCTGGCTGCTTAGTAAATGGTGAGATCAGGAGGGCTTGGCAGATTGTACTAGCTGAAAAATTAACATCATTTGGTAGTTTGATCAGAAGGTTAATGAAGAGAAATCAGTTCATGGCTAAACTGTTCCCATTCACCACATGTAAGGATGATGGGACAACTGAATGTCAGCCGTCAACTTCTTTTGGGACTGAGTTAAAACAAGAATATACCGTATTTTTCACCCCATAGGACGCACCGGCCCATAGGATGCATCAAGTTTTTTTGGGGGGGAAATAAAGGAAAAAAATTTTATTTCCCCCCCAGGCACTTGTGGTGCCGGCAGCGGGGAGAAGCGCTCTTCTCCCCGCCGCCCGCCTTCAGACCAGGTCCGGGGACAGGCAGCGGGGAGACGCGCTGCGCCTCCCCGCTGTCCCCGGAGCTTGCGGGACAGGCAGCGGGGAGAAGCCCTCTACTCCCCGCCGCCCGCCTTCAGACCAGGTCCGGGGACAGCGGGGAGACGCGCTTTGCCTCCCAGCTGTCCCCGAGGCTTGCAGGGCAGGCAGCGGGGAGAAGCGCTCTTCTCCCTGCCGCCCGCCTTCAGATCAGGTCCGGGGACAGCGGGGAGACGCGCTTTGCCTCCCAGCTGTCCCCGGAGCTTGCAGGGCAGGCAGCGGGGAGAAGCGCTCTTCTCCCTGCCGCCTGCCTTCAGATCAGGTCCGGGGACAGCGGGGAGATGCGCTGCACCTCCCCGCTCTCCCCGGAGCTTGCGGGGCTGGCGGCGGGGTCTCCCCGCCATCAGCCTCCAAACCACTTCGGGAGACAGCGGGATGGCGGCGTTCCGCCTCCCTCTGTCCCCTGACCTTGTGGGGCTGGCTGGGGCTCTCCCCTCTCACTCTCCAGGCTTCAGCGCAAGCCTGCATTCGCCCCATAGGACGCACACACATTTCCCCTTCATTTTTGGAGGGGAAAAAGTGCGTCCTATAGGGCGAAAAATACGGTATTAACCAAATTTACATTTTTAATACACAGAAATAATGGTGCAGCCACAGGAGCACCTGTTATAGGGGATTTTGTTTTGTTATATGTTGTTATTGCTCCCCGGGCTTTCATTTTATACAAAGCTTAATTTAAAAAATCAGCTTGCTTCAGTCTCAGATTTGCTTCAAAGATCAAGAGATTAACCTAGCCTTTGTCAACCTGGTATCGTCCACATGCTTTGGACTACAATTCCCATCAGCTCTTGCCACCACCTGCTGGCTGAGGTCGACAGGAATCTCATCCAGAGGGTGGCAACACAAGAACAGACCTTTTCTGCAGTGGCTCCCTGTCTGTGGAATGCTCTCCCCAGGGAGACTCGCCTGGCACCAGGCAAAAACATTCCTTTTCAACCAGGCCTTTGTTTGATTGACATCCTATGCCCTTTGAAAATGTTTGTGTGTGTGTTTTATTGGGTTGTTTGTTTTTGTTTTGATTATGTATTTTGTGGCTTTATATTCTAATTTTATCCTGTGAACCGCCCTGACACCTTTTGGTATAGGGTTAGGGTTAGGGTATACAAATTTAATAAATCACCATCATCATAGAGATTCCTTGCATTTTCCTCTGTCACCAGTGTGGTGTAGTGGTTAAGAGCGGTAGTCTCGTTATCTGGGGAACTGGGTTCGCATCTCCGCTCCTCCACATCAGCCGCTGGGTGACCTTGGGCCAGTCACACTTCTTTGAAGTCTCTCAGCCCCACTCACCTCACAGAGTGTTTGTTGTGGGGGAGGAAGGGAAAGGAGAATGTTAGCCACTTTGAGACTCCTTAAAAAGGAGTGAAAGGCGGGATATCAAATCCAAACTCTTCTTAACTATCTGAAGCTGCCTCAAGAGTGCAATGAAGGAATGTTTTCCTTCATCCTCGAAATGATGGGTCAGGAAGAACACACAATAGCTCTCTGCTAGCGAAGCCCTGGTGTATTTTCTCCTTACTCTCCTGTGCACTGGCTGGGGGGTCATCCTTATGCAAATAAAGTTAATATATGGTTTGTACATTGATTAAGCAAAATGTGCTGTGCAATACCAGTTGCATAATGTTCAACAGTTCCTTCCGTTAAGAACAGAGAGCAAACAATTCAGAATTCTGATGGCTTTCGCTGGTGAGATTTTACAGGTTTATTTATATCTTCTGCTCTGAACACTGTGATAGTAGATGTTTCTTTGTCTGCAAGTTCTAGACATAGCTCTGAAGTAATTTCTAATCTCATGGGCTATATATGTGCCTATTTAATGTCACCTTCAAGACACAAATGAATTTGCAGACAGTAAATGGAACATGTTTTAAAATGCTTATGGAAGCAGCTCATGGGAAAACAGCTTCACATAGAGTTACGTAACTCCCCTTGCACCCTCACATTAAATGGCGGAAATCATTCACCAACAGAATCAAAAGAATATTTACAAAATTATATGCATTCACGTTTTTTTAATATTAGTTTTTCAAATATATAAATAGTGCTCAGCTTATGCGTTTGTTTTCATGGATCCTGCCACAAAACTAGCCTACTTTAAAGTTGCACGCTGTGTGTGAGAGAGGGAGAGACATTCCTGAGCAGAGATGGAGACATGGATTGTGTGGTTGTGCACAAGTGATGAGAAATAGGGACATGTATGTGTGTCTGCAGCCTCTGTGTGTATGGTGAGTGCATGTGTGTGCTCTCTGTGTGTGCAGGAGAGTGTGTGGAAATAATAATAATAATAATAATAATAATAATAATAATAATAATTTATTTATATCCCGCCCATCTGGGTTATGCTGGGTGCTCCTGAGAATTGTGGGAAATTTAACATGGTAGGTGGTTTTCTGCATTCAGTTGATGCTCTATTTGGAAAGCACCAACCTTGTGAACTGCCCTGAGATCTGTGGCTGTAGGCATTCATCATCATCATCATCATCATCATTATTATTAAATATAAGAATAATAATTTATTATTTATACCCCACCCATCTGGCTGGGTTTCCCTGAGTGGCTCCCAACAGAATATTAAAAACACGATAAAACATCAAATATTAAAAACTTCCTGAAACAGGGCTGCCTTCAGAAGCCAGATAGTTGTTTATTTCCTTGACATCTGATGGGAGGGCATTCCTCAGGACGGGTGCCACCACCGAGAAGGCCCTCTGCCTGGTTCCCTGTAAACTCACTTCTCGCAGGGAGGGAACTGCCAGAAGGCCCTCGGAGCTGGACCTCAGTGTCCGAGCTGAACAATGGGGGTGGAGACGCTCCTTCAGGTATACTGGACCGAGGCCGTTTAGGGCTTTAAAGGTCAGCACCAACACTTTGAGGTGTACTGAGAAACATACTGGTAGCCAATGTAGGTCTTTCAGGACTGGTGTCGGCCACTCCCAGTCACCAGTCTAGCTGCCGCATTCTGGATTAATTGTAGTTTCCGGGTCACCTTCAAAGGTAGCCCCACGTAGAGCGCATTGCAGTAGTCCAAGATGGTTGGCCATCTTGTATATTTTCTTTGGTACCAGGAAATGCTCCCTGTTGTTAATAGGTGACAACAGCATCAGTATTTTGTAATTGTGAAGGCCCGCAGGACATAGTACTGACTTCCCATGGTAGTGGAGCTGGGGCAAGCACCAATGACTCTCTCTCATTTGGTGCAATGCTCTACCCCTGTGACAGACATTGTGTACTAGGCCACACACCTCACGGTGGCCATTTTGTGACTGGGACCCTTGGCACCGGTCTCATTTTTTAAGTCTCTATAGCTCACAGTGATAAACATCATCTCTAAAATGTTGTAAATAATATTTTTATTGTGTAGAATTCAGTAGAGAAGCGGAAGGGGCAGCGGTAAGAAAGCCATTTTCTAATTTATCAACATGCAAGCATCTGCACCTCTCTCTCTTTTATGAAAAGGAATACATACACACGCACTTCACAAACATCACACATACGTACAAGCTGCTGTGCGAAATTTTCGATCCCGTTAAAATAAAAGTAAACAGCCCTTTGAAAAATTAATTTCTTTCAGATCCTTCCAAGACTTGGCAACCACTTTTCATGAAGGGCACGTTATCTCAAAGCAGGAGCTGCATGCATTGCTGAAGCAAGCTCTGGCTTCTCCAGACCCCAGAAACGTCGCCTTGTTTCTTCAAGATGCGGTAGGTGTCTGCAATTTGTCTTGTCTCATAGCCGAGGAGTGCAGCTTGTGTCTAATGAGCCGAGATGTCCCTCCCAACGACCTATGCTATCTTTTTGTTTTTGTTTTTCAGCTTAGTGTGGATGACTTCACACGTTACGCCAGCTCCTCTGGAAATGAGACACCGTTTCGCAATGTTCAGGCAAGCATAACTATCTCATATGGCGTCTCCCAGCAGTTTTCAAAAGCAAAACAAAACGACGCCTGAAAGGAATGACAGAGACATTGCAATTCTGGTAACAGGCTGAAGGCTCTTTCCAGCTAGAGAAAGCAATAGTCATAAAATAAACTTAAGCACCTGCAATTTTCAGGAAAGTGTTTGAAGTTACCAAAGACTTGCTGTTTCTTCTGTGCGTGGATCTTTGGCAATGTGGGAGTTTCTCAGCTTCTGAGGGGTGGTTCAGTTAAGGAGATTCTGTCAGGTTCAGAGGAATATTTTGTGAACTAAATTATAGGTGATAACCTATGGTCGTATTCAACTTAATTTTACTCACGGTAGACCCATTGAAATGAATGAAGTTACTCTGAGCTGAATACCTACGTTTCCACTGGAGTTAAATGAATGATTGGTAGATGAATTCTCATTCCAGCAATAGGGCATATGTTAAAAAAACAAACAAACCTGGATGATAAGCAATCTAAATGCTTTAAGGAACGTAGTGATGCTAATTATCCATTGATTTGATGATGCTCACATAGCCATTACCTGAGAGGAAACAGATGGCTCTTTGATCCCCTTTCAACAAAAAGTACTAATGAGTCTGTGTTTTGGAAAATGAACAATGTACTGTAACTAAAATGCTTATAATCAGGAATGGGGAACCCCAAGCCACGGCCAGATTTCTTAGGGATGTATGGATCAGCTCCTGGCCATCAGTTGTACAGTGGGGAGCAGATTAGAAAGGAAAGGACTTTGCTGTTGTAGAATCATAGGATTGTAGAGTTAAATGGGACCACAATGCCCTGCAATGCAAGAACCTTTCACCCAACATGGGGATTGAACCCATGGCTGTGAGATTAAGAGTCTCATGCTCTACCAAGTGAGCTATCCAGCAATTGTGGCTTCTTCCTCTGTAAGAAGATCAGCTGCGATAAATGTCTCAGAGGTCTTGTGTTCCTTATAAACGTGGAAAAAGCAGTCTGTGCACTTTGCAAGTGCATGCAATTTTGGGGATGCAATTGCATCTTGAAGCATGAGGCTTTAAATACAGTAAAATAGGACCGGGTCCAGAGAGATGTGGAGATCTGTGTTATCACCTGAACCGCAGGTCACTTCACTGCCTGACGACTAATAATCATCGTGAGAGAATTGCGTGGCGAGTACTCGCCTCCTCCCTTGGAAAATAAAGACACAAGACACAACATTTAAGGTTAATGGGCGAAAAAAGGCCACAGCTTTATTGATTGCAGGAATTGAGCAGTATTGGCTTAGGGATTGGTCCTATCGACTAACCGGCTTCAGCCAGATTGCTTGAAGGGTTAACCGCCAGTAGGGCGAGTCCTGCTGATGCACATCAACTAGGAGCTCCCCCGGGGTCACCGCTCGGGGGCGTGCCTTAGGCCCACACCTCCATAGCTTCAGACAGGGCAACGCCCCCCGGAATCCTTTACCGGACTACGCTTCGATTTGGGGGAAGGTGATGGCGCTTCCTCCCCCCCATTCATCTGCATAACAATACCCTTACCAATGCCTAACCTCCAATGCCGAGGAAGTTGTAATGATTTGCTACGAGGTAGGCGAAAAACCAAATGGCTGGTGCCAATTTGCCAAGTGGAAAAAATTCCTACCAGGCCCCTTGATGGCGACCAACCGAGGTCCATAGCAAGGTCAGAGAGCCAAAGCTAAGGGCGGGCGGGGTGGGAAACTGGAGGAGCTGGAGCGAAGAAGAGAGGGAAATCCTTGGCCGCGCTGACCCCAAATAGCCCGGGCCGATTGGCTGGCCAGGGAGATGACGCGTCCGAGGTTTCCCCCAGTCTCGCGGGGGCTGTGATTCAGCCCCCGCACACGTGGGGAGGGCATGTAGCCCGCAACCCCACCTCCTCTCCGGCTCGGAAGTGGCTTTGTGTGGCTTCCTTAAAACTGCTAGTATGCCGCATCATAGGATAGGACCATTCGTAGTTCACACACACACACACACTATTTTAAACACAAGGTTGACTTTTTCATCAATCTATAAACTGCTTGCAAAACTGCCAATTTTCACATGTACACACAGAGATTAATTAACCCCCCCCCAAATAAAAACATTCAGAAAATTGCAAACACTTGAACATTTTTTTTGTTCAGCTTGATGATGATGATGATTATCGGGTTGTTTATATAATGAAATTGCATGTCAAATTCTTGTTGAGGATAACAGAGTTTATTTTGCATAATGGAGGCTCTAAAAGACTGTAATCAAGCCTATCAGAGTAAAAAAGAAAAAGAAAGCAATCATTCCTGCTTTAATCATCCAATTCATAATTAACTGTGCTTTGTGCTTACTACAGGAACTTCTGAGGACTTCATCATCTTCTTTAGTCTTGCCAGCTGTGGACTGCCAGGCCGTGAGTCACCTTTCAGAGTACCTCCAAGAAACGCTGAATTGGGCCTTGGTAAATGTAGACGGCAAAGAAACATCCCAGCTGATGGTTAATGGATCCAAACCCAATGTGTTTGTGATAAAGCTACCACTGACCAGCAGGTATGAGGTGCCGTAAAGGCTATTATTGTTATTTATTAAATTTGTATGCCACCTGTAGAAATGAGGACGGATGGCACGGGAGTTGAATGCATGTGAGCTGTGCAGGAGCAACCAAGCAAGCAAGCTGCCGGCTAGCTTTGCATAGCCTCTTTTTATTAGCAGAAATCAACAGTTGGAAATGGTAGTGAAACCACTCTGAACTTAACAAATTTCCAGCAAGGCACATTTCCAGCATTAGCAATTTACATGTCAAACCAGGTGCTTCCCCCAAATGTTCCCCTGATACTTGATAACGGCTGCTTCAGCCAGTGTGGTGTAGTGCTTAGGAGTGGTAGACTCGTAATCTGGTGAACCGGGTTCGCTTCCCCGCTCCTCCACATGCAGCTGCTGGGTGACCTTGGGCTAGTCACACTTCTCTGAAGTCTCTCAGCCCCACTCACCTCACAGAGTGTTTGTTGTGGGGGAGAGAGGGAAAGGAGAATGTTAGCTGCTTTGAGACTCCTTCAGGTAGTGATAAAGCAGGATATCAAATCCAAACTCCTCCTCCTCTTCTTCTTCTTCTTCACTCGTCATGCTCCAGCCAATTGGAACATTAAGCAAAGCTTCCTGCGAAGGTGGCAAAGGACAGAGACTGGGCATGGCGGCTAGACAAGCTGTGGCATGTCTTATGCTCAGGTGGGGGTGTGTCCCCATGCTGCATCCACCATCCCCACACCACCCTTCATCCAGAAATCTCAGGAAGTTCACAGCACTCTTGCATGCATGTACAAAACTCTTGTGGCTTTTTACGCAGGCCTTATGTAAGAATCATACATGTAGCAGACTCACTGAAATGAATGAAACTAAGTTAGTCACATTTAGAGGCGTTTTCTGTGTAGGACTTGCATTGGATACAGCTCATAGATACAGCATCTCCACCCCCTATTATTCAGCCCGGATGCTGAGATCCAGCTCTGAGGGTCTTCTGGTGGTTCCCTCACGGAGAGAAGAGAAGCTACAGGGAACCAGAAGTGAGCACTCCGATTCGAGAACAGCCTTTACCAAAGGTGTCATGGACTTCGAAGATGCTCAAACTCAAGACAAAAGGAAGAAATGAGCAAAGAGGAACGCACATTTGGCAAACCCTCACCGTGATCAACTCCTGCCTGGAAACCTATGTCACCACTGTGGAAGGTGGCCTCCACAGTCACTTATGGAATCACTGTTAAGATCGTCTTCATGGAAGACAATCTTACGCGGTGATGAGTGATCGCCAAAGAAGAAGAAGAAAGACAGGGAACCAGGCAGAGAGTCTTCTTGGTAGTGACACCTGCCCTGTGGAACACCCTCCCATCAGATGTCAAGGAGATGAGTAACTATACAACCTTTAGAAGACATCTAAAAGCCCAGTATACCTGAAGGAGTGTCTCCACCCCCATCGTTCAACCCAGAATCTTGAGGTCCAGCACCGAGGGCCTTCTGCGGTTCCCTCACTGCGAGAAGCAAAGTTACAGGGAACCAGGCAGAGGGCCTTTTTGGTAGTGGTGCCCTCCCTGTGGAACGCCCTCCCACCAGATGTCAAAGAGAACAACACCTACCAGACTTTTAGAAGACATCTTAAGGCAGCCCTGTTTAGGGAAGTTTTTAATGATTGATGTTTTAATGTATTTTTACTCTTTTGTTCGAAGCCGCCCAGAGTGGCTGGAGAAACCCAGCCGGATGGGTGGGGTATAAATAATTATTTGTTGTTGTTGTTGTTATCTGTATAGGGAATTTTTTTTAATATGTAATGTTTTAAGTTTTTATATATGTTGGAAGCCGCCCAGAGCATCTGCGGCAACCCAGCCAGATGGGCAGGGTACTACTACTACTACTAATAATAATAGTTGTTATGATGGTGAAAGGTTTTGACCACCAGATACTGATGTTCCAAAAGGCCAAGACTGCCGCACGTTATGTTATCACTTCTTTAATTAATGTTAAGGCACTCTGGTTTCTATAGCCTGCGGTGGAAAACCTGTAGCCCTTCAGGTGAGGTTTGATTCCAACTCCCATCACCCAGCATGACCTCTGAGCCAGACAACTCCCATCATTCTTGACCATTGGCCATGCTGCCAGGGGCTGTTTAGAGGTGTAGTCCAAAGCATCTGGACTATAAGTTGAAGAAAGCTGATCAAGGATTTTGGGAACCATAGTCCAACAAGTTCCAGAGAGTCTCAGGATCCCCCAGTGTGTGTTATAAATTTATGGTGTGGACATGACCTTTGAGAATCATCTTTCCAAGCTTCCTGGAGATGACGGGTATTGAACCTGAGTCCTTCCACATGCGAAATGTATGTGCTATGATTGATCTATGGGCCTTTCCCTAAGGGGAAGAACCCATAACACTGAGGAACAATGTTAGGAAAAACAACATGCCAAACACATTCCATATTATTAAATTTTCCAAGTGCATCATTTGAATAAAGCTGGGAGGCGAGTCATTCATCTTGACTCCTATTGCCTGACACCAAGAAACAGGCAAAAATAAAATAGGTGACGCATTTGTAAATGATAAATGGATTTATTTTAAAAAAGGAACCCTGAACAGTTCTGCGAAATCCAGTATCGTCTGAGTAAACAGAAAAAAAGATATTGCTATAATAAAAATGTTTTAGATGTGCTGTGTCTCTTTCATTATCCGTAACCTCCTAAGGTTCTGTTCACCTGACTTACGCCATCATTTGTTGTATGTTAAAAGTCAGCACAGAGCGATTTTTCACCTTCATAGTAATATGGTGAACCTGCCTTCTGAATATTTTATCCTCTGGGACAACCACAGAAAAATGAATGCACTCCAACTGGTGGGTAAAATTATTGCCTTATCATGTAGCATCATATTCAGAAGACAATTTCATGTCTCGCATTTTCTTAGAAGGCTTTTTGGAATGACTCCTGAGAATTCCCACACACATGCATGTATGCACGCATATACACAACTCTGAATGGTTTGAGAGTGTTTCTTGTGAATTTTATCCAAATGCACCACCTTGTAGTGCAAAGCAATCGCTTAAAAACCTCACCTATGCAAGCAATTCCACAGGTATTGCCCTCTAGCATATCCCAATGCACACGACACGCAGATACCATACAGTTGGTTTCCTCCAGAGACACATGTGTATCTAACATGCGTGCTGGGATTCAACAATAATCATGTGAGCGTACAGCACAGGATCCTCACCTCTGGCTCCCAGAAAAGGCGGCACAACTTGAGAGAACCAGGTGGCAATTTAATGCATCTTTAGCATGAGGTCAACTTGGCTAAAGTTTGGCAGTTTTGCTCCCCCAAGCAGCTTGGCTAGACCTGGCTAGTTTGGGAGGTATGCTTGGGGATAGTTGCATTGTCCCTTTCGGAACAACTCATGTAGTTTCGGTGGCATGTGGGGAGGCATGTCAGCGCCAGTCTCCCCTTTACAGAGGACAGCATTTCCATTGCAAGAATTGTCGGGAAGTGCGGTCCTCTACCTAAAGTCCAAATATGGTTTAAATGTAAAGAACTATAAGACAGGAGAGCAGCAGGGGCCTTGAGGTTACTAATCAACAGCACACCTACCCAGCGGTGGAGGAAGCCTCTTGGGCACCTGGGGCGGTGTGCTCAGGGGCAGGGCAAACCACCCATAGGGGCAGGGTGAACTGCCCATAAGGATGGGGCGCGTGGCACCCATAGAAGCAGAAGAAGAAGAAGAGTCTGGATTTTGTCACCCGCCTCAGTGTTGACACCCAGGGCAGGCCGCACCTACCGCACCCCCTTGCTACGCCCCTGCACCTATCTGTTCAAGGGCAACATCATGGCCCCTACTTTTCTTGGACTAGATAGCCCTTCAAATAGAGAGCTGGCAGCTTTCTCCACTATGGTGAGATGCCCTGTATTTCTCTTTTAATTAAAGCAATTATTTATTTGTGTGTGCGTGTGTCGCTCTGTGTAGCGGCGTATGCAAATTTTTATGCAATTCTATATCCTCTTATCCTGCTTTTTGATGGTGCACAAGGGTTCACCTATCCCTGCCCCCTTTCTCATCATTTGCCCCTAAAAGTTTCACTGACCCTCATACCAATTTGCACTAGACCTTATACTGACCACACATTCTGAGAAATCCTGAAAGAATAGTACTTTGTGGTTTTATAATTATTTATTATGTTTGGTAGTCACTTTGGACCAAAAATGGGTCTCAAAACGATTAATAAGATAACAGAAAACCAAATGAAAAACAACTAAAAGCAGAAAAACTAAAATCACGTATAATGCAAGATACCTAGATTTCATTGAATGGCTGTGTTGGACTACCCTGAATGGACTCGTTAATCTAATACAGACATTTCTGCATCGCTGTCTTGCTCTTCAAACATGATCTCTCATTATAGGCTGTCCTATAGGTGTTGTCAATAGTCACATTACGTAAAGTCATTCAATGAAGGCATAAATTATTGAGTCTGACAAGGATCTGATTATCTGTCTTATCCAATACCAGCTTGTTCTTCTGTCAGTTTACCCATCGTTGGATTTGTTTTTTAATCAGCTTTTCCTTACTCAACAGCAAATTACCCTGAAAACATTAGGTCTCTTAGGAAGGCAATCATTGTTAATAACAAATCTAAGTTTTAAGGGGCCAGCCTAAACACAACACATTCATTGTTTTTCCCCGTGGAAAATTTTATTAAATTTTTAAACAATAAAACAAAAATTGCAAGGCAACAATTTCATCAAAAACAAGAAATCTGGTATAAACATTTACATCCAGTTTATATAATTTATGGGTTGTGCAACTCTTTCTACAATGTTATCCATAAGAGTTATCAATGTACATATCCTCTCCACAGGCTTTATTGAGATAAGGGGGGAGAAAAAGACCCCCCTTATTAACATATGCAAAAAAGGGAAGCCATATGTTGCCAAAATTGCCATTTTTTGTTATCCCTTTTCATACCCTCCAACATAAAACAAAGGAAAATCGGGGTGCGCCTTTTTGGGGGCTGTGCTCCTGTGTAAGTTGTGATTTTTTGAGAACGCACCTCCCATAATTGCTCACATTTTGCGGCTGAGTTCTCGCGGGAGCCAGGTGACTTGTGTGAGAGCACGCCCCACACCCCAAAATAGGCATCTCGGAGAGCTGTGCTTTAACAGGAGACAAAACAAAACATCCGAGGATCCAATCAGAAGCCAGGATGGCTTCTGTAATTCCAGGATGTCAAAGTGTGACAGTTGAGGGGCATACCTTTCATAGCTCTTCTATGTCACAATGTGGCATGAGGGAAAAGGTTAGCCGCTCTTCCCAATGCCATGGTCCCAATCTGGATAATCTCCTCCCCTCACTAAATAGCCTTGGGACCGTGATGTTGGGGGGTGGGGATCATTAACCCTTTATCTCTCGCCACTGTCCAATTCCCATTTTGTATTCTCCATTTTGCAATCTCTACCCAAGATAACTGGCATCTTTCGGAATTAAATTAAACCACTGATTGAATATTAGATTTCCAGCCCTGGAGTTATCCTTGCATTCTATATGTGATCTGATTTTGCAGCCTGCTCCTCTTTCTGGAATACTGTTCCCTTACTGAGTCCCCTGGATGCTTCAGTTTGGAACATGCCCTGTCTAGCAAAGCTAAAATCCTTAATTTTTTTTTTTAAAAAACCCCAGAGCTACCAGTAAGTTGTCCAGTTGTTATATTTCTGTGCTGTTCTTTTTTCTTTCCTGTGTTTTCATTTTCATTCAAATCATAGTAGTGTTGTTGTTTCAACTGCAAGTGGTAGGCCATGTCAGTATTCTTCCCCTTCCAACATTTTCATTTTCTTTCTTTCTATGTTTCCCATGTAGGACGAATGACCTATCCACTCAAAAGGAGCTCCTGGAAAATGGTAAGTGAAACAATCCACAAGTGATCCAGGTTGTTATTAACAATTAATCATGAAAGATCAGCATTCAGGGGGAAAAGAGGCTTTCATGCATATTCCCTTGCTAGAGAAGGAATAACGTGTACAAAGTGAACAGAGATCTAGTTGCAGTGGATCCACTGTGATCCGCACCTACTCTGTGGATATGTGTCCCATAGCTGTCAATGTTTCCCTTTTTTACAGGGAAATTCCCTTATTCCGAATAGGATTCCATGCAGGAAAAGGGAAAAGTTGACAGCTATGATGTGTCCTCAGATACCATGGTTCTTATAAAAATCCACTAAGTTCTCCTTGGGGTCATATGCCAGTTGAGTTCAATAATAAGCAATTATACTTTTATTTAATTAATTAGTACATCAATATCTCCATCATAGAGCTCAAGGGATGAAACATTACAGTTTCCCCAAATTCATGGTCAATGGTCAGTGATGTCAGACGTTGTAGACCAACAACATATGGAGGACAACATATGGAGGAATACAGATCTCCTCTTATTGTAAAGGAATTTTTTAACCACTTCATGTGTTATCACCCCAGTTCACATGTCAACCAGATTCATATCTTAGCAAAAAATTGAGTTGCCTGAATAGTATTTGGGCAGTGCTGGTGGTCTGCCTACTTCATCTAATCTTTCCCTCACTTCAACTTACTTTTTAATAACTTTCAATAGTCACTAACCCTCTGGACCTTTTCTGAAACATTGTTTTGATCGGGGAAACTTAGATGTCTTACTTTGCTTTTGTGATTTGTCAAGTCCATTGTTTAACGGTTAATATTTCAATATAAATGAGCACAGACACTTCTTTACTACCTGGGAATTGTTGCCTTCCGAGATATCGTAGCAATTTTGGGTGAACTTAATGACATTGTTAAGCAGTTATAATAAATTTTATGTCTACAGACAAAATAATTGGAGAGTATACTAAGTCTTTGCAGCAACAAGGAATTGAGTCTGTGGCCATTTATACAGCAAGGCGACCTTCAAAGGTGAGTACTTTCCAGAGCCTAGAGTCCTCAAATGTTTGTCATGTGGTAAGAAGCAGATATAGTGTTTGATTTTCCCCATTTCACAAGTGTTGTGTTCGCTGTATATTACTACTAATGTTCTGCCATAAGGATTAGGCAACTGTTATGTTTTGGGTGAAGGGACAGTCCCCACGTCGTAACTTCAAACAAGACACAAGATTTGGTAAGAAAAATGAAATAAGATGGGTTATGTTTTTACACTGGTAGGGTTATTGGCCCCTGGAGTGCTCTCAGACAGAAAAACAGATGGCTTCTAATGTGCGCACACAGCTGTGTGGAAACAGGAGCTGCTCGTTCATTTAAATATTGTGGAGACAACCATTCACTCATCGCCGTATTGTAATGCGACATTTTATGAAGTTAATTGGTTAGGCCAAGGCTGGGCTCCCTGATGGATATCCTCCCATCCTTCTTTACCATTGATGATGATGAGAGGTGAAGTTCAACAACACTCAGAGGACCAAAGATCCCTCAGCCTTGAGCTGGGCCCTGATCCTGCAGAGCTTCCTGTGCTCATTGTAATATGCAGAATTCATGGATTTAGCAACTTTCTCTCACCCCCTGTTTTTCACTTGTCCTTCTGCCAGTGGCGTAGCGTGGGGGGTGCAGGGGGGGCCGGCCGCACCGGGCGCAACATCTGGGGTTAGGGCAAATCCATGGGTTAGGGGGCGCAAATCCACGGGTTAGGGGGCGCAAATCCACGGGTTAGGGGGCGCAAATTACTTGCCTTGCCCCGGGTGCTGACAACCCACGCTACGCCACTGCCTTCTGCAAACCTGAAGGTTTCCCAAAGCCTGCTGGTACCTCCATTTTGTACATAGATGGTGCTGTTTTGTTTTTCTACATAAGGATACAGACTCAGAGTGAATTAACAATTTGTCTACAGCAGCATTCTCCAACCCAGTGCCCTCCAAATGTTGGATTACAACTCCTATCAGCCCTAGCCAACATGGCCAGGGGTCAAGGATGATGGGATTTGGAGTCCAATAAAACTTTGGAGTCCATCAGGTTGGTGAACTTCAAAACCTGCAATGGATAATCCAAAGTAACACACAGTACAGTGGTACCTCGGGTTACATATGCTTCAGGTTACATACGCTTCAGTTTACAGACTCTGCTAACCCAGAAATAGTACCTCAGATTAAGAACTTTGCTTCAGGATGAGAACAGAAATCGTGCTCCGGCAGCACAGCAGCAGCAGGAGGCCCCATTAGCTAAAGTGGTGCTTCAGGTTAAGAACAGTTTCAGGTTAAGAACGGACCTCCGGAACGAATTAAGTACTTAACCCGAGGTACCACTGTATCTGGTTCCAGAGACCTAGTAGTCTCTTAGCAGAACTCTCTCAAAAGAGGTTGGTGGTCCTTAATTTAAGTGATACTGTAATGGACAGAAACCAGAACCTTTATTCATAATCCATCACTGATGTACATATTTTATTTCTCCCTGTGATGAAGGCATTGTTCAGTGCCTGAAGAATTGGAAACGCAAACTTAAACTTCGAGTCTTTGGTTAAGTGATCTTTACTGAGCATCACAGAACTTGACCTCACAAATTTTACGTGCAGCTGAGGTCAAGATGGACATGAATCATCTGATTCATGGGTCAAAGATAATAGATTAATTCCAGAGTAACAGAGCCATCATGGAGAGCTGGTGAGGTGACTCTCTGTAGGCTCTTTGAATAGACTGCAAAGAGTTCTGCAGGCATATATCTGCTGCTGGTGATATTTTCCCCAGTAGTGTGATATGAGATACCCAAACAGAGCATTCTGAGGATTGATTGAAGGAAGGGCAGAAGTGGCCTTGGATCCATGGGGTTTAAAGCTTCCTCATCCCTCCAACAGGCCCCAAGGTTGGGCTTATCACCTAGATCAGCTTGTAGCTGTCACAGTTAATTTATTAGGTTTAGCGGGTGTGAAATTTTAAAAATGAGATCTGCAGGGGCAAATAAGAAAATCCACACCTCCCATCCCGGTTAGCATGGCACACAATCTGCCACTTCCTTTCCCTGTGTACCCCATTGGTTTTCTCTGCTGATCAGTATAATTTAGTTCCCATCCAAGGTGGTGGGGAATCCTGACTTCAGCCCCACTGATTTCAGTGGGAACTATGTGCTTACAATCCTAACCATGTCCGCTAAAAAGTAAGTCTTATTTAATTCAGTGGGGCTAATGCCCAAACAGTTGGGGTTAGGATTTCAGCCTTAGTTTGGCTCCAACAGATGCAAGGGTAACTCATCTACTGTCATTTTCAATGCATTACAAGTGCTGGAGGGGGGAAACGAATGCACAGGAGACAGACGGAAGGGAACAAGGCATCCCATCCATCCCCCAGCTTTCCTCTCCATTTGAGCACTGCTTTACATTAAGAAACTAAATTTTAACTTGTAGCTGTAGACAATATACTTAATTATTTCCCAGCTGGGTCAGCCAGAATCCTACATGCAAAACAAAGCAGAGTTTAAAATAATTACAGCAGAACTGCTTCAAGCTGGCTGAAGCTAGCTGTGCGTTACTCTGGGGAAAGCAAACATCAGTTTGACTAGATAGTAGACGGAACGGCGCAGAGACTGTGAAATATGCTTGTTAGTAGTGTCTTGTTATTCATTCTGTGCGATAGTCCTATATTTGGTAAAAGGAAGAGCCCTAGTTTCTGAACTGGAATTTTGTTGTTTGTTTTTCTGCCGGAACTGAAATAGCATCTCTTTTGATTTTGATAGTACCTTGGTTTTCTTACAGTGATAAAGGGGGATTTTATACCCATTATGCCACCGTACTCTTATGAAGGTTAGAGACAAAGTGTACACAAATGGGTAGGCCAGAGATGACATTTGTTCTCATTTCCTAGCTTGACACCTGAAAAAAATCCAGAGCGGATACTAAATTGGGGAATTTGTCACTATAGCAAGGAGAAGGTTAGAGACAAGGTCTGCTTCCAGATGAGGGGCTCTTAGTTGTAAGCTACACACAGGATTGCAATTGACTTTCAATACTTTCTCCAGGAGTGGGGAATCTTTTTCAGCTCGAGGTCCACATTCTGTTCCGCGACAGGAAAAGTGGACAGGAAAATGAATGTAAATTGGAGCAGTAGGCGAGTTTGTTGTTGTTGTTTAGTCATTTAGTCAGGTTCGACTCTTCGTGACCCCATGGACCAGAGCACGCCAGGCACTTCTGTCTTCCACTGCCTCCCACAGTTTGGTCAAACTCATGTTCATAGCTTCGAGAACACTATCCAACCATCTCGTCCTCTGTCGTCCCCTTCTCCTTGTGCCCTCAATCTTTCCCAACATCAGGGACTTTTCCAGCTAGTTTTACACATACTCAAACAGCCCTCTCTGTCCAGGGCTGCCTTCGGATGTCTTCTAAAGGTTGTATAATTATAGTGGTACCTCTGGTTGCGAACGGGATCCATTCCGGAGGCCCATTCACAACATGAAAGGAATGCAACCCGCGTCTGTGCACGCGCGGGTCGCGATTCACCGCTTCTGCACATGCACGTGGCATCATTTTGCGTGTCTGCGCATGCACGTGGCGAAACCTGGAAGTAACCCTTTCCGGTACTTCCAGGTCGCCGCGGGACGCAACCCGAAAAAACATGAAGCAGACATTACAAGAGGTATGACTGTACTTATCTCCTTGGCTCGGGGGTCGCATAAGTCCGTACGCTCCAACATTTCTCCCACGATAATAGGGACGTCCTTAGCAAAATTGGAACATTCGGGGATCAAATCAGAAACTGGGACGGCTTCTGTAAATCTTGGAAAAGTAGGGACACTTGGAGGGTCTTTAAGAAGCTTTGTCAGAGTTCAAGGATATATTCAAAGCAGGCAAAGTCACTCAGGGAGATGCAAAACAGGGCTTGTGAGTAGTGTAGCAGAGACAGGAGTATGGCCTGGGGACCAGAGTCCAGAAGTCCAGACACAGAGGGCTGGAGGGCCACATTTGGCCCCTGGATTTGAGGTTCCCAGTCCCTGGTGTACATCCCGCTATGTTCCGTCCACACCAATGGGTGTGATTTAGGCTGTATTCTTTGAAAGCACTATGAAACCACTTCAATCAGCCATGCCTTTGCTCAAAGAACCATGAGAGCTGTAGCTTGTTAAGGGTGCTGAGGCTTGTTAGGAGACCCCAATTCTCCTCATGGAGCCACATTTCCCAGAGTTCCCTGGGAACAGGGATTGGTTGCTGAGCCACTCTAGGAACTGTAGCTTGGCTGGTGGGGGGGGGGAGAAGGGTGTCCCAAGACCTCTCCACACCCTTAACAGATGACAAACCCAGGGTTCTTTGTGGGACTGATTAAATACTGATTATAGTGGTATCATAGTGCTTTCAGTGAGTGGTGTGACTGTGGCCTTAGTTGCTTTGAAACTCAGCACACTATAGTCGCTGCTGTGGGTGGCATTTTCTGACACCCCATCACAGATGGGAGTTGTAATTCAGCAGCATCTGAAAGGTCAAAAGTTCCCCGCACCTGATCTACACCTGACACACATACAGTCATACAGGTGCAGAGTTTGGTCACAGAATCTACTGAATTTAATAATAATTTTATTATTTATACCCCGCCCATCTGGCTGGGTTTCTTCAGCCACTGTGGGCGGCTTCTAGCACATATAAAAACATAATAAAATGTCCAACATTAAAAACTTCCTGATACAGGGCTGCCTTCTGATGTCTTCTAAAAGTAGTGTAGTTCTTTATCTCCTTGACATCTGATGGGAGGGCGTTCCACAGGGTGGATGCCAATGATGAGAAGGCCCTCTGCCTGGTTCCCTGTAACTTCACTTCTCACAGTGAGGGAACTGCCAGAAGACCCTTGGAGCTGGACCTTAGTGTCCGAGCTAAATGATGGTGGTGGAGATACGCCTTCAGGTATACTAGGCTGAGGGCTGAAAAGGTCAGCAGGAACTATTTGAATTGTGCTCAGAAACGTACTAGGAGCCAGTGAAGATCCTTTAGGACCAGTGTTATATGGTCCTGGCAGTCACTCCTAGTTATCAGTCTAGCTGACACATTCTGGATTAGTTGTAGTTTCCGGGCCACCTTCAAAGGACATTTGCACGTTGCAGTAGTGCAAGCGGGAGATAACCAGAACACGCACCACTCTGATGAAACAGTCTGCGGGCAGGCTGGTAGAAAGCTTCCATGGAACTGGTAGACAGCTTCTGTGGACACAGAATTGACCTTTGCTTCTCTGGACAGCTCTGGGTCTAAAATGACTCCCAGGTTGCGCACCTGGTCCTTCAGGGGAACAGTTACCCCATCAGAACCAAGGAGTCCCCCATACCTGCCCCCACCCAAACAGTATTTCTGTCTTGTCAAATTCACCCTCAATCCATTGTGGACTGGGGCTGCCACTGTGATTCCACTCCAACTGAATGTACATGGTTGTCTGAACTAGGTTGCAAGGTATTCCTGAAAGAATAGTATGTGGTTGTTTGGCCAGGTCCAGCTCATAGTAAACATGCAGAACAAGAAAAACCCAGACCAAAAATGATGGCATTGCCTCATGACGCATGGTGGAACAAAACATTAAGCGCTGCAGCCAGGCGCTGAAAGGGCATCAGTATTGTGAGGTTTTCATATATCAAATAACGATTTGATCACCTGTAGACAAATATGACATTCTCACAATGCAAAATTGCTTGGAAAAGTCATCATGCTTTCTGCACGCCAAGATTAAAATCTCGAGCACACTGGCTCATGAATAGGCCTCGTTGGAGGCAGCAGAACTTCCTTCTGCGTAAACAAGCTTAGACTCAGGTCACCAAAGTTGTTAACACAAACCATGCTCCCCCCACAAAAAACCCCCAGGGAAAAAAGCATGAGCTTTCCCTCAATACCACACAAAACTCTGTTTTCAAGGAAGTGATGAGAGGCACTACGCGTAGGCATGGGTGAAAGGATGTACTTCCCAGATCCCCCACCTGAGAAAAGTCGCACTCATTTATTACTGCAGCAGTTATTTTTTGCAGCTTTACACAGTTGCAAAGCATGTACAAGCCATGGCGTTAGCCAGAGAGGCCTCTAATGATTTGTTACCGGCTGTGCTCAAAGTCATCCATGAATGTGAAAGAGTGCATTTTTCAGAAGGAGCACATTTCCTGAAAGTTTCATTTCATCTTTGCGAAAAGTCAAAGAGCCCCTTCCAGTTTCAACAAGTTAAGCTGAATCCTGTTTTGAAAATATGGTGCCTGCTGTGCACTTGTAAATGCAACCACTGCCTCAATTTTCTCTACTTTCTTCTTGTGAATAGGCTCTAATCTAAGGCTCGCCAGCATCCTCTTGGCTCGTTGATCCATACAGACTGCTGCGATTTCATTTCCTTGTGGCTCAAGTCCTCTGCTTTTATGGATGTGCGCTCTCACCTAAATGCTGATTCCTATACATTGCCACGCCAATCATGTCTTTCCATGCAGCAATCTTTTTCTAAAAGGGTATCTTCTGCAGAATCTGGAGTTTTTAAGGCTACATATTGTTAGCTTTAAGACCATACGTACATTTTTTTGAAGGGAGATATCAATCTTTAATTATTATTTTCTTTCATATTTCAAATGCTCTTCAGGTTCAGCGTGTTGATTTTAATGGTACAAAGAGGTAGCTTGTAGGAATAAGAAGACAAACTTTGCATTCTGTTTGGCTAAGCAAATGGAAATTGCAAGTAACTACCTGGAAGACATATACCTCTCTCTGTTTTAGCTGTTCAGTCCCCAGTTCCCTCACCACAGTAAGCCACAGTTAACTTATCTGGAATATTTTGCTTCTTTCCACTGGTGCAAGGAGGAAACAAAACTGATCCCTGGATTAGTCTTATATCCAAAACCACTGGTTTTGATTTGTTTCACTTTAACCAACAACAATCAGTTACAAGCCCAAAACAAGTCTTGGCTCCAGATCATGGTTTGTTGGGAGAACAGCAAACCATGATTCCTGAATCAGACACAATGCTAAGCCACTTTGTTTCTTCCCATCTCTAATGGGAAGGAGCCAGTTGCACATGACTGGCTTATGCAGTAGGGATTGGTGAATAGGTCAATATCTCCCAGTTTCTCCTTTTTCTAACTTTCACTTCTCCACGTTTCTGTATCAGCTTGCAGTTTTTGTTTTGGAAGGAAAAAGATCTCATGAACATTCACCAGCATTTTCGTGTGAATTTCTCCTACTGTACTCGAATCTGCATGCGATTTTCCTGACCATACACATTTTTGCAAACCAATCTCCTCTAAATACATATTGCCTTTTTGTATGCTATTTTTAACTACTACATGCGTTTATGTACACACTTTACCATAGCATATGTGCTTTTCCACACACTACTTGGCTGGAGAACAGCATTGCAAAATTCAGATAAGTGTTTCGCATTTGGATAATAATTTTGAAGGGTATATGTGTGTTTTGAATTGCAAATGGTTTCAGAAAATGCAGACTTGGTAAGTTTACCTTTAAATATTTCTTCCCCAACTCTAATGTGTTGACATGCCCTCATGTTCAGAAATCACCATATATAAATTCTCAGCCAATATCCCTCCTCATTTCCACTTCCAGCCTTTCTCATTTCCCAAGCTGTTCTTGTATTGGCAATGTTTATTTTTTACAGAGATTTTTAAAAAAGTCCTTTCAAATACAATGCTTGGCAGAGGTATTCTTTTAACAAATTTAGTGCTATATTTCATTTTCTGGTTACCTATTAATTCACCTATCCACCTATAACCCCCAGACAATGTCATGGGGGCACATGTCTAGTAGTGCATGGCAGTTCTCAGTTTTCTGCATATATTTCAAAGACATTAACTCCCATCCCCTAGTTTTTGCTTTCAGCTAGCTAGTAACATCCAATAATTATATACAGAGAGATGAGTTTCCATGGAACTAAGTCAGAGTCCTTTTTCCTCACACGCTTTTGTTGCCCATATTTTTCACTCTTGTGCAGAGCTGCCAGTAGGCCTGAAAAGACATGTCTTTTTGTGAACTGTTTTGAAAGGTTTTGTAACGTATAAATCTCCAGTTGTCATTCCATTTATTCTGACAATCTCCAGTGCTTTGAAAGATAGGCTACATATAATTTGGCCATCTTTAACTATGCCCTCTCTCAATTTTAATATCCCACTTAAGGTGTTATAACTGTTGGCCCTTTATCAAAACTCAAGGAACCACTAAAAAGAAAGAAAGATATAAACTACGCCATAAAATGGTCCCTCTTGTTCATTTTTGCATTTATTGCCATCTCTGTGAATATTGTGTCTTCATTAACCCTCAGAATAGAAGCCAGAAATTAGTGTATCATCAATTCCTGTATCATCATGATTTCATCTGATCTCAACAGCAAAGAAAAAGATAGCACCAAGAATGCATAGCCATTGATTTAACATGTGATGAAATAAAAGAATCTCCCTCCACATGTCTTAAAGGACAAAATGCTCTAAAGGGATGTAGCGTTTAAAATGAAGGCTTCATAGTAGGGGTAGAAGACAAATCCAGTTCAATTTGCATTTAAAGGTGAGCCTACAAAATTCACACTTTCTGAAACGAGACACAAAGCACAATCCTTCAACATTCTCGCTTCCATGAACTTTGCAGTTCCTTTTTCCAGCCTAGTAATGTGTGCAAAATCCCACTAGGGTAAACTGTTGAGATTTCGTGTCACATGTCTGTTTACATTCCAGCACAGCTTGCTGGGAACTTCCATTGTGTGTATAGCTTTTCCTTTTCCTGGTCTTTCTGAGAAGATGAAGAGAGAGATGACATGTTTCTTTGTCCTGATTTATGATTAATAAATCTGTAGTTATAGTATGCTTTCACAAGCCTCACGCCTATTTTGTGTGCGCAGTTCGATCTGCTGATAGTGTGCCCTGGCTTTGAAGCCCGGGTCGCTGATTTACATTGGAGCAGAGGCCGATGGGTCTTCGCAGCGGACGGCTAGAAGGAGATGGCCCAGCTGGCCTCCTAGCCCTCTGCATATTGACATAAACATGTATATATTAATAAAAAAGGCATATAGTTAGGGAACTTGTTTTGTAAAAATGTGTATATCGGGGGGGGGGTGCACTATAATGCTGGCATTTTTTCCTGAGGAATAATAATAATTTAAAAATTGCAAACAGATGTGGAAGTGAATTTAGGATTAGAAAAAAGAAGCCGAGAGAAACTTAAGTCGACAAAGTAACCCATGCCTACTTCGTAGCATTTCAGAGGGTTGCATGAAATCAAATTCTTTTTCTTACTTTTGCAAAATAATGCTAATCATCCTAGTTTTCAAATGGGGCTTCAGTATTGAGATGCATTGGGTTCACCTGCCTATGAAGAAAGCAGAGGTGGGTTTATAGACAGAGAGAGCACCCGCCCCAGATCTGCAGGTAAATCCTAGCTTTTCTTTTCTCTCTCTCTTTCTTTCTACCTGCTCCCAAAACTCTTTGAGGAAGTGATGCATATGGAGCTCAGGCAGCAGTGAAAAATAACCTTCCCAAATTGACTGCATTTCATTTCTGTATATTGCAGCCACAGGAAGGCTCCATCACGACCATAGTGTATGGGTTAAGCCTTTCCTTCCCTGTGACCATAATGAC
Source organism: Podarcis filfolensis (assembly GCF_964270895.1). Lineage (NCBI taxonomy): Eukaryota > Metazoa > Chordata > Lepidosauria > Squamata > Lacertidae > Podarcis > Podarcis filfolensis. Next base: position 18,745,590 of record NC_139612.1, read on the forward strand.
TAAAATGATTGCCTCACAAAGTTATTATTCCCTTCCCCCAGAAATGTTTGCTCCTAAATTTGCTGACAATAACTCATGTTTGAGCAGCAGCAGCATATTGTGGCTTTCAAATGGTGGTAGTAGTTTTGTGAAACAGCCGGGTTGTTCTAGAAGAGCCATTGTATACTGCAGCTACAGGGAACCGAATCTGACTAGAGCCTTCGCTCCTCCTCTCCCTTGAGTCGGGTTTGACCTACCCACCTGTCTATCACCTGAGGTCACCATGACACCTATTTGTTTTTGCATAGCACTGTGCACAGAAGTCCGGATGATCGGCTGATAGTTGATCATATATGATCAGATACATGTACAACTACCAGACTTTTAGAAGATATCTGAAGGCAGCCCTGTTTAGGGAAGCTATTAATGTTTGATGGACTATTGTATTTTAATATTCTGTTGGGAGCCGCCCAGAGTGGCTGGGGAAACCCAGCCAGATGGGCGGGGCATAAATAATAAATTATTTATTTATTTATTAGATGTTAAGTGTAGGGCGGGTGTTTGTGGCATGGCCAAAATGGCCTCTTGGGAGTAATCATAAAGTTTACCAGATCTATGTGCATTGGTGTCCTCCTCTTCTGAAGAAGCATGATGAAAACTGCAGCCATGCTATGTTGTGCAGCTTAAATTCTGCTAACTTCAGTGAGCAGCTTGTGTGTGGGATTCCAGCCAGCACCGCTAGTTAATCAAAAGTTTGCCCAAGAGGCTGCATTTATCCCTTTGTAATCAAATAGCACAAATCAAAAAGAAGATTAAGCCCTGATTATTGTCATACTGTGCTTTGAAAATAAGTTTCAGTCTACCATTGTCTGCCTTGTTTTTGTGAAATCAAAATTACTGATTGCCAGCACAGCAGTAATGAAGATGGCAAAGAAGATGGCTTACGTGTTACCCTGCGAAATGATGATTTTGACATAGTGAAGAACATGCAGAACTGCGCCTGGAACCTCTAGTTTGGGTACCTAATCATCACATGCACTGACAGCGATTCAGCAATGACCTGAACAGAGCTGCCATCTTCTCCAGTTGCTTGAGGGGGCCCAACATGACATCCTGACATCATGCTCGTGATGTCATGTGATGTCACAAGGAGCCAAGGAGCAGAACTGAACACCCACTGAACATTGAGGGGGTCCTGCCCCCTGAAAAAACATGAGGGCAGGGCATGAGCGAAAGATTCCCAGAGCAATCCTATATAGATTTAGTCAGGTGTCAATCTCACCAAGTGCAACTGGGAAATGTACGCAGGATTGCAGCCTTAGAAAGGAAGGGGATAAATAAAGACAAGACTTGGAGTCTGAATGGTGCAGCTAGACTTTTCCCATAGAAAGGTGCCAGGTACATTCTGCTTTAGGCAGCAAAATTCCTTGAGCGGGCACTATTTTATCTGGATAGGTTCAAATAGGAAGAAACAGGCATCTCGGTATTGCATATCCAGTTGGAGTGGCCACATAAACACTAAACTCTCCCTGACTTCCAATCAAACACACACACACACACACACACTATAGGACATTGTGCTAAGTATTGTGAACATCACTTTCACAAGATGAATTCCTCTATCGTCCTCTCTGCTGCAGCCAATCAGAAAATTTAAGGAGAAAAAGTTTGTGTAGGGATGCAAAACACTTGGATTTGGCAGGAAAGTGCCCTTAGCAGAAATAGCCAAGAATTTAATCTCCTGCTTATTGATACTTCCTGCATAATCCGCACAGCTTTCGCTTTTTCGAACGATGTGTTCCCTTAGGTTATACCTGTGTTCAAGGAAAAGTTGTGTTAAAACTTGCTCTCATTCTCTTATCTGGGTAGCTATTTAACCAGACTCGTCCCGCTCAGCCAGGATTACTCAGTGCTAGCTATTGCAGAAATTTAAATGTGTTATCATATGCATTCACACATTTGCCAGGGATCTTATTTTAATCTGGTTACGTGGCTACTCACTTCACTTTTGCATACCATGTAATTCAATAAGAAGTTTCATGTAAATATTTTATGTTTAATTGTTTTATTGAAGGGTGGGATACTTCTGGCTAAACTTTGCTAGAGGAGTTGTGGTGCAGCTTTTGGATTCCTGAAAATCTGTTCTTGACTTCATTCTTTCTCCAAAATCAAAGTATTCCCCATAGCTCAGTCATCAGTTCCTCCTACAAAATCTTATTTCTGTTATTAGTGTTACAATTCTCCCCAGACGACGTGCTAACCCCAGTGTCCCTTAACATACAGACAATTGATTAAACACAGTATAATTTAGTCTTCATAACCTTTTCCTTGTGTGAAATAAAACGGCTACACTTTGGGAGGAAGAAGAGAGATTAATTTTTTTAATTAAAAAGTGAAATACTTAACGCTTTTCTTTGCGATATATTGCTTTCTTAAAGGGAACGTTTTCTTCCTTCAAATACCACATTCTGGCAATAATAGTTGCAACTGTTGTTGTTGGCACCCGTCTGTCTCGAGAGACAATGGAGTGCACCTGCAGGGGTGAAAAACTGCTGTGTTAATAGCACCAAAATGACCTCCTTGGGGCACAAGTCTGGGCAGTGCGTATGGAGGTCCTGGGCTGCCCAGATGACAATACCCCCCCTTTCAGCCTTGCTGATGTGGTCCAAAGAAAAGCAGAGCAATACGTTCAGCATGTGAACTGCCAGCTTTGACTCAGTATCTGTGTTTCACCTCAAGGTTTTGTTTTCTGTTGAAATAATCTGCAGAATTCTCTTTTAGGTACCAGTGGGACCTGATGTAGCATGGCAGAACAGAAGGCACCTAATGTCTGTTGAAAAGCAGGAAGCTAATCTGTATGCCCCAATAAATGTAACCAATGGAACAGGCCCCAGTGCTACGTGCATCCTTTTTTATGCCACAGATTTAAACTTTACAGCCGATGGCACTGTCATGAATCTAACCCATCGCACATTTGAATCTCACGAAGTGGATACCAGCAGTTCCACTTGTTCGAGGACCAATGCCACGTGAGTAGCCCGACTTTCACTACTAATTGTCTTTCATGGTATATTGACTGAGGAAGCTGATATATTTTTTTTGTCCCCGATAGCATTACCATTTAGCTTAGCCAAGACTTGAAATCAAAGTCCCAGAAAGATCAGATTAAGGTACAGTCATGAAATTGCATAGCTCGCATAGCTTTGGTTATCTCTATTCTTATGCATTTTAAGTGTCCAAAATGCTTTACAAGCCTTCTTATTAATTTACTCTACGAAGTAGGCTATTAACTACTTTGCGGCTGGAGAACTGAGGCTGTCGACTTGCTAAAAATTAGAGACGGACAAGCTTTCCCCAGCAAATACCTTTTTCAACCCACTGACAGCCAGCCTTGCTCATTAAGATGTAGACGTTTTTGGTACAGCCTAAAGATATAAAACTTGCAGTTAATGGATTTTTTCCCCTGTTCAGTTTTCAAGAGAAACAGAATTTTGGGAGGAGATGATAGTTTTTCAATATTTTACAGATCAAAAGTCACTTTCCTGCATTAGAAACATAGTATATATTATGTATAACTTGATTTGCCATTAAATGACCATCTTTGTTACATTTAAAGCACGGTTTATTCGGACAATATTTACAAGTTGAATTAATTCTTTTCCATTTTGGTTACAAATGGAACAACAAGCTGTAGGACTGGAAAGAACCTAGTCTCTCATTGGTTTTACCAGTTCATGCGGAACACGCAAAGCACAATAGAAGCAGGAGAAACCATCAGCATTATTGGAAAAGGAAACAATGTATTGGGGGGGGGGAAACAATTCTGAAATATTCAGAAACTTATTATGTCTCCTCCAGTGTTCCACAGTGTAAACCAGGCATAAAGCATTCATTTCCATAAAAAGGGTCTGGAAAAAGAAGGGAGGAGCTCCTGGTTTGTGTACAGAAAGTCCCTGGTTTAGTTTCCAAGCAGGGCTGGGAACAACTTCTGCCTGAAATCCTGGAGAGCAACTGCCAGTTAGTGCAGACAATACTGAACTCGATGGACCAATGGCCTGGCTTGCAATATTTCTATGTAGTAAAGAGCTGTTGTTCACCTCTATGGGAACAAATCAATAATAATAATAATAATAATAATAATAATAATAATAATAATAATAATAATTTATTATTTGTACCCCGCCCATCTGGCTGGGTTTCCCCAGCCACTCTGGGCGGCTTCCAACAAAGATGAAAAATACACTAAAATGTCACATATTAAAAACTTCCCTGAACAGGGCTGCCTTCAGATGTCTTCTGAATGTCAGCTAGTTGTTTATCGCTTTGACATCTGATGGGAGGGCGTTCCACAGGGCGGGTGCCACTACCCTATGGGCATGGTTTTGATGGGGACAAGATCTGTCCAACTCCCCTGACCACAGGTGGTCTGACCTAATGGGATGCTGCAACAGGGATGCTCAGGCCATTGTCTGTACCTCTCCCATCATTCTCACACTTGGCATATGTGTGGAAAGGCTGTATGCAATTACTCACCTATGTCAGTATCCTATGTATTCCTACGCCATTCCTATGTATCATTAATATTTATTAATTTTCTATACCACCCTTCATCTAAAGATCACAGGGCGCTTTACAATATAAAAACACAAAAATGCATATCATAATAACAAACAGAAACAATAACTCCCGTCCATATATATCATAACACTGCAGGAATAACACCTGTGTCAATGTTGCTTCATTTTGTTGATCTGGATTTGGTACCCCAAACGTCGTCATCCTCTAAAATGTGGCACCTCATATTCTGAGCTTTTCGAAACTGAAACCAGAATTCCATATGCATTCTGATACGCACCTAAACTTTTGTGTGAATTGTGATCCTTATTCAGTGGTGTGTGCTCTTTAAAGGGTGCGTGACTCCTGTGGGCTTTTCTACGAGGTGGGAGAAGGGACATGCTGCGAGTCAGTCCCTTCTCCCTCCTGGGTAAAAGCCCACAAGAGCCGCATGGAGCTTGTGTGCGGCTCTTGGGGCTTTTCCCGCCTGCCTCCCCCCTGCATTCGCTCCATAAGACGCACACACATTTCCCCTTGCTTTTTAGGAGGGAAAAAGTGCATCTTACGGAGCGAAAAATACGGTATCTCCTCCCAGAGAGCTGCTATTTCACAGCGAAAAACACCGTAGGACCTTCTCGTGCCCCATTTCCAAACTCTTTCTCATCAAGCCAGATTTGTGTCCAGATCCATTATTTTCATGGAAAAGAAGAAGAAAGTTAATAAGCAGTTCAGCTTGTATGTATGCATGAGGTGCAAAAAAGAGAATTGTGCCAACATATAGCTGCTTCTTTTGTCTTCCTTTCATTGTTCCTTTCCAAGAGAATAATTATGCATGACTTCTGTTCATCCACATGTCTTCTCTTACGGCCACACTCTCTCCTTGCCTGTGCCCTCATTTTATTCAAATGTCTTGGTCCCCACAACCACCACCACGATCAAAACTCCCATTAACATTATGCGAGGCAATAATTTCATTGTAAGGTGTTGTTGCAGGGAATCCTTGCCACCACTTAAATTTAAGTGAGTTGTAAATAACTCCATAGATCAAGGTCTTCAATATATTCCTCCTTTTGTTTGAAAGGGAGATAAGGAAGCAGCTTTCTGCTCTGCAATATTTTCTGTTCCGCCATCTCTTTGTCTTTACCTACCAATTTAGATGTGATCCTATTTTAAAAAAATAATAATGAAAAAGGTTCATATGAAAATTATATGATGTAACATTTTCTTGCATCTCTCCCTCCTCCCCGACCCCCTTGTCAGGTTGTCGTTAAAATACACCAACCCAGTGAAGGGCATTGAGAGTCTGGAAATCAGGTATGTTTATGAATTAATTTACTTATACATTTTTTTTTAAATGAATGTCGAGGTGCTTTCCACTTACAGAATGGGACATCCTCTTATCTCCCCACAAGTCTACAAAATCCCAGGCAAACAGAAACTAATGGCGATAGTCTACCCACTATTGCTTATATTCAAGTTTTATTCACGATTAGTGAATGATTAGTCCAAATATCATTGTACCAGTTGTGGAAACATGGAAACAGGGCTGTGAGGAGGACCTGCTGGGTGATTATATCTGCAACAGAGCCAGGTGTTGTAGCGTACAAACAAATGCCCTGTATACCTGAAGGAGCATTTCCACCCCCATCATTCAGCCTGGACACTGAGGTCCAGCACTAAGGATCCTCTGGCAGTTCACTCACTGTGAGAAGTGAAGTTACAGGAAACCAGGCAGAGGGCCTTCTTGTCAGTGGCGCCCTCCCATTGGATGTCAAGGAGATAAATAACTGTATACAGTGGTACCTCAGGTTACAGACGCTTCAGGTTACAGATGCTAGGGTTACAGACTACGCTAACCCAGAAATAGTACCTTAGGTTAAGAATTTTACCTCAGGATGAGAACAGAAATCACGTGGTGGCGGTGCGGCGGCAGCTGGAGGCCCCATTAGCTAAAGTGGTACCTCAGGTTAAGAACAGTTTCAGGTTAAGAACGGACCTCCAGAACAAATTAAGTTCTTAACCCGAGGTACCACTGTACAACTTTTAGAAGACACCTGAAGGCAGTCCCATATTTTAAATTTTTTAATGTTTGATTTTTTTTATGTTTTTATATGTGTTAGAAGCTGCCCAGAGTGGCTGGAGCAACCTAGCCAGATGGGTGGGGTATAAATAATAAAAATATTATTATTACCTAAAGCCAGCATTTCTCCTTAAATCACTCTGAATAAGGATGTAGTTCACTTGACGCTAGTGCCGCTACGTGTCCTGGGTCTTCAACCCTGCCTCAGAAGGTGCCTTAGCAAATGGATTATACGGTACTTCAGGGAAAAGACAGTTTGGGATTGAGGTCAGGCTAGAATGTCTGGCCGGAAATTTGTAACAAGTAATAAAGACCATCTCGGGTATGAGTAAATAGAATAAAACGGAGATGATTTCAAATTAAAAAGCTTAAATCTTTCCTCACTGCGGTTCAGGGTGCTATTAACCGGGCAGCGAATGGTTCACCAAAGTAAGCAATGCCGTATCACAGCCTCTTCCACTAGAATAGCCTCAGGCACCAGGCCAAATGAAAGACTTGTAATCAACACAATACGATCCTGGGAAAAATAAGTAAAAAAATAACCCTCTGCTGACAGACAGGAGAGCTTCTCCATTGCACAACTCACATTGCAAAAAGTATCATGAGCTGTAAACAGGCCCCGCTAAGCTGGAAAACATGATTATTGTGTTATTTATTACAAATACGCTCTAGCTACCTAGGCTTCCAGTCTGCTGGCCGGGGTGGGGGTGGGGAAGCAATACCTGCCCCTAGGTGCTCAATCAAGTTATTCCCTTCATATTTAACATATAGTATATGCTCCTCTGTTAAGATAAACCTGTTAAGATCATCCCATTTCTTGATTTGGTATAGGTAAAGGTAAAGGGACCCCTGACCATTAGGTCCAGTCATGACTGACTCTGGGGTTGCGGCGCTCATCTTGCTTTACTGGCCAAGGGAGCCGGCGTACAGCTTCTGGGTCATGAGGCCAGCATGACTAAGCTGCTTCTGGCGAACCAGAGCAGCGCACGGAAACGCCGTTTACCTTCCCGCCGGAGCAGTATCTATTTATCTACTTGCACCTTGATGTGCTTTCAAACTGCTAGGTTGGCAGGAGCTGGGACAGAGCAACGAGAGCTCACCCCGTTGCAGGGATTTGAACCGCCGACCTTCTGATCGGCAAGTCCTAGGCTCTGTGGTTTAACCCACAGTACCACCTGCGTCCCATTGATTTGGTATAGACCTTGATAATTTCAAAACAGTTGGTGGATTGTGCTTTATTGCACACAATCACATCAAGCCTGTTGAAAAATCCCCCCCAAAAGAAAACAGAGAAGGGGAGCAATGCAACACCAGCTGAATCATGCAAGCAGCAACAAAGGAAGTTGCCTTACAGTAAATCAGACTATTTGTTCATTTATCCTACTATTGCCTGTTCTGAATGGCAGTGCCTATCCAGGATCTGAAGGCAGAGGGCTTTCCCAGCATCTCTTACCTGAACCTTTTACTAGAGGTGCCTAGAACTGAACCTGAGGCCTTTGCATCATAATCATCATTACCACCACCACCCAGCCAGATGGGCAGGGTACAAATAATAAAGTTGTTGTTGTTGTTGTTGTTGTTGTTGTTGTTGTTGTTGTTGGGAAGCTGCAGGATAGGAGACAAGAAATGGGAATCACATGGCAAGGCCCAAATTGTGTTTCAGTTCTTGCAGGCTTATAAAGGCTGCGCATAAGTATTTTCCTCTCATGTTTGGTTCAGTGTTTAGAGGCACACTCCCGCCTCTTGCACATGCTTTTTTGTGCTCGCCTCAATGGCTTTTCAATGAATTTATCCGTATTCACACATGGCCCCTTCCCTTAAGGAACAGAAGACTCGTTTCTTCTTCCCAAGGAGAATCAGCATGTTCCCTTCTCTCCATTGCCCGTCAGCAGAAGGCTCAAACTCAGAAATCCTCTCTGCCAGTATATCGCAGTATGAACCACTGAACTCCACCCTTGTATCCTTCATTTGCTGCAGCACGCGAGACAACCTTGGGGGTCTCATTTTCGCTGCTAAGCCGAATGGCACGTTTGAAGAGACATCTCTTAAACCCAAATGTGCCTGCTTAATCCTATCTCACGGCCACCTGGTAATTCCTAAAGGAAAAGAATCAAATCAATGCATTCTATGTTTCTCCTTTCTCTAGTTTTTTGATGTCCAACAAGAAGTACGTAGGCTCTGCTCGAGAGTGGTTCACTTTAGATTTTGTTCACATTCAACAAGACAACAAGGAAACGGCTATATTTACTGCCCCTTCCATCTCTGGTCCTGCGGAGTATTCATTCCATTGCCAGCTGGTGGGAACAAGCGACCATTATGGGGCAACGTTGACTCCCAGCAATACTGCAGCGAAAGAGTGGCAGGTTGTCATCTCTGAGTTCCAGGTGAGTACACAGTGCAGTTTCAGAGGCAATTCTAAGAGCTATTAGTTTGCTGTCGGAGTTTCTGAAAGGTCTGCCTCACCACTTACTTTCCCCTTCAACCCTAAGAGAAAGTTTTAACCAACACTCTTTTTTGGATCCCCAGTGAGCTCTTCAGTAACGTGAAGATGAAAGATTGACAGGGTTGGGGCAGCCTATAAATGGGGAGAACAAGGAAAAAAGAAGATTCTCCAGAAAGCTATCCATAGAAAGCAACAGACCAACACCAATCATTATCCATTTTTTATCCAGTCAAACAGCTAAACAAATTATACTGTATTTTTTCGTGTATAAGGCCTCCCCATGTATAAGACAACCCCTATTTTTGAACCCTAAATTAAGAAATGAATATTTTAAACACCCAATATCACCCAAACTTGTTGAGTCCCCCCCCCAAAAAATTTGCAGAACGAGCAGCTGAAGCTCTGGAACGTATTTTTCCATGTATAGGACTAAAAAAAATAAGCAAAAAAGATTGTCTTATACATGGAAAAAGATGGTATTTTGCCACTTCAGTGAATGGGGTCATTTTTGCAAAGGAATGATGTGTGAATCATGGCTTAGTAATAGAGTATATCCAATATACATGAAAAGCCATAATCTTTGTCAACTTAAAAGTACTTGGGGTGAGCTCTCCGCTTGAGATTCTGGAAAGGTGATGGCACAAGCCGGAATTCTTTTATAAAGACCTTGAAAAATCTTCAGTGAGTTACAGACAAAAAGAGAATATTGTTTTATAGGCTTTTCTTGCTTGTCAACAACAGGATGTGAGGTGGCACATCTTTATTTTATGAGTGGAAGACAACTGCCCCCTACCACTGCTGTGACAAAATATAAGCAAGGATATTGCCAAGTGCAGAAATAACAATAGGTATTTTTAAAAACTAGAAAGGCACATTGAGACAGTCAAGCTTCTAGACCGAAACATCAGAAGAGACATCTCAGACTGGCGTGTTGCGGGTTTATTTTATTCTTTAAAAAAGATCAATATTGCTGTACCCTGCAAACATTGTCTTCCCCCTTTAGCCACCTCAGTCTGTTTCAGCTAAAGTGCTTTTGCAACATCAAAGCGTTGTTGCATGCTTCAAACACTTTGGCACCGAGAACGGTATCGAGACTGTATTATTTCATAGCCACTCAATGCTCTGTGGGAGCCATAACAACATTATGCAACCTCACCATTTTGTCAGCCATCCAGCCAGCCAGATAATATGTGTCTTCCCTTTGCAACTTTCGCCTGAAGCCTGAGGAGAACAGACCCTCCATTTTCCATGGACAGTCCCGGATTTACAGAAGCTGCCCCAGATTTTTATTAGATCCCAAAATGCCCTGCTTTTCCTTAAAGGTAAAGGGACCCCTGACCATTAGGTCCAGTTGTGGCCGACTCTGGGGTTGCGGCACTCATCTCGCTTTATTGGCCGAGGGAGCCGGCGTACAGCTTCCAGGTCAAGTGGCCAGCATGACTAAGCTGCTTCTGGCGAACCAGAGCAGTGCATGGAAACGCCGTTTACCTTCCTGCCAGAGTGGTACCTATTTATCTACTTGCACTTTGACATGCTTTCGTACTGTTAGGTTGGCAGGAGCTGGGACCGAGCAACGGGAGCTCACCCCGTCGCGGGGATTTGAATCACCGACCTTCTGATTGGCAAGTCCTAGGCTCTGTAGTTTAACCCACAGCGCCACCCACGTCCCACCACTTTTCCTTAGGACACCCCTATTTTCATCTGAGAAATGCTGGAGGGTATGGAGTTATGCGACTCCAGAGCCAAGGAGATACAACCTTTAGAAGACATCTGAAGGCAGCCCTGTATGGGGAAGCTTTTAAAAAATGTTTAATGCTTTGTTATGTTTTTAGAATAAAGGGAGTGGTTGGTGCTGTGGTCTAAACCACTGAGCCTCTTGAGCTTCCTGATTGGAAGGTCAGCGGTTCAAATCCATATGATGGAAGAAGAAGAAGAAGAAGAGTTTGGATTTGATATCCCGCTTTATCACTACCCGAAGGAGTCTCAAAGCGGCTAACATTCTCCTTTCCCTTCCTCCCCCACAACAAACACTCTGTGAGGTGAGTGAGGCTGAGAGACTTCAAAGAAGTGTGACTAGCCCAAGGTCACCCAGCAGCTGCATGTGGAGGAGCGGAGACGCGAACCCGGTTCCCCAGATTACAAGTCTACTGCTCTTAACCACTACACCACACTGGCTCTCCAGTGAGCTCACATTGCTTTTTCTCAGCTTCTGCCAACCTAGCAATTTGAAAGCACACCAGTGTGAGTAGAGAATAGGTACCCGCCATGGCAGGAAGGTAAACAGCATTTCCATGCACTCTGGTTTCCGTCATGGTGTCCTGTTGCTCCAGAAGCGGTTTAGTCATGCTGGCCACATGACCCGGAAAGCTGTCTGTAGACAAACAACAGCTCCCTCAGACTGAAAGCCAGATGAGCGCCACAACCCCATGGTCGCCTTCGACTGGACTTAACTGTCCAGGGGTCCTTTACCTCCCCCCCATACTTACTTACTTACTTACTTATTTACCTACTATTACTATTGAATTAGACATCCCTATTTTCACTGGAGAAATGTGGAAGGTATGAGAGAAAGTAAGCAACGAAATGAAATGATGGTGCAAATGTAACCACAGCCTAAATATACAGGCTCCCCCCCCCCAACACACAAAATGGAAATAAAGTTGCCAAGCTGTGAGTAAACACTCAGCCTGCTTATTTCCTACCCCTGTTTGAGAGGTGCCTTAGCTCAGTGGGAGACCCCCAACTTTGTGTCAGATTCCAAGTTCAGCCAAGTTCCTAAGGAGTCTTCCTCAGATAGATGAGACCTGAAATATACTCAGAGTCGCAAAGTGATTTCATGCTCTTTATTCAGCTCATAGTGGTGAGGAGGAATGAATGAAAGTCCCCTCAAAGCATCTGCTTTATATACATTATTTACACAATGGGCTGCACATGATTGGCTAATTCCGGAATTCTACTGTAAGCCAATCAGGTTGTGGATTCACTTCTATCTGGAGCATGATTGGGTGGTTCCTGCCAACCAATCATACTGCTGCATTGTTCTAGGACCAATCAGACTGCTGCATTCTGAATCCTATTGTTCTAGGACCAATCAGACTGCTGTATTTTGGATCTTATTGTTCTAGGACCAATCAGACTGCTGCAGTTTGGATCCTATTCAACTCAGTACATAACAAGACCTTTAGAAAATCAACGGAGCTGGGTTCAAAGGGCAGCTTGAACTATCACTCTGTGGGGCTTGTTTTGTTTTGTTTTTGGTGGAAGAAAAGTTTTTTAGCTACGTGAAGGTGGCCTAACAATGTCTATGTGCAGAAGTTAATGGATGTTGCTTTACCGTTCTCCCCAGGGCTGTATCCTTAGAATACCCCTCGATTTTCCATCGTTTTAACTTACATCTTTCCTATGCTTCAACAAACAAGATGGGTGTGTGGTTAATGAACACATTGCGAGCGGACATGGGACATAAAGTACAGATTCCTGGCAGCTCAATCCTCTCCCCCCCCTTCTCTTTTGCAGATTCAAGCGTTTACCGTTGAAGGCCACAAATTTTCCTATGCCAGTGACTGCACAACCTTCTTCACTCCTGGAATTTGGATGGGTTTGGTGTCCTCGCTAATCTTATTACTGATCCTGACCTTTGGGATCCACATGATTGTGAACCTCACAACCAACAATAGGTTTGATGACCCCAAAGATCAACCTCTGTCAGTCCCACAAGGAGAATAGCAGATGTGACATTTGTCACATGGTTGGGCCCTGCTGCGCAAGCCATCTTCATCACCACCATCATCATCATAGCCAGCTGCAGGGCATCCAAACTGGATCAGGTCCATGGTATGATGGGGGTGCTACTCTAATCCTTCTCTTCATTGTATTGATGGACATCCTTTCCGTCTCCTTCCCATGGGAGAAAAGTTCCAGTAGCATCAAACTGGAGATTTTCTCCCATTGTGAATAGCAGGTGAGAGCCCCCAAATCTGATCAGACCACAGCATGGGGCAGAGGGAAAGGATTAAAGGCCTACCCTTCTTCGAATCATAGAACTGTAGAGTTGGAAGGGACCCACGGGGTCATCTAGTCCAACCCTCTGCAATGCAGGAATCCTGCTCACACCCATTCCTGGGTGAGCTCAAACCACCAAACTTCTTGTTAACAGATGCACTGACCCTCTACACCTCAGGAGAGCTCTGTCATCGCTGCAACCCAGCTAAGCCCTCCTGCACCAGCTAATTGCACACGGGGGCTAACCATGTGCAACATCTCAGTATCATACCACATTAAACAGTCATGGCTTCCGCTAAATAATACTGAGAGGTGTACAGTCATACCTTGGTTCTCAAACAGAATCCATTTCGGAAGTCCGTTCGATTTCTGAAAACATTCAAACACCAAGGCACGGCTTCCGATTCGCTGCAGGAGCTTCCTGCACTCAGTCAGAAGCCGTGTCGGACGTTTGGCTTCCAAAAAACGTTCACAAACCGGAACACATCTGGATTTGCGGTGTTCGGGGGCCAAAACTGTTGAGTACCAAGGCATTTGAGAACCAAGGTACGACTGTAGTTTGTAAAGGGTGCTGAGAGTTGTTAGGTGACCCCTATTTGCCTCAGAGGGCTACAATTCTCAGAGTGGTTTAACAGTCTTCCAGGGCGTTCTGGGAATTGTATCCCCGAATCAATTTTCAGCACCCATAACAATTCCTAGGACTCTGTGGGGGAAGCCATGGCTGTTTAATGTGGTCTAATCTGTTTAACAGAGACACAGGTGGTGCTGTGGTTTAAACCACCGAGCCTCTTGGGCTTGCCGATCGGAAGGTTGGCGGTTCGAATCTGCGCAACGGGGTGAGCTCCCATTGCTTTGTCCCAGCTTCTGCCAACCTAGCAGTCTGAAAGCACGCCAGTGCAAGTAGATAAAGAGGTACCGCTGCAGCCGGAAGGTAAACAGCATTTCCGTGCGCTCTGGCTTCCCTCACATTGTCTCGTTGCGCCAGAAGCGGTTTAGTCATGCTGGCCACATGACCCAGAAAAGCTGTTTGCAGACAAACGCCGGCTCCCTCGGGCTGGAAGCGAGATGAGCTTCACAACCCCATAGTCACCTTTGACTGGACTTAACCGTCCAGGGTGCCTTTAACTTAATGTGATATGAGACTGTTTAAAATGCATAGTGCATGTACTTAGGAGAACTGTGAACTTCAGCTGTATTAATGCAGCAGGAAGCATTGACAAAATCAATAAAAGGTGTAAGCTTTTGTGGCAATGAAATCTTTTCCTGAAAACAGGAGGCTTTGGCAGCAGTGTTTATTCTGTCAGCTGTTCATTACTTTTTAAAAAATCACTGCCTAAATGAAAGCCCTCAGGTAAAGCAGAAACCAGTCGCAGATGTTGCCAGCCTTTAAGAAGACTGGTAGGTGCTGCCAGGAGCTTCACAAATGATTAAGAAAACAAAATACTATTTTGGATACAGTTTGTTAAATAAAGCTTCATTAAGAAATTCCATATCCTTGAGACATTTTTAAAGGTGGGATAAAAATGTTTTGATAAACAGGAAAGACTTTTTTTAAATTAAAAAAAAATCAAGCATTACCTCCATCAGATAAGGTACAGGGAAATGATTCTCAGATTAAACAAACAAAGGAACGGACAATATTGCCTAGTTTGGCTCTAAGAGAATATAATTAGTGCATGCTATGCATCTACTAAATGGCTTGTGCATGAGAAAGCTGGTCATACATTGCACCCACCACTCAATTATTATAAAGAATAAACTACACTAAATACATCACATGCGACTGTGTTTTTAATTTAATTTAATTTAATTAATTACAGATGTGGTTTTCAGAGGGAGCAGCATGTGGGGAGGAGAGTTTAAAACCTTCTCTATCTAGTTGTGATCCTGTCAAAAGTTGGCTCTCTTCTGTGATGATGAGGCTTACAGTAGAAAAGAAGTTCCCATTGGCCTTCAGGGGGAGGTTTTATTGCCGGGAAGGAAACGGTTGAAACTGTACTTCTTGCATACTGTGGGTCTGAGGAAGTCCCCTGCGCCTGTAATTAAACAAAGCAAATCCTAGTTGCTCGCTGCATAATAAAAGTAACTTTTGAATGGAGATTTCCACGACTGGGCTTTGTCCTTAATGATTTTCTTTAGCATATTTGGTCTATGCTGAACCTGTGCTTAATGTATATTGAAAATTCTGGTGTAAAAATAAAGTCATAAGCATCATAGTTGATTGTGTTTTCATGGCTTTGCACACCTTATTGTGAGTTGCTGCAAACACTGTCGGTAGAAAGAGAGGACAGAAGAGTTTCAAATGAATGAATTGTGCAGGTGGAAAAACCACATCTCACCAGTTACACGGAGAACCAGGGTTTCTTAAGTGAATGTAGAAACAAGCCCTGTTCAGTTGTTCAGATTTTTGTTAAATAAATGTGAATGGGGCGGAGGAGCATTGCAATGGAAGATAATGTCCCAGCTATTCGGTCATTCCATCCCCATGCATACATTTGGCTAAGCAAGACCCTTAAGGGAAAAAAAAAGAGAAATTCATCATCATCATCTCTGTTCAGTAATTCAGTAGCTATTTGGCCTTTTGCTATACATATCTATAGCACACCACTCTCCTAAGTGCATTCTCTCAATGTGCTTCTGAATGACTGAACAGAGATGATGATGATGAATTTCTTTTCTTTCTTTAATTTTTATTTATACTTTTCAGGTTTATACATTTCATTAATTTTACAGTCATTTTAACATTTCAAAACTTGACTTCCTTCCTCTTCTTTCTGCGTTCCTTAAAGTTATTTTTAAAATATCTTCTGCATATCCAAATTCATTTAATTTGCTCATTTCTTCATCTACTTTAAATACTCTCATGAAACTGCAGGTTATTACAATATCCTGCCCATGTTTTTATCTGTTTGCAATTTATCTGTAAATATTCAATAAACCATTTCCATTCTTTTATTTTTTAAAAAGTTTGTTATCTTGATTTCTTATTCTTCTGGTGAGTTTCACCATTTCTGCACAAGTTTTTGTATCCATTCTTCCTTTGCTGGGACTTCTGCTTCTTTCCAATTGATGATGATGAATTTCAGCAGCCCAAACAAGTTCTCTGACCAGTTTACACCAATGATAGAAATATAAAGGGTTGAATCCAGTGAAATTGCCCAGTTTGCACGACATAACTTTCCCTCCCTCTCCTCCACATGTGCGTTCCTCAGAACTTTTCTGAAGGTTTCCCCAAGCATCTGGAGCAGATGAGGGAGAGGAGAAGGAGAATATCTGCTGCAGATGTTCTTGTGCGAACTGATGACTACACAAATGGATGACTTTGTCCGATACAACCCAAAGTACAATTCCCACTAAGAGTTAATCTATGTCACAGTTGTAAACCTCTTTAATGGTTGCTCCCTCTTCCCAGGTGATCCTGACAACTGTAGTTCTGAGAGAGAGGTGTGTGAATGATCTGGAACAAGAGAAGCCCATCTGACTCACCAAAATACAACTGCCAGGATTCTTTTGGGGGAAGCATAAAGGGCAAGTTGAATGGAATTAAACCAATTTATGTTTCTAAGCTCCCCAGGCTAGGTAAAATCAGTTAGAGCGAGAAGAAACTACAACTAATATCAGCATAGAACAATTAAAGGTAGCATAAAACCCAAAGGGAACAATACTGTATATACTCAAAACTATAGTCAAATAAGCAGGGTCAGCTTAAAGGAAAGGAGTAGTGATTTCTGGCTGAATTGCAAAGTATTAATAATCATAATCATAATAATCATAATCATAATACAGTCGTACTTTGGAAGTCAAACGGAATCCATTCGACTCCTACAACATTTGGAAACCAAAGTGCAGCTTCTGATTGGCTGTAGGAAGCTCCTGCAGCCAATCGGAAGCTGCGGAAACCACGCCGGATGTCCGGCTTCTGAAAATTGTTCAAAAACTGGAACACTCACTTCCGGTTTATGATTGTTTGGAAACCAAAACGTACAAGTTCCATGGCGTTTGGAAACCAAGGTACAACTGTAATAATAATAATAATAATAATAATAATAATAATAATAATAATAATACAGTGGTACCTCGGGTTACAGACGCTTCAGGTTACAGAGGCTTCAGGTTACAGACTCCGCTAACCCAGAAATAGTACCTCAGGTGAAGAAGAAGAAGAAGAAGAAGAAGAAGAAGAAGAAGAAGAAGACAGAGAGCATGAAACGCTGCTCAAATCAGGGCTGCCTTCAGATGTCTACGAAAATGAAAGACAGCTCTCCCCTTCAGGTTTCTCTTTCATCTGACCTGACAGGGAGAGAAAGAGGCAGGCGACATGTCTGAGTGGCTTGAGCGGGTTGTGTGCTCTTTAACCTGACCATTAAAATTCCACATCCCACACAACCTGTCATTAAAGCTTCAGTGGAAACTCGCCAGCCCATGCTTGTATTTATTATGCATCAGCAGAGCTGTGTTTGTGAGAGGCCTGCAGAGTTTAGGCTTGGTGCAAGTGGCTGCAAAGTATATCATGTGGTGTAATGGGATCTCCTAAGAGTGCGCCTTAACCACTGCAGATTTGGAAGAGCCTGGTTGGTCACTTCCACTTGTTCCGTGTCTAGAAAGTGTAGGTCCAAGCAATTTTCTGCTTGCCCTGCTCATTTCCCAGGGAAAACCCACTCTTTGGTGCTAAATCGGGGCAAATGTCAATCTGGAGAAAACCCATGTTGCTGTTTGTTCCGACTGAATGCCAAAGAGCAGATTTCCCTGGGGTAAAGCAGCGGGAGAAGTAGTAGTAGTAGTAGTAGTAGTAATAATAATAATAATAATAATAATAATAATAATAATAATATACCCTGCCCATCTGGCTGGGTTTCTCCAGGCACTCTAGGCGGCTGCCAACAGAATATTAAAAACATAATAAAACATCAAACATTAAAAACTTCCCGAAACAAGGCTGCCTTCAGATGTCTTCTAAAAGTCAGATAGTTGTTTATTTCCTTGACATCTGGTGGGAGGGTGTTCCACAGGGCGGGCGCCACTACTGAGAAGGCCCTCTGCCTGGTTCCCTGTAACCTCACTTCTCACAGGGAGGGAACTGCCAGAAGGCCCTCGAAGCTGGACCTCAGTGTCCAGGCAGAATGATGGGGGTGGAGAAGCTCCTTCAGGCAACATCAAACCATCTAGACTTTGGTTATCCACATCCCGACCAGTAGGTGGCACACAAATAACACCTGATATGGATACCTAGTTTATTATGCAATGTCTCCTGCCAACGTTTGTCTCATGAGCTCAGGTTTGACAGAAGAAGAAATCCTGCAGATAACCAGCTCGTTCTGACGTGGAAACCTCTGCTGAGGAAGGTGAGGCAGATCTTGTGCAAAGCATTTCCTGAGATGTATCTCAAAATCAAAGATGGCAAGAAAATGGGGGGAATGTAGCAGCTGGGACTCAGTGGTGACTGGAGCCTGCTGGGTCTTGGTAGAATGAAAGGCATGGAGCCCAACTGCAGGTGGTGCCAGAATCAATGACAGCAGACACAACAAATTCTCATCTTGTCTCCTTCCTTCTCCCTGCTGAGTTCTAGAAGGGCAACACTGAGACTGAGAAGAAGGAACCTGGCAGGTGGTGCCACCTACATGACTGTCTGTAAGTAAGGAGGCATGCAAGTTGATGCTGGCTTAAAGCAGATTGTTCTTGGTGGGGCAGCACCCAACTCATCCTGCTTGGCCAACCTTCAGTGCTGGTATGGTGAATAAGGATGCATTTTTTATCTTGGTTTTTTTTTTTAAAAAAAATATCTGCTTCAGAAGATAGCCTATTCTCTCCTGCAATGTTGTCTGCGAATAGTAGAACACTTGTAGAAGCTGAAGACCAAAACAACCAAGGAGTAACTACTCTCATCCCTTCTTCATGATGTACAGTAGGAGGAGTCTGTGCATCTACAGTGGTACCTCGGGTTACATACGCTTCAGGTTACATAAGCTTCAGGTTACAGATTCCGCTAGCCCAGAAATAGTGCTTCAGGTTAAGAACTTTGCTTCAGGATGAGAACAGAAATCGTGCTCCGGTGGTGCAGCGGCAGCAGGAGGCCTCATTAGCTAAAGTGGTGCTTCAGGTTAAGAACAGTTTCAGGTTAAGTACGGACCTCCGGAACAAATTAAGTACTTAACCCAAGGTACCACTGTATTTAGGTGGCTGAAATTAAGAGCCTTTCCCATCTCTAGTTGGCCCTAGGATGGGGGAGCGCAAAATGAAAAGGAAAACGTATCGGACCCCATCCATTTACAGAAAACCACAAGCTCAGGGTAACATTTAAACCATACCCTCCAACGTTTCTCCAATGAAAATAGGTAAATGTTGTTGTTGTTGTTGTTGCATTTATACCCTGCCCATCTGACTAGGTTGGTCCAGCCACTCTGGGCTGCTTCCAGAACATATAAAAACATAATAGAACATTAAAAAAACTTTCCTACACAGGGCTACCTTCAGATGTCTTCTAAAGGTTGTATAGTTACTTATTTCCTTGGCTCAAGGGTCACATAACTCCATACCCTCCAACATTTCTCCAATGAAACTTGGTATGTCGTAAGGAAAAGCAGGGCATTCAAGAATCAAACCAGAAACTGGGACAGCTTCTGTAAATCAGGTACTGTCCCCAGAATTAAACTAAGGGCCCTTTAATTACAGTGGGTCTAAATAATCTTTAAAACCCAAGTAATCAACTTGAATTGCTATGTGGATCACAGCCAAAACAAAAAACAAAAGAAAAAACCACCCTGTTCCCTTTTGCCTCATTGTCCAGATCACTTGCATTCTGCAGTGATCAGAGTAAATTGGGTACAACAAGCCATTGCCTGTTATGAAGTCAGAAGCTGAAACAAAAGACGTACTTGTTCAGAGAAGTTGACTTTTGGAGGAAGAGAAAGAAAATGGAGCAACAACTTACCAAGAGGTGGTTCCCTCTTGTCCTAGTTTGCCTCTCCCACGCTTCTCCCTTGACACATAAACCAACCTCCTATTTAATCTCTCTCCCTACGTGGTGGAGACTTCCCTCAAAGACAGCCAAGGCAGAAGCACCTGCTCTTGGTTTACTACTTGGTGAAGCTCTTTTCATCACAGAACAAGCTTCCGTGGATATTTCATAAACCTTCCTCTTGGATCTAGCTCCAGATTGGGTCAACTTCTTTGCTGGTAAGTTTCTGAACTTTCTCCCCTGCCCTGTGTGGCTTCAGTAATCTGAATCCCAATGGCTTTCCTATCTACGGTTTTTTATGAGCTAGGAAAGATAGTTTGCTTTGCATTTTATAGTCTCTTTATCTAAAATATTGATTTTCTGCAAAATAGTTATAAGCGGCCGAGAAAGAGCCAAGAAAGTTGTTCCAACTTCGAAGTGTTTCTGTTCAACTGTGCAATCTGAACCATGCTTACACAGAAGTCATGGGGCTTACTTCCAGGTAAGGGGAATTAGGATTGCAACTAAAACTCAAGATCTCTAAGGGAAGCATCTTTTAAGATCAATGGTCATTCAGCTTGAGCGCAAAGAGGATGCATGTGGTTGGAAAAGAACAAAAGAACCCTGTTTTCCTTAATGAGTGGTGCTTAACCCTACAGAGTTGCTTCTGAAACAGGCTGAAGGATTCATAAAGATTTGTCGTGAGCAGGATGAAGGCACTGCCTCACATCTTAAAAGCCTCATATCTTAAAAGTTTCTCCAAACTGGAAATGGCTGCATTCCAGAATGAATACCCTGCAAGAGTCCCGGAAAAAGCGGGACATCCTGTTTCCCCCCTGCAAGAGCATGGCAGCCATTTTGCGCTGAGAACTTGCCCCAGAAAAAGCACTTTTGGGGGGGCCATGAACTTGTGTGGCACCCCAAAACAGGCATTTCAGGGGCCCTGAAAAAAGCGCATCTTTGGGGTTCCATGATTTTGTGTGTGTCATGTGACTTCTGCAGACAGGAAGATGCATGTCCCAGTTTTGGAACTCAACATGTTGGAGGGTATGAGATTGTCCATTTCTAATTGAGAAAGAGTGAGCAGAAACTGTCGACAGAGGTTATAAATCTTTGTCCACTACCTCTAAAACAGGGGTTGAGCCCTTTTCAAACTCATAGATCAAAATGGTAAGCATTTTGTGTGAGAGTTCCTTACCTGACCCCACCCTGTTCCTCCCCACCCTGTCATTTTTGTCATGCATTTAGTGACATTTTCAGGTCACCTCAGGTTTGGAGCTGTGTGGGTCATTCAGACGCACATTAATCAGTCATTGTCTATATTGCAATGGAGGAAGCCACACACATCAGCAGTGGGGAACTAAAGGCCTGGACCCTCAGGCCATGCCATCAACAGGCCATACTCCTTCCCTCAGGTCACAACATTCCTCCCCCCTGATCTGTACCTTCCTTTAATGCTTTCTTCCTTGAATGTTAAAATGTGTCCATGAAATATTGTAACGCTTGTCACTTTCCTGGATGAAAATGTAGGGGTGTTTGTAGCTGTAGAAATCTCCAGCATGCAGCCTGCCATACAAAAGTAAGAGCCACATCCATTGCTACACCCACTGTTGTCTGTGGTCAAACCCCTCCCTCCATACACAATTGCCTCAGGCCCCGGCTACAATGGGCCTGCAATCCCCTGAGAGGTCAGTTTAGTCTGTGGCTGAAAAAGGTCTCCCACCCAGAGCAATCTAAAGATAATTCCAAAGATGTATGTCTTTTTATGCACATAGATCCATAATTGAACTAAGGGCTAAAGGAGAGCATGATAATTTATATCCAATGTTAGGTAAAGGTAAAAGGTAAAGGACCCCTGGATGGTTAAGTTTAATCAAAGGCGACTATGGGGGTTGTGGTGATCATCTGGCTTTCAGGCTAAGGGAGCGGCGTTTGTCCACAGACAGCTTTCTGGGTCATGTGGCCAGCATGATTAAACCGCTTCTGGAGCAACAGAACACCATGACGGAAACCAGAGCGCATGAAAATGCCGTTTACCTTCCTGCCGCAGTGATACCTATTTATCTACTTGCACTGATGTGCTTTTGAACTGCTAGGTTGGCAGGAGCTGGGACAGAGCAACAGGAGCTCACCCTGTCATGCAGATTCGAATTGCTGACCTTCCAATCCGCAAGCCCAAGAGGCTCAGTGGTTTAGACCACAGTGCCACCCGCGTGCCTATGTTAATCCTACTCAGAATAGATGGATGGATGGATGGATGGATAGAAACTTTATTTGCAGTAGCCAATTGCCATAGCACAAAGATAAAATATAGTGGGAATAGAACTAAATAGTTAGCTACTCAAAGTAGACCCAATGACATTCATTGGCACGATTAACTTAGGCCCATGAATTTCAACGAACCTACTCTGATTAATGAAGAAGTTCTCTCTGCCACCTTTGGGAAATGTCCACATAAATATTACTCTGGAATTAGCTTCCGTGGAACGACTGGGCTGGCAAGCTGCAGGGTGGATTAGATTTTCAAGTACCGCATCAGTGCAATCATTATGAGGCACACACACTTACATGGCAATTTCACTGCAATCTGCCAGAAACCCTCCAGCTCAAGGCAAGAACAACCTTTCCTTATCACCCATATTCCTTAACAACATGTTTGCTAAAAAAAACAAACCAGGAAACGGATGCTGAAAGGCAATTAAAATTTGGCTGAGCATATGCCCACATTGGATCTGACAGTTCAAAGCTGAGGATTCAGGAAGAAGTTCCGAAAGAGAAAACCACAAGACCTGAAATCATTTTGATATACATGTGTCTTTGGCAAACCCAGTGCTGTTTTTCTAGAAAAAGAGGTGCCGGAACTTGCTATGAACGCCTCCCTTGTTCTCTTATAATGGCAAAGGAGCCCACCTGAGAGGTGCCGGAACTAAATTCTGGTGAGTTCCAATGGAAAAAAATACCTGGGGAAGCCCATGACTAAGATGAAGGGGAGATGGGACTAAGCAAGCCTTAAGTCAGAGATTACTGTGAGAATGGTGAACGGTGGCTACTGAGGAACAAATGCACCTGATAACAGCTTTTTTTTTTTTGGTAGAATTAGTGGTTAGGTTAGGGAACTTGTGGCCTTCCAGGTATGTCGAGTTCTTGTTCCTATCATTTCATTTAAAAAAATAATAGATACATTTCTATTTTGTTCCTTTTTATTTTAAGAAAAAAATTCCAAAGAGGTTTACAGCCTACATCAAAACATCAAATCAAACAATCTGAAATTTTAAAAAATACAGAAGAAAATCAGATACAGAGCATAAATTCAAAGCCACATAATTAACAGGAAACTAAAATGTTAACTTAAAGATTTCAAAATAAGACGTAACAAAGGTGGTCCAGCATAGAATACACATTTAACACAGCAAAGTTAACACAACTAACTTTTTTTAATGTTTGATGTTTTACTGTGTTTTTTATATGCTGTAAGCTGCCCAGAATGGTTGGAGAAACCCAGTCAGATGGGCAGGGTATTATTATTAATAATAATAAAATAATAATAATAATAATAATAATAATAATAATAATAATAATAATAATAATAATAGTAATAATAGACTTACATTTGTTGTTTGTTGGCATCCATCTGTCCTGGGACACAATGGGAGAGTGCACATTTTGGGGTGAAGAAAAACTGTTGAAAAGTTGCAGTGCCATTTGTGGCTGTAGAGACCGGGGTCAAGTACAGAATACACATTAAATGCAACATAGTTCACCCCAAAAACTTATCAGATATTTCAAAATGAAACATTACGAAAGGAAGTCAGCTATAAAATACACATTTTAAACAGCATAATTAACAGGAGAATAACAGATTATCTTAAACACAGAACATATCTGCTGCTGCTGCCAGTGGTGGTTCGTGGTGGGCAGTGGCTGTGGAAGTTCGGGCTCAAGGACCTGGGTTTACACTAAGAGACCTGGTACTTGGCAGGGTAGCAGAGGGAATTCAGGGTGATGCTAAGACCTCCACGTGGCATGTCACTATTTGCTTGCTTGCTTGCTGCCCATCTGACTAGGTTGCCCC
The DNA here is from genome assembly GCF_964270895.1 of Podarcis filfolensis. NCBI lineage: Eukaryota > Metazoa > Chordata > Lepidosauria > Squamata > Lacertidae > Podarcis > Podarcis filfolensis. Next base: position 18,769,654 of record NC_139612.1, read on the forward strand.
AGCCACCCTGGGCGGTTTTTAACAAATCAAAACACCCAACACAGTACAACATCGACCATTAAAGGCTTCCTTATACAGAGCTGCCTTCATATGTCTTCTAAAAGTTGTATGGTTCTTTGACATCTGATGGGAGGGTGTTCCACAGGGCAGGCACGACTACCAATAACTCTCTCTGCCTGGTTCCCCTTAACTTCACTTCTTGCAATGAGGGAACTGCCAGAAGGAGGAGGACCTTAGTGTCCGGGCTGAGCGCTGGGGGTGGAGATGCTCCTTTGGGCATACAGGGATACCTTTCACAGATACATTTCCTATTTCAACAACTCTGTACATTTCCCCTCCCTTCGCAACCATAGGACATACCACTAGCATGTCCATTGCTCCACGCACATGTTCCCCTGGCCCCCCACCCATCCCTGCCACGCAGCCCCCAAACGGTTACACAGAAGGGCTGAAAAAGGTTCTCCAGCTCTGATACGACTATAACCATGCAGCGTATCCAAAAGCCGCCACTAGAAATACAGGAGCAAAATAATTCAACGGGGAAAAGCCAGCAGCCAGCTCAATAAAAGATGAAAGCGTGGCTTTAGCAGCAATACTCATGTAACCCTCCAAGCTAAATAATAAGCAAGACTACCGCTTTCCGACATCAACGACCCATCGTGTCACAAACCTTTCCTTTCTTTTAAATCTATTTTTCATTGAGGACTAAGCGTTCTCTTCTCCAGCATTAGAGGTTTAGAGTGAACAGCTCCTAGTTCCCCTTTTACTGTAGTTACACAGTTAATAAGTTGGAGGGCAGCTTTAAAGCTTAGCACGCCTTGGCAGTTAAATGCTTTGGCCATGAAAGTGATATTGAATTTGTACGATTCTGGTAGGACTGAGACTTCTGAGTTCTTCAGTACAGAAGCTGACAAAGGGAAGGAGTGGAAACCAACTGGGGAGAGGGTCAAAGTGGTGTCCCTTTTTTTGGAAATGCATCCTTTTCAAATAACTCATAGGAAAAGCTTTGAATTGAAGTACATCAGGGCTTCCCAAACTTGGGTCTCCAGCTGTTTTGGGACTACAGTTCCCATCATCACTGACCACTGGTTCTACTAGCTAGGGATGATGGGAGTTGTAGTCCGACAACAGCTGGAGACCCAAGTTCGGGAAACCCTGAAATAGAATGTTAGTTAAAATACAATGGACTGGATTTAATAGTGTTGATAATGTAATGAATGGCTCTTTAGTTATAGATGAAATCCTTTAGCGGAAAACCCCCTTCGGGTTATGAAATACAGTAACCCCTCCTCTTACTGTGGTGGCCTGGGATTCAGATTCAGATGCTGAACCTGAGGAATTCCAGCCTGCACAGGATTCCCCACCTCCAGAACCAGCTGAGCCAGGGCTGGGGCATGAGACTGAAGGGTCCTCACCTGTGCTGGATCGTCAGGTGCAGACACCAGCTGAATCCGCTCTGGCTCTGGAGGTGATCGAGGACCCATTGCCTGCAGGTGCTCCTCTCCCAGCCCTGTCAGGGGAAGGTGAGGCTGCCTCTGGGTCCGGTAACCCTCCAGCCTCTCCTGAGCTGCAGAGGCTCAAGGCAGAGAGGTGGAGGGAACTAAGTTCCCGCAGGAGGAGTGCTCACCTCCAAGCCAGGAGAGGCGAGTCACCTGAGGATCGGGGCCGCCCTATGCATCGGGGCAGATAAAAGCCAGCCAGCCCCAGTCCCAAGTTGCGGGAGCAACATTGCTGGTTGCCAGATCCTGCCTGAAACCTGCCCTGCACCCAGCTTCAGCTTTTACGGACTGCCTCCATATTGCACCTTCGACCACGGACTGGACTGGACCCACGGGACCAGCACACTTACACACATTTGACTTGCAGGATTTCAACCATACGTGGTTGAAGGTGGGCTCACTGGCAGAGGAAGAAGGGGGGTGGGCAGTGCGATCCTGGTGGGGTTCCATCAGGGCTGTTCCCCCGTCCCTGGGACACGTGCCAGCCCTGCCCCCGCCTGCTCTCCGCCCCCGGTGCTGGAACATGAATCTCCGCCACTGGTTGGCTGGTTGAAATTGTACAAGTCAAGTTGCAAGTGAGTCGGGAGTTTCAAAGCCCTTTGCACTGGGCCCACTTGAGGTTACCTGCTACAAACGGAGTTTTTAAGTCTTCTGCCTTGCTTGCCGGCTCCGGAAGACTCTTGTGAGATCTCACGGGACAATTTGAGTTCATCAGAGATCTCACACCTTCTAGAGACTGTGCACCAATCAGATCTAGCCCCATCAAAACAAGGCTTTTCGTGCCAGGTCACCCAAGCAGCCCCAGAATCAAAAAAGCTTTTTCAAGCTCCTGGCCTTGCTTGCTGGGCCAGGAGCTGGTTAGATGCAGAGGATTGCTGGGAGGAACCAGCTGCTGAACCACCAAAGGAAGAAGGGATTGGTGGTGGGATAATGGTAAGTGGTCAGAGGGAGAAGAGGGAGAAGGATGGGAAGAGGAAGTGCCAGAAGCTGAAGAGGTAACATGGTTTAGTTAGCTGGGAGAGTTTGTGGCAGAGAGAAGCCTAGAATCAGAGGCAAAAGCTGAAGCAGGAGGTAGGTTGGAGGGAAGTAAAGAGGCAGAGTTGAGTCAGGCTGGTGAAGAGTCACGGATGTCTCCTCATCTTGCTGCAACAAGCTCCTTTCCCCCCTGACTCCCAGAATCAGGAGAGGCATGAAATGGGAGGCACAAAGACAAGCACATGGGTGTGTGTGTGTGTGTACATGTTGAAAATATTATTTAAATTAAAGCAAATATTAAAAATAGCATTTAGGAAAATCACGATTTACTGGGAGGAAGACAACAAAGAGACAGGACGATGCTTCTTGCCTAACTTGGGGTACCATTTGGTCTGGGGATGGTGCTGATTACTGGGCTACAGTTGCACATCTGTGCTAGTGATCTTGCTTATATCCCTGTTAGACCTTTGGTTCCAATAGCTCAGGAGTGTCCAAGCTGGTGCGTTCCAGATCGTTTGGACTACAGGCCCTATCAGCCCTGCTTGGCAAAACCTGCAATAGCTGGTGTAAATAAATAAAGAGTTTTGATAACCCCCCATAGCAACAGAATAAATTGGGGTCAAATACAATGCCACCTTTTGTAAATCCACATTTTTGTGGCTACCTCCAACTCTTGGAACGAAAGCTGAGGTAATTCGAACCTTGTTGAGGGAAGTGAGAGTGCTGCCAAGATACACGTCCGATCTTCTATGCTACCTTATTAGATTACGGAAAGAAGTTGCAAATAATTATTATGCTTCCTGGAAGGGAAGAAAGAGGAGAGAAATTATGGTGATAAAGTGGTACTTCTGGTTAAGAACTTAATTCATTCCGGAGGTCCATTCTTAACCTGAAACTGTTCTTAACCTGAGGTACCACTTTAGCTAATGGGGCCTCCTGCTGCCACCATGCCGCCACTGCATGATTTCTGTTCTCATCCTGAGGTAAAGTTCTTAACCTGAGGTACTACTTCCGAATTAGCTGAGTCTGTAGCCTGAAGCGTTTGTAACCCGAAGCATTTGTAACCCGAGGTACCACTGTACTTGAAACATCAAGAGGTTGCAAAAGCTCTTGCTTCTCTTTTCATGAAGTTCAGGCCATCTGTCAGTGTCCAAGTAAGCTATAAATGTGGTTTGATGAGATGTCTGGTGCAGTCCACAGATGATTCAGACAGATGAACCAGAAAAGCAATTTGGTTCTTAGCGATGTGAAGCTGAGGCTTCGTATAGACGGAAGAATTGGAAGATAACATTGAACTGGCATCGCGAGCAGCCAGAATCAGAAAGCAGGGAAGGAAATCACCCACCAGTGTAAATCTGTGATGGGAGAAATTGCACCAGTCACAGTTACACCACCATTAAAGGTGAAGGTGCCTTGCTTTGAATTCAACAAATCTGTTTAAAGAATGTGCCAGAAAATCCAATGTATTAAAGGAAGCACGAAAAGAGTCAAAGGAGTTTTTGAACAGTGTTCCGAGTTCTGGGAAAATGCAAAGTCACCTGAATACTGCACAGGGAAAGTCCCATTACCTTACCATATACTGGTTTGCCATTCTGGTGCGATCAAATGTACCAATGCGGCTCCATGGTAGAGCGTATTCCTTGCACACAAAGATTCCTCAGTTTGACTCCTGGCATATCCAGGTATGGCTGAGGTAGACCCCCCATTGAAACCCTGGAGAACTGTTGCCAGTCTGGATGTAAATAATACTGAACCAACAGTTTGACTCCATGTCTCCAGGTCGTGAGTTCAAGCCCGATGTTGGGCAAAAAAATTCCTGCACTGCAGGGGGTTGGACTAAATGACCCTCACAATCGATCCCAACTCCTCAATTTTAGAATTATAGGATTCTAAGGCTGCGTCCTACGTTCTTAGAGTTTCTGCCTTTCACAATTCAAGAAGTCAGGAAAGATTTTCATGTATGTGACAACAGCAGCATGGATGCTATTTGCCCAGAGATGGAAATAAGACAAAGTCTCTACCAGAGAGGAATGGCAAATTAAGCTGTAAGACTACACCGAAATGGCAAAACTGACTGGAAAGCTCAGGGACCCAGAATACAAAAATTTCAAGAAAGAATGAGGAAAATTAAATTATTACTGTAAGCAGATGAAAACATTAGCAGAACATTAGACCCAGTATAAGCAGATGAAAACATTAGCAGAACATTAGACCCAGTATAAGCAAATGAAAACATTAGCAGGATTTTAATCTCACTTGTAATGTTACAAATACTATGGACAATATGGATAGATACAAAATATAGGCTATGCAGTTGAAAACGTTGACATTAGAACCCATGGAGGGGATGGGGGAAGTCTCGAGAAATATATTTATATGGATATGTATTTGGTTTTGTTATAAATTTATATTTGTAAAATCAAATAAAAATGATTTTAAAAAAAGAAGACAGGAAATAGACAGTGCAGGCTACCCAGGCCGTTGGAGAGATTGGGTGCCAAAAACAGCCTTGTTTCTTTTCCCTGTTGTGGAAAAGATGCCTTCTTCTGAAGATTGTTGTTGTTGTTTAGTTGTGTCCAACTCTTCGTGACCCCATGAAGGTTAGCTCAACCATAGATACATTCCTGAAGAGGTAGCACCATGTACTTCTAGATGGCTTAGAAACTTTTGGTCTGAAATCAAAGCATCAGGAACAGTATGGGAACATAATGAGACATAGTTACAATAATGGGTAGAAATAGCTTATTCACTGAGCTTTGTAGTACAAATTAATCCATCTAAGATAAGGTGGGAATGCACAAGAATTCAGATGCTTGCTCAAAGTGAAGGAGCCTTTGAGTGCTTTCCAGGTGAAAAGTAGTGAAGGCTTCAAAGGCATTCCAAAGGTGGGGACTTTGACCACAATCTGGGTTGCCTACCTCTGCCACCGCCTTCCGCTTTCAGTACCCAAACTTATCCTGACGGATTGGGAGGAAGAGCGAGAAGTAGCAGAAGAGGAGGCCAATCCATGAATCTGGGATCATCTAAGGAAGCTGAATGGTGGGAGACTCAAGACAGATTCAAAGGAAGAGCTTCTTCATAAAACACATAATTAAACTATAACATTTGTTACCTCAAGGTGTAGCGATGGCCACCATCTTGGACAACTTTAAATGATTAGTCAAATTCATGGAGGATAAAGCTTTCAATGGCGGCATATTACCTCCAGCGTGTCTCTGAATATAACTTGCTTGGGTACATGATCGGGAGAATGCTGTCAAGCTCCTGTCTTGCTTGTGGGTTTCGGATAGGCCTCCATTTGGCCACTGGGGGAACAGAACACTTTCCTAGATGGACTTTAGGTCTGATCTAGCAGGTTTCCTCTTATGAAATCACTTTCAGATGTTTTATAGGAAACAATTCATAAATGGAGCCTAAATCATCATCATCATCATCATCATCATCAACATCTCCTATCTTTTTCTCACTGGGCCTTTTTTTGCCTGGAAGAAGAGGTAAGGCATAGTCTCAGGCCTCAATGGACCACCTTTGTCTACCAGAGATTGAGATTAGGACTACTGCTTGCTCCATCCATCATTTATGCCAGGAAGAAAGCCCTGGAGGAAAGGATGCACATAAATTTTCTACCAGGAATTTTATAACTGGTTGTCCTAGTCCAAGTCTCTGGTTGAGCCCTGAGACTGTACACTACTTCATCTTCCCCTCTGTGCTCCTAAGTAAGGTTCTGTCAAGGACTGACTGAATGATGAAGAGCAGTGGGAGATGCCAGCCCAAGAACCGCCCCCTCCCAGGGATGACACAGAGGAAGAAGACTTAGACCCAGGACAGTGGTGGTGGGACACTGAGGACCGGTCTGCGGAAGGGACAAGCTGGGAGGTGATAGAAGCAGGAAGTTTCAGAAGAAGAAAGCCATTCCAGGACAGGGTTGGGTGCTGAGGGTCACAGTATGAGCACAGACTCCGACAAGGAAGAGTCAAATGCTGCTTCAGTTGCTCAGCAGCTGCACAGCTCCTCTTCAGCTAACTCTCCTCCTTCACTGACACCCAGATCATAAAGAAGCTTGCACATTGCTGAGTCAGACAGGATCCTTTCCCCTCATCAGAGTTTTTGGCTGCTTGTGAGGAGTCCCGAGGGAGAAGGCTAGAGAGGGAAGGAAGGAAGGGCCAGACGCCAGTCCCAGCAACATCTTCAACTAGGGCAGATTAGCCTAGATGAACTCTGTTGCGTTTTTATTTTTGCTAATAAAAGCTGATTGCATTTCATGTCTTGAGTCCTCTTCTTGACCTGTGGATGAACCTTCATTCCTGACAGCCCCTTGACAGGTTCTGGGCATTGGGACAGAGGATTCAACAGCAGTTTGTGAGCAGGACGACATTGTGCTTGCTCTTGCCCACAAGTATTTGAGTGGGGGCGACTAACATATGTGAGGATGCTCCCGCCTGAATATTCACAACCCCCATAAGATAAGTATGCCTGTTCCCACACCACTGTAATGGTCCCTACAGTACCACAACAATGTCTCAGGGGCACCTCTGCCCCACTGCCCTCCGTGATCCTTACTTCTAAGTAATGCATTTAGAATCAAACGTTTTTAGATAGATAGATAGATAGATAGATTCTTTATTGTCATTACACACGTGCAACATTGCACAAGTGCAACGAAATTGGATGCCATCCCTTAAAAACAACAAAAGCAAAACAACAACAACAACCCACAAACCACATTCCAGCCACACCCACACCCACACCCATCAATCTCCCAAGTCACACTATCGAGTTACAGCATTCAAAAGGGCCACAGCTCTCGGGTAGAAACTGTTTTTCAGTCTATTTGTCCTTGACTTGATGTTTCTATATCTCCTGCCAGACGGCAGTAGTGCAAACAGACTGTATCCCGGGTGAGATGAATCCTGCAGGATGTTGTTTGCTTTCCTAAGACAACGGGAACCGTACAATTCTTCCAAGGATGGGAGAGGTTGACCAATAATCCTTTGTGCTGTGGTTATGACCTTCTGGAGCACCTTCCTCTCCCTAGCTGTACAACTGGAGAACCAAGCACAAATACAGTATGTAAGAATGCTCTCTATGGAGCCTCGGTAGAAGGACACCAGCAGTCTCTCACTCAGATTGTTCTTCTTTAAAAGTCTGAGGAAATAAATTCTCTGCTGGGCCTTCTTCACCAGAGCAGTGGTATTTGCGCTCCAAGTCATGCCCTGATCGATAGTTACTCCCAAAAACCTGAATTCCGCCACCCTCTCCACCCGTTCCCCATTGATATGCAAGGGCTGAATGTCCGCCTTTTTTTTCCTGTAATCCACCACTAATTCCTTGGTCTTAGCCGTATTAAGAGCCAGATTGTTCTCTCCACACCAAACACAGAGCCGCTCCACCTCGTCCCGATAGGCGGACTCATCCCCTCCTGAAATGAGCCCTACCACCGTAGTGTCATCAGCAAACTTGATGATTTTGTTGCTGGAATAGATGGCTGTACAGTCATACGTATAGAGAGCATAGAGCAGGGGACTCAACACACAACCCTGTGGTGAGCCGGTGTTAAGGCTAAGGGCTGTGGACATATGTGACCCTACTCTAACCCTCTGAGAACGTTCTGACAAAAAATCCAAGACCCAGAGACAGGTGGAGTTGGAGAGTCCAATCGCCTCTAGCTTGGACACCAGTCTATGGGGGAGAATAGTGTTAAAAGCTGAGCTAAAAATGAGAATAGTGTTAAAAGCTGAGCTTTCATATATCCTTTGGCTATGAGGCCGCTGGTTCTTTGCCACACATGGCAAAACACTTGCTATTGACTTTAGCAAACACCTGCTCCTCTCCCTTATGCAAGATCAGGTGGCAGAACAGCAGTCCACTGGAAGCTGAAGCATAAACAGTTATGTTAATATTTCTGGCTCCTTCACCCTCCCTTTCCTCTTTTTGATGATCTAAGAGCTTAGAGTGGCCTAAGAGCTTAAGAGTCTGTCGCTCCAAAGTCACCAGGGGACACAGAACAGGCGGGAGAGCTGCCTAAGTACCCTTTATACTCCCTTCACACAGGGATAAAGCTGCTTGGTTGCTTGGGAAATAAAGGTCAAAAAGTTTAAGTTGTGTTATTTCAGACATTTCCATGGCAACAGGCTCGAACAAACGGGGCCTGAATGCAAAACTGAGGCATTATTTTAAACACAATATTAATGGTCCATCCCCACATTTGCAGTGTAATGACGTCCTTCTTTCAAGAATGTGCTCATTGTTGCAGCATTTGGGTTCCAGATCTGGGCTTCAGTCTTAAATCCTGCAGCCCATGGGTCCAGCGACAGTCCCAGATTTACAGAAGCCATCCCGGTTTCTGATTTGATCCCAGAATGTCCTGCTTTTCCTTAGAACACTCCTATTTTCATTGAAGAAATGGTGGAGGGTATGGAATAGGACATCCCCATGGCTTTTTTCCAGCCAGAACTCACTGGAACTCAGTTCCGGCACCTCTCAGGTGGGCACTATTGCCATTATAAGAGAACAAGGGAAGCTTTCATGGTGAGTTCCTGCACCTCTTTTTCTAGAACAATTGCACTGAACATCCCTATTTTCATCCGAGAAATGTTGGAGGGTTTGGCCAAAACCAACTTTCTTCCTGTAAGATAGCTTTCCCCAATCTGGGGTCCTCTAGACTACAAAACTCCTATCGTCCTTCGCCAATGGCCATGCTAGGTGGAGCTGCTTTGGAGTTCTGTTCCTAAACATATGGAAGGCACCAGGTTGTGGAAGCTCATTAGATGGGACAATCCAGCCTTCTGAATGGTGAAGGTGTGGCATAATAGACCTTCCTAGGTTGGGTCAGCTTTAGCCCCGAACATGCTGCCTGCAACTTTTTGTAACTTACTCCTCCAGACCTATTTTCCTCCAACGTCTTTGCCTATCTTCCCCCGTATTTTTGTTTGTTTTCACTTTTAACATAAATCACTTATTGATCCTACTTCAGCCATTGTCACCTGGAAATAATCTAATCTCTACAATGGCAGAGAAGAAGCATGACAAAACTGAGATGGCTGTGGACGGGGAGTTACAACTTGTTAGCCAACCTCCTGACATAACACCTTGTGGAAACAACTTTTACACTATTTCTACTACAGCTGCAATTAAAAGACGCCTGCTTCTTGGGAGAAAGGCGATGACAAACCTAGACAGCATCTTAAAAAGCAGAGACATCACCTTGCCAACAAAGGTCCGTATAGTTAAAGCCATGGTTTTCCCAGTAGTGATGTATGGAAGTGAGAGCTGGACCATAAAGAAGGCTGATCGCCGAAAAATTGATGCTTTTGAGTTATGGTGCTGGAGGAGACTCTTGAGAGTCCCATGTACTGCAAGAAGATCAAACCTATCCATTCTGAAGGAAATCAGCCCTGAGTGCCCCCTGGAAGGAGAGATCCTGAAGCTGAGGCTCCAATACTTTGGCCACCTTATGAGAAGAGAAGACTCCCTGGAAAAGACCCTGATGTTGGGAAAGATGGAGGGCACAAGGAGAAGGGGATGACAGAGGACGAGATGGTTGGATAATGTTCTCGAAGATACAAACATGAGTTTGACCAAATTGCAGGAGGCAGTGGAAGACAGGAGTGCCTGGCGTGCTCTGGTCCATGGGGTCACAAAGAGTTGGACACAACTAAACGACTAAACAACAACAACTATGCTGCTGCTGTTCCTGTTTCCTTTCTTTCAGTTTTCTTCTCTCTCTTATATTAGTTAAATTTAGAAAAACTGCACTAACTGAATATATCTAAGTCAGTGAGTAATGGCAATCGATTTTCATTTTCTCCTTGACATCCTTGGTGACTGAGATGGGCAGATAGCACAACAATGTTCTCAAAATGTGCAGACATGCCAAAAAGTGAGCAGTTAGGTCATCTCCATTCTGATTCTCCTTCTTAGCCCCCCCCCAACTATTGTGTGAATTAGTCAATTTAAGCCGTAGCGCTAACTTGAGTGGGAATAGATTATGGCAGCTTTCAGCAACCTGGGACTGTCCAAATCTGTGGTTCCCACAGGGGGGCAATTAGATTTTAATGGGGACAATTCGAGAATGAGTTATTAACAGTTAATGGCCTTTTAGGCTTCCTCCATGTGAATAGTTCACTTTTTGAATAATAAGAATTATATGTCACAGGGGGCGGGTGCCAGGATTTTAGAGATGCTTAGGTGGGGCATGGCCGAAAAAAGGTTGGGAACTACGGGTCCAAATGTTTCGGTCCGCAATTATTCACCTCTTTCTGGGCTGTACTACTTCAGAATTTAGGTGGGGTCTGCATGATTAAGTATTTTTCTTTATAGTTTAAGAAAATTATTCCCTGAACTCAGAACCATAGCTATCAACTGTCCCTTATTTGGCGGGAAAGTCCCTTATCACAGTGGCTGTGTCCCGCTGCTGTCCCTTATTGATGATGTCCCTTAAATTTCCTGGGTTTCAAAGGAAGCAGCTCCTCTCCCTCCCTCCCTGCTGGCCAGGGAGGAGGGAGGCTCCAACTGTGTTGCTTGGCTGTGTTGCTCACCCAATAAGGAGTCTAAGAACGACTGGGGGTGGAGCTTGCATGCCTTATGTCGATCAAATCAGCTGCGTTGCCTGGGGACTCGCTTTTGCTCAGCCCTTCCCAGTGGAGAGGTGACGGTGGTTTTCCTTGCTGCATCCCCTTTGCTGGGTTGCTGCGCTGTGGGAACCACCGCTTGAGGCTTCATTTGGCTGCTGGCTGGGCTTTCTGCCTTTGGCTCGGAGGGGCTCAGAAGTTGAACATACCTGTGCTGGGAAAATCCCTTATTTTGGCTGCTGATCCCTTATTTTCGAGGCTGCTGGTCCCTTATTTTCAAATCTGTAGGTTGACAGCTATGCCAAGAACACTTGATGAAAGGGAAAGGCTTCCAATCTAACTCTCCCCTCCTTGCTGTTTTTTTAATATGCGGGGATTGTTTTTTGCCCTTGGGTGAGCTTTCTATCATGAGAACCTTCAACTGCAGTCAAAGGTGGTGTGTTCCAGATAGAGCTTCACTATAACATCTGCTGTTTCTGAGATCTAAATCCAACGGACAGTTGGTCCTTCTCTAGCCCATACGGGGAAGTTCACACATTTTTGTTTTCTGTGTGGGCAACATACAGAGCATCTATCATGCTACTCACATCTTACGTAGGAATGAAATGGTACAACCATCTTGGGTTTTGTTTTTAGTAGAAAAATCATTGTTTTCTGTTCTTGTCGGGAGGTTCAAAAGGTCAGCCAAGGAAGACTTAAGGGGTGGTGTAAAAGCATGCCTATTATGGGGAACTTAGACTTAGAAAAACTCTTATTGCCCATGTGGTAGGCTGAGAGGTTGGTGTGTGTGTGTGTGTGTGTGTGTGTGTAAAAAAGTGTATATAAGTGAAACTAGCAAGCAGAGATGGTTTCCTGGGAATTCAAGAAAGCATTTTAAAATCCCAAGAAGAAGCCAGGACAGAGAGCGTTACAGAGGCATCAGACGCCAGGGATAAAAGAAGTTGAGCCAGAAGCTGCACTGCTATTAGACCAGGATGAGCTAAAATTGTGTTATTGGCTTAAGCAGGAAAGTGCCTAGATACAGTGGCGTAGCGTGGGTTGTCAGCACCCGGGGCAAGGCAAGTAATTTGCGCCCCCTAACCCGTGGATTTGCGCCCCCTAACCCGTGGATTTGCGCCCCCTAACCCATGGATTTGCCCTAACCCCAGATGTTGCGCCCGGTGCGGCCCGCCCCCCCTGCACCCCCCACGCTACGCCACTGCCTAGATATGCTACTTTCATATCCAAATTGCTTATTAGAGTTAACTGTATGGAAAGTACCTTCTAATCTTATGTTTCTTTCCTTCTGTTCTTTTTCTCTTGCTTTCTCTTTCTTCTCTTTCCTTTCCTTGTCTTTTCTTCCTTCTGACTTTGTTCCATCTTAGAGGCAGAGGGCCTTCTTGGTAGTGGCGCCTGCCCTGTGGAACGCCCTCCCAGCAGATGTCAAGGCAATAAGCAACTATTTTACTTTTAAAAGACAAGTGAAGGCAGCCCTGTTTAAGGAAGGTTTTAATGTTTGGTACGGTATTGGTTTTAACATTCGGCTGGAAGCCACCCAGAGTGGCTGGGGAAACCCAGCCAGATAGGAGGGGGAATAAATAATAAATTATTGTTATTATTAAAGTAGCTATTTTTTCTCAGTATATCATAAAAAAGATCCTTTGTGATGGGAATGTGTTTTTGTACATCTTTGAATCAGTATCAATAAATACTTTTTTAAAAAAAAAGAAAAGGAAGTGCTTTCCAATCAAAGAAGAGGAATTGCAGATTTCTGCGAGAGGGAATTGATCAGCAAAGTCATTGTCCCGATATATTGTGATAAGCCATTATCTTTAAAAAGAACAATTGCCAAACTGCATGGATGATATGGTCTTTGCTGGCTTCTGGTTACAGCAGCTAGGAAGTGCAACCTCTATATGATACCTTATTACCTGGTATCGGCAGTAGATATCTCCATCATAAAACCTGTATGTCAACTTCCCATTTTGACATTTTGCTGACCACTGTCAGTCGACGTAATTAAGTTGAGCTACCAGGAACATTGATCTAACCCAATATGGCAGCTGACATGTCCCCAGCTATAATCCAGCTCTGAAACAAAAAAAGTTTTGGCTCAGACTCTCCCCGACAGCAGATCCAATTAAACTAAGGGCTGAAAAATGTTCCATCAAGTTTATACCTTTTCTGAATTTTGCTGTGATTAAGGGAACATTGTTCTGTTTCCTGTTTATTCATCCTTCTTTATTACCTTTTCCCTCATGAACTCCTGATTACTCAACACCTAAAGCCTCTAATATGCTTGTGCTCTTTATTCCCTTTAATTTGTTAAATGGTTCACTGCTTTTCAGGCAATGGATGTGAAAACCCAGTCAAAGCCACCCAAGGACTGCTGTGCGTTGCTTCTTTCCCAACAGAGACTGTATGGCTGGCCAGATCACAGAATTTTAGAGCTGGAAGGGAACCCAATGGTCATCTAGTCCAGCCCCCTGCAATGCAGGACTACTCAGCTGCCCCGTACGGGGATCGAACCTGCAACCTTCATTATCAGTGCCACGTTCTAACCAACTAAGCTATCCAGGCTGACATGCATCACCTAGCTTTCTATCAGGTTTCATATTGTCGCTCTTCCACATTAATGGAACTTGTGTTGTTGTTGTTTAGTCGTTTAGTCGTGTCCGACTCTTCGTGATCCCATGGACCAGAGCACGCCAGGCACTCCTGTCTTCCACTGCCTTCCACAGTTTGGTCAAACTCATGCTGGTAGCTTCGAGAACACTGTCCAGCCATCTCGTCCTCTGTCGTCCCCTTCTCCTTGTGCCCTCCATCTTTCCCAACATCAGGGTCTTTTCCAGGGAGTCTTCTCTTCTCATGAGGTGGCCAAAGTATTGGAGCCTCAGCTTCAGGATCTGTCTTTCCAGTGAGCACTCAGTGCTGATTTCCTTAAGAATGGATCAGTTTGATCTTCTTGCAGTCCATGGGACTCTCAAGAGTCTCCTCCAGCACCATAACTCAAAAGCATCAATTTTTTGGCGATCAGCCTTCTTTATGGTCCAGCTCTCACTTCCAGACATCACTACTGGGAAAACCATAGCTTTAAGTATACGGACCTTTCTTGGCAAGGTGATGTCTCTGCTTTTTAAGATGCTGTCTAGGTTTGTCATTGCTTTTCTCCCAAGAAGCAGGTGTCTTTTAATTTTGTGGCTGCTGTCACTAACTGCAGTGATCATGGAGCCCAAGAAAGTAAAATCTCTCACTGCCTCCATTTCTTCCCCTTCTATTTGCCAGGAGGTGATGAGACCAGTGGCCATGATATATTTTTTTTTGATGTTGAGCTTCAGACCATATTTTGCGCTCTCCTCTTTCACCCTCAATAAAAGGTTCTTTAATTCCTCCTCACTTTCTGCCATCAAGGTTGTGTCATCTGCATATCTGAGGTTGTTGATATTTCTTCCGGCAATCTTAATTCCAGCTACGGATTCATCCAGCCCAGCCTTTCGCATGATGAATTCTGCATATAAGTTAAATAAGCAGAGATATACAGCCTTGTCCTACTCCTTTCCCAATTTTGAACCAATCAGTTGTTCCATATCCAGTTCTAACTGTAGCTTCTTGTCCCTCATAGAGATTTCTCAGGAGACAGATGAGGTGATCAGGCACTCCCATTTCTTTAAGAACTTGCCATAGTTTGCTGTGGTTGACACAGTCAAAGGCTTTTGTTAATGGAACTAGGTGCTAATAAAGCCATACCAAAGGCTGTCCCCCGAAAATGACACAAACAGCCTTCATATGTTTTTCACATTTTATGTTCTTTCCCCCCTCATTCAGCAGCAGTAGTACTGAAAAAAACATTTCAACTTTCCCTGTGATTTTATTATTTCCCAATTGCCCTCTGCGCATCAAGATGGGCAGTATCAAAACATCCCTTGTAGCTCATGTTTTGTTTCATTTTCCTAGCTTAAGGCATTCCTCATACGATACGGTTCAGTGTACTATATCAGATAATGAATGAAACAGGGAGTGAAAGAGCATTTTATCTGGAAAGATCGCAAACATTGTTCAAGTGCGTGGAACATTTCTCTTGACCCATGAGAAAAAGGAGGCTGTGCAAACTGTCGTTGATTTAACTCTGGCAGCCGCAAATCTATTTTTTTCTCCTTTTGTCTGTTTAGTATTGAAATGTGCTTGGATGTGGCTGTTGAGTGAAATATGTAGACAATTTCTCATTCCCGAGTCCATTTTTAAAGAATTGTTTTTTAGCTGTACTTTTAGATTGGCCATCTGCATGGATTCATATACAGTGGTACCTTGGGTTACATACACTTCAGGTTACAGACGCTTCAGGTTACAGACTCTGCTAACCCGGAAATAGTACCTCGGGTTAAGAACTTTGCTTCAGGATGAGTACAGAAATTGTGAGGTGGCAGCGCGGCGGCAGCGGGAGGCCCCATTAGCTAAAGTGGTGCTTCAGGTTAAGAGCAGTTTCAGGTTAAGAAGGGACCTCCAGAACGAATTAAGTTCTTAACCCCAGGTACCACTGTGTTATTTTTTGTCAGGCCTCGGAGACAGGCCACACCAAAAACCTGATTCCAGCACAGGTGGAAAGAGAGCCAAGCCTGATCAGCAGCATCTCCTGAAGAGACTGAGGGGAGTAGCAAACTTAGATGATTGGATTTTATAGGGCAAGGTTTGCCAGTACCTCCAACAGCACCCACAAAAGAAACGATCCCCTCAAAACTCCACGAGAGCCTGCTTTCTCTTCCTGCTTGGTTTCTGTTTGACCAGACTCAGCCTCTCATACATTGAATTATGACCCTTAAAACATGGCAGATGATGCTCCCCCCCCCCGTGATGGATGAGGTGGGAGGAATGCCCACACTATTTTGTGGTCCTGTCTCTTTCCCTGCTGTGGCAGCCATTCCCCCAATGTGGCAGCCATTTTGTGTTATGCAACACACACTCCATGGCAGCCATTTTGTGACTGGCACCCACAGGGGTGCCAACTTGAATAAAAATGGGGGGGGGGGACAGATAAATGTTGCCCTGCATAATGTGGCATGCACACACCTATTGAATGGCAATGGCCATCAACTGGCGGGGGGGGGGGGCGTTATGTATTGAAGTGCTCACCCTGGCCACCAGGGGTATTGTGTATATAGTTTTCACTCAGGTTCACGTCAGTTAATTTAGGCGGGAAACCCTGGGGTGTTGTTGTTACAATGTTGACAGCTGGCTGCCTATAAAAGCAGGCTGGCTGAGCTGTTCAGTTCAGTTCAGTTCCAGCTTACTTATAAAGAACTACTTGGAGAAATCTCTGTGTGCTTTGTCAACCCACTACTTGATAGGAGCCCTCTCAAATATTTTATTGGGGTGGACGGACAAAGGGTCCTCGGCCCCTAGGAGTTGGCTCCTATGGGTGCCCATGGTGATTTTCTTCAAAATTCCAGCTGTGCCAACTGGTCCCAAATGGTTGGCGACCCCTGTAGGTAGATTCAGGTTGGTCTTGATTAGTCTATGGGGTGATCTGCCAGTATGCAGGCTGAGGTATTATTGGCCGTATTCTGCTTTGGCGTCACCTTTGCACTGCAGCACTTAAGCAGCATTTATGCTGTGAAACAGAGCAGCTATTTCACAACCCTCCCCTCACCCCCAGTAAGTCTATTGCATCTATTGCTGGGAAGATGTGGTTTGACTGTTGGAGCAGACATTGTCAGGGGAGGCTGTCTGGTGTGTTGGGTGTTAAAAAGTAATTTGACCACTGCCAGAGGCGGCTCTTTGGCCGTAAAGCTTGTTTAAAGTTCATCTAAGTGTGGCAAACATTCCTCTCTGCACTTTCATGGGTTTTGGAGAAGAAGGGGACCTGCAGTAATAAAACAGAAAACAAGATGTAAAGTCTAGCTTCTGCAGCATAGCATTTTTTGAGCAAACAAGTCCTGGAATAAACAGGATGCGTTAACATCTCTCGCAGATTTTTTTGTCCCTGTTGCCGAGCGTTTGTTTTCTTCAAAATTCAAATCACACTTTAGGCAGGGACACTTTTGCCATGTGGAAGCTTAAAACTTTTACATCTCCATTTGATCCACATCTGTTGCGAAAATTGCAGGCGAGGACTCGGGAATGAGAAATGCAGAACGATTTTGGCCGTTTGTAAAAGTCGAAAACCAACTGGATTTATTGTTTGGCCTCTGCATTGCTACACCTGGGGAACATCTAGTGTAGGAATGTGTGCCATTCTGGAAATGGGTGACAAGCTGATCAGTGCTATATCTCACTTTAAGACCTTGCAGAACAAAACAGCCTAATCGTGATGGCCATCTGAAAAACAAACAGTCAGCTCTTGTGCCTTTTTGCTACCCTCTGATGAGGTCCAGCTCGCCTACCAACCTCTCTCTGCTAAACGAATATTACAGGAAAGCAGATCAGGGCAGGTCTGTCTGGAGAATTCCTCAAGACCAGCACTCACTACATAAGTTGATAATCTGAAATTTTGTACACTCTAAGTGTCCTGATTTTCCAGGGACAGTCCCGGAATTACGCAAGCCATCCCAGCTTCTGATTTGATCCCAGAATGTCCTTATTTCCCCTGCCAGTGCCACTCCTGCCACAATTAGAGAAGACGATGAGCTGGTGCTTATTCTGAACGGTGGCGGTGAGGGAGCATCCTGTTGCCTCTGCATGGTTGCTGCTGCTGCCTCCCCACAACCTTGGGCAGTTCATGCCAGCCTCTGGAGAACAGGCAAGAAGAGTTTGGATTTGATATCCCGCTTTATCACTACCCTAAGCGGCTACCAATCTCCTTTCCCTTCCTCCCCCACAACAAACACTCTGTGAGGTGAGTGGGGCTGAGAGACTTCAGAGAAGTGTGACTAGCCCAAGGTCACCCAGCAGCTGCATGTGGAGGAGCGGGGAAGCGAACCCGGTTCACCAGATTACGAGTCCACCGCTCTTAACCACTACACCACACAGGCAAGGAGGAGACAAGGCTGCTGCCACAGCCCCATGTGATGCACCAGCTCTGAGGGGCAGGCAGAGGGCAGGGTCACTCTGGCCAGGGACAAAGGGGGAGCAGAGTGGAGCATGAGGAATCTTGATAATTTATTTTAAAAATGTTTGGTGAGTCCATGTCTAATCTTGCCCCTTTCTAAAATATATTCATTGGTGTGCATTTTTCTTTTTATAATTTGACCAAACCGGTCCTTAAAGACCTACATAGGCTCCCAGTACATTTCGGAGCACAATTCAAAGTGTTGGTGCTGACCTTTAGAACCCTAAATGGCCTCAGCCCAGTATACCTGAAGGAGCGTCTCCACACCCAATGTTCAGCCCCAGACACCGGGGTCCAGATCCGAGGGCCTTCTGGTGGTTTCCTCACTGCGAGATGTGAGGTTACAGGGAACCAGGCAGAGGGCCTTCTCGGTAGTGGCGTCTGCCCTGTGGAACGCCCTCCTGTCAGATGTCAAGGAAACAAACAACTATTTGCCTTTAGAAGACATCTGAAGGCAGCTTTTAATGTTTGAAGTTTTATTCTGTGTTTAGTGTTTTTTTGGGAGCTGCCCAGATTGTAACTGTCAACCTTTCCCTTTTCTTGTGAGGAATCCTATTCGGAATAAAGGAATTTCCCTTAAAAAAAGGGAAACGTTGACAGCTATGCCCAGATGGGAAGGGTATACATAATAAAAATTATATTATTAAAATATAATCGGGATTATGAGGTTTTCTCAGAAGAGTGAAGGGTGCTGTGTCCCTGACAGGAAATGTTCTGCAGGAGGTGGGGGGCAGTAAATGCAGGGTTGAGAAGGTCAGTTGGGGAGGACAGAAATGTCCCTATTTTCAACTTTGGAATGTTGGAGGGTGTGAAATTTGTCGATAAAAGAGCATGCAAATATATTCACAAATAGTTCCAAAGGTTAGTCTTGCTAAGCAAAGCTCCCTCTCAGATGTGCACGTATCTTTTGACATTGATCTTTTCAGAGAGATGTTGGCAAGATACGCTTGCTCTCACTTCCTGGATCTGTGAAATCTTGCCATTCCTACTGCAGATGCAGTCCTTAATGTAAAACCCATTTCTGGGGAAAATATATATATTAAGGTTGCTGGCGATTCCCAGCAATGAATCATGCTGAGAGTTCCTTGAGGTGCAGTTATCTTTATTGTTATGGAATAGAGGAGGACACACGTGGATTATTTTGGCCACTAAGGCCCCTTTTAATGGCAGTATATATCTGCCAGGGCCATTAACACATCACACTGTAGTCTCTCTAGCTTTATTAGAATTAACGAAGTGATCCTATGGAGGGGTGAAGATTGCTTGGTGGAGAAGCTGCCAGTTCATAAGCCCTGCCAGCTCACATCAGCCAAGGTTTTTAAAGCATTGATTTAAACCAAGCACATGAACGTGAAAAGATAGTTTCTCCCAGTTTCTCATTTTGTTCTAGCCTTACATTAAGTTCCTCACATTTCTGCATCAGTCTTGGGGAAGGGAAATTTACATTCTCATGGAAATCTGCCAGATTTTAGTGCACATTTTCCCCAATATACACGTTAGTTGTTGTTTTTTAAATACATTTTTATTAAATTTTCACTTTAAACAACAAACAATAAATTTCCATATTCATCTACACAGCTCATTTTCCACAGGTCTGCTGAGCAATGACTTCCCTCCCACCCGGCCACAGGCTTTCTTTTTCAATCTACATCTCACAGTTTCCTCTCCTTTCCACAAATCCATGTCGTAAGATTTATTTCAGTCCTGCTAATGTCTTCAAACTCCTACAGTTATTACTTATGTAGTCAATGAATTTACTCCAGTCTCTTTAGAATTTTGATTCTTCCTGGTTTCAGATCTTGCAGGTCAGTTTTGCCAGTTCCGCATAATCCATCATCTTCGTATGCCACTCCTCCAACGTTGGTAACTCTTGTAATTTCCACTTTGGGGCTAATAAATTTCTTGCCGCAGTCGTTGCATACATAAATAGGCTTTGATCTGCCTTTTGCAATTTGCAGTGGGTGGTGGGCCAATATACACGTTAGTTAATGCAATTTTGCCTGGTGTACACATTTTTGCAAGTAATTTCCCTAGCACAATGCGTTTTAGGTGTTGTTTTTCATGACTATATGCATTTGATTGGGTTGGAGAACTGCAAACACCAAATTCAGAGTGCAAATTTCAAAGAATAGCTGTACTTCATCTTGCACATTACTTCTGAAAGTGAGAAACAGGTAGGTTTGCATTAAATTCTGAATGGAACCATATATCTCCCCCATCCATAGCATAGGTGCATCTAATGAAGTTTGATGGCCATCTGCCATAGATGGGTTAGCTGAGATTCCTGCATTACAGCGCGTTGGACTAGATGACTCTTGGGTCCCTTCCAACTCTACGATTTTATGATTCAATAATAATAATAATAATAATAATAATAATAATTTGACTTTTATTTGTTGCCCACCCTCCCTGGCCAAAACCAGGCTCAGGGTGGCTAACACCAAATATACAGTACAGTGGTACCTCAGGTTAAGTGCTTAATTCGTTCCAGAGGTCCGTTCTTAACCTGAAACTGTTCTTAACCTGAAGCACCACTTTAGCTAATGGGGCCTCCTGCTGCTGCCATGCCGCCGGAGCACGATTTCTGTTCTCATCCTGAAGCGAAGTTCTTAACCTGAGGTAATATTTCTGGGTTAGCAGAGTCTGTAACCTGAAGCGTATGCAACCTGAAGTGTATGTAACCTGAAGCGTATGTAACCCGAGGTACCACTGTACATTAAAAACACAAAATCAAACAATTGGTTAAAATACAGTTCTAAATCACATTTAAAATCAGAATAAAATTAAGTGGGAGTCCACAAATCATAATCGTAGGGGTAAGGAAATGTTCACCAGGAAATGAATAACTTACCCTCAGAGTCCATGCTCAGCTCATTCTTTCTCATGGCCTGATTTGATTGGGAAACTAGCAAAGCAAGGCACAAACTGGCAACAAGTCCCTGTAGCAACTTTGTCCTCACATCTCCCCAAACAGAACCAGACTGGATAACTTCAGCTATACCATCAAGGCTCATTCAGTTCCACATCTGTCAGTGTGATACTCCATCATCTGTCAGAAATACCCGTCTACTCTGTCTATGTTGATCAACAGGGCAGGCTTTATGCACGATCCTAATATGAATGTACGCAGGCCAGACATTTTTAAAAAAGATAATATTCAGAAAACTGTGACATGGAATTTTGCTGCCAGCCTTGACATCACCATCATTCAACAACAGCATCTAAAAGGAGAGCTCCAGAATGAAGCCACAGAATTGGCATTCATTAGCACTTTAGATATGAGGGAACTGGGGTTCAGAAGAGGCTTTGGTCACATTCTCAACAAACACTTAAAGTGCTATGATACCACTTTAAACAGTTATGGTTCTCCACCCCAATAATTCTGTGAGTTCTGGTTTGTTTATACATTCACTCATTTTATACATTTCATTAATTTTACAATCATTTTGACATTTCAAAACTTGACTTCCTCCTTTTTCTGAGGTTCCTTAAATTTATATTTAATATCTTCTGCATATCCAAATTAACCTAATTTGCTCATTTATTCATCTTCTTAAAATATATACTCTTATGAAACTGCAGGCTATTACAATAATCCTGCCAATGTTTTTATCTGTTTACAGTTTATCTGTAAATATTCAATAAGCCATTTCCATTCTTTTATAAAAAGTTTCCTATCTTGATTTCTTATTCTTCTGGTAAGTTTTGCCATTTCTTCATATTGCATCAGTTTTTGTATCCATTCTTCCTTTGCTGGGACTTCTGCTTCTTTCCATTTTGGGGCAAGTAACATTCTTGCTGCTGTAGTAGCATACATGAATAAGTTTCCATACAATTTAGGTAGCTCTGTCCCTATAATTCCCAAAAGAAATTGAGAATTACAGAGCTACAATTTCCAGTTTAACAGTCAATACCTCTGCCTGAGGAACAAGGGGGGACTGTCACCCTGTGAGTGGAATAGTGGGGTCTCCGAACGACTCTCAGCACCTTTAACAAACTACAGCTCCCAGAATTCTTTGGGGGAAGCCATGATTGTTTAAAACGCTATCATAGTGTCTTAAATGTATGGTGTGAATGTGACCTAGGAGTTAGTCTCGCTTTGAGGGGCGGGAAGCATTGTCCCACTTTAAGCATTTTGGTATTGATTTTGCAAGGACTATTTTGTCAGAAATAGCTCAGAATGTGTCACACTGACTGAATTCTCCCTGTATGTATAAACTTAATATGTAAAGGTAAAGGACTCCTGACAGTTAAGTCCAGTCGCAGACGACTCTGGGGTTGTGCGCTCATCTCGCTTTATAGGCCGAGGGAGCCAGCGTTTTGTCCGCAGACAGTTTTTCTGGGTCGTGTGGCCAGCATGACTAAGCCGCTTCTGGCGCAATGGAACCAGAGCAGCCATTCACCTTCCTGCTGCAGTGGTACCTATTTATCTACTTGCACTTCAAAGTTTGTTGAAATGAATAAATAAATAAATACTCCCATTGTCAGAGACTGCCTCTAGGTCCCGGCTCACAAAGGACCAACGCTAGCCGGTAGAACGGAATAAAGTCTTTATTGAAGTATAGTTTCCATTTCCACATCTTAGCGTGCGTCTCTACGTCTATTCCCTAGATCGGCGAAGTCCCATCTGAATCTCCGCCTCCTGTACACCAGTTCAAGGCCCTAGCCTTGCTCCACCTTTTGCGTCTCTCCTTTCGCCTCTGGGTCCTACCACCCCCCGGGGTTCCTTCCTTCCTGGATGCCTCGGATGCGGACCCTTCGGATTCCTCCCCCTCCCTTCGGCGGGCTTTAGGACCTGGCTCCCTTTCCGGGCTGCTCATTGCGCCTCCCTCTGGTACATTTGAACTTGGCGCGCGCGCGCTGTCTCCGACCCTCCTCTCTACCGTTTCCTCGCTCTCTGACGCAGGCGTGGCTGCTGCCGGAGAGCTGCCTGTCGCTGGTGCCTGGAACTCCTCCCCCCTGCTGCTCTCTGGTGGAGTAGCTGGTCCGGATTTCCAGCTGCTGCTCTCTGAATCCCCTCTGGTCCCTTCTTCCTGGGGTGCCCCTCTTGGTAACCCCCCAGCTCTGCCCACGGGAGCCCCTTTCTGTGAATCCTCCGATTCGCTGGACAGACTTAGAGATCTCGGACGGCTATCATCGCTAACCTCTCCTTCCGATTCCTCGCCATCCGTTCCCTCTGCTCCTGAACCCCTGACATCCATCCCCCCCTCGAAGCCCCCCCTTCCCCCCTCCCCTCCTTCCGGTGTGGGTTCTGGGTGCTCCGTCGTGGCAGGGGTGAGTGCCGGATACAGTTCTTCCCTCGTGTCGTACATTACATCGGGCAGGTCTGGCTCGTCCTCCGTGCGCTCGTCGACGTCGATCTCCTCTGCTTCCATCTCCCTGCCTTCGTGTTCAAATCCCACGTCCTCCCCCAACACGTCCATGTCCATCTCTCCCCCGTTCCCCTCTGAGGGTGATGCCTGCCAGGGACCCCCCAGCCACTTCCTGCGCCACTGCTCCTCTGGTTGATTATCCCACCAATAGGAGCGGTCTGAGGCAGAACCCGAGGGTGAACCTTCCGGAGAGCGTATGTGTGGTGCCGTCTCCTCGTCCGAGTCGAACCCCTGGAACGTGCTGCCTGAAAGTGTGGGTGTGAAGAGCCAGTCATCGAAATACTCGGCTGGCATGGGCCTGTGTGGGAAAATGGCATGGAACTCTTCCTTGAGAAGAGGCTCGTCCAAGGCATAGCCCGGCACCCAACTGTTGGCGCTGGCCGGGGTATCCTCTCTGGCAAGAAGGTATTCTACTCCCTCTTCCCCCCATCTCGAGTCTAAAATCTCTGTGGCTTCGTTGATGCGCTCCCCTCTTGGCGACCCCCTTTCCCTGGGTCCTTCTCTGGGCGGATCTGGTGCTGTGCCTGGCTCGTGAAATCTATGCGGTGCTTTGTAGGGCGTGAGCACCGATCTATGGAAGACCGGATGCATTCTGGAACCCTCCGGAAGCGCTAACCGGAAGGCCACTGGATTGACCTGTGCCTGGACTTGGTAAGGCCCTAGCTGCTTATGCCCTAGCTTCTTCTTGGCCAACGATCTGGTCGGCACTGCTTGCGCTGCTAACCAAACCCAGTCTCCCACCTGTATGTCTTCCCCTACTCTCCTGTGTCTGTCAGCCTGCAGTTTGTATGCGTGCTTTGCCAGTTCCAACTGCCTCCTAAGCTGTTCGTGGACTTCCTGCAACTCTGACGCTAATTCTTCCGCTGCCTGCGGCTCCCCCTCCCCCACTCTCTCTAAACCTGGGAAGGTTCTGGGATGCCTCCCGTTGTTGGCGAAGAACGGCGTCACCCCCGTCGACACGTGCTTCGTATTGTTGTAAGCGAACTCTGCGAGGGGCAGGTAGTCCACCCACGTGTTAGGCTGCTGATTGGCGTAGCATCTCAGGTACTGCTGCATGATGGCGTTGACCCTCTCCGCTTGTCCGTTGGTCTGCGGGTGTCTCGCCGACGCTAGATTGATCTTGACGTTCAGGATGCCCATCAACTTTTGCCAGAAGTTCGAGATGAACTGCCGCCCCCGGTCGGATAGAATAGATCGTGGCAGACCGTGGACCTTAAACACGTGGTCTATGAACAGTTTGGCGGTCTGTTCTGCCGTGGCCACCTTCGCACACGGAATGAAGTGTGCCATCTTGGTAAACATGTCCACCACCACAAGCACTGCCGTCTTTCCCCTCGAACTGGGCAGATCCGTGACAAAGTCCAGGGCCACCCGTTCCCACGGCTCAGACGGCGTCTGCAACGGTTCCAGCAATCCCGCCGGCGGTTTGTGCACTGACTTGGCCCTTTGGCAGGTGTCGCATCTCGAGACGTAATCCGCTACTTCCCCCCGCATCTTGGGCCACCAAAAGTCTCTGGTCACTAGTTCTACAGTCTTTTCTCTGCCAAAGTGCCCGGCAGTGGGGGCGTCGTGTAGCTGCTGCAGCACCCTTGCGCGGAGGTCATTCCCCGGCACGTAGAGTGCTCCCTTGCGGATGAGCAAACCGTCTCTGATCTGGAACTCGTCGTCCTTCACCGTGCCCTTGTGCACCTCCTCCATCTTGGCTAGCGCGAAGGGGTCCTCCTGCAACGCTCGACGTACGGCGTCCAGATCCACGGTCGCCGAGGCGCAAGCCCACGCTTCCGGTGCGAAAATGTGCTTGGCTGCCGACGGTGCCTCCTCCTCGAGGTATTGCGGCTTTCTGGACAAGGCATCCGCCATGATGTTGTTGTCACCCGGGATGTACTCTATCTTGAAGTCGAAGTCCGCGAAGAACTCTGCCCATCTAATGTGCCTCTGATTCAGGAACCTCGCCGTGCGCCAGTACTCTAGATTCTTGTGGTCCGTGCGTACCTGCACTGTGTGTCTGGCTCCGATAAGGAAGTGCCGCCACGCTTTGAACGCTGCATGGATGGCTAGCAACTCCCTGTCCCAGATGGTGTAATTCTGCTCCGACTTGCTGAGCTTCCTTGAGTAGAAGGCGCACGGCCTCCAGTCCCCCTGCTGGTCTTGTTGCAACAGTACAGCTCCCACGGCTCTGTCTGAGGCGTCCGTCTCCACCCTCATCGGTCTGCTGGGATTCACATGCAGCAGCTGCTCCTCGGAAGCGAAGAGACGCTTGAGTTTCTGAAAGGACTGCTCCGCTTCCTCCGTCCAGATAAACTTCTTCTTCTTGGAGCTGAGCGTGTCAGTGATGGCCGCCGTTTGCATAGCGAACCCCTTGATGAACTTGCGATAAAAGTTGGCAAAGCCGACAAACCGCTGGACTTCCTTCCTATTGCGCGGGCTTTTCCAGTCCAATACTGAGCGAACCTTGGCGCTGTCCATGGCGAGCCCCTTGTCCGACAGTTTATAGCCCAGGAAATCCACCTCCGTCACGTCGAACTGGCACTTCTCCAGCTTGGCGTACAGCCTGTGCTCCTTTAGTCTCCGCAGAACTTCCCTGACATCCCTCTCGTGCGCTTCTCGCGACTCAGAAAATATCAGGATGTCGTCCAGGAAGCATACGCATTTCTTGTAAAGGAGTCCCGCCAACACGTGATGCATAAAGGCTTGAAAACAGTGAGAGCCATTTTGTAATCCGAAGGGCATAACTCTGTATTCGTAGGTGCCCAGTGGTGTGAACATGGCCGTCTTCCACTCGTCGCCCTCCCGCACACGAATCAGGTTGTACGCGCCTCGCAGATCCAACTTGGTGAAAACGCGTCCTTTCCTTACCGTCGCGAGCAGGTCGTCTATTTTGGGCATGGGGAAGGACGAGGGCTTGGTTTTCGAGTTCAAAATTCGAAAGTCAACTACAAGCCTCTTCTGGGGCGTGTCTCGCTTCTTCACAAAGAATACTGGACTGCCCCCTACAGCTTTCGACTCCCGAATGAACCCGCGCTTCAAATTGTGGTCTATGAACTCCCTAAGTTCCTGCAGTTCGTCCTCAGACATGGAATACAGTTTCCCTGTTGGCAGCGTTGCCCCCGGCAGGAGATCAATCTTGCAGTCATAGGGTCTGTGGGGGGGCAGTTTGTCCGCCTCCTTCTCGCAGAAGACCTCCAAAAACTCCTTGTACTTGTTGGGCACCGCTTGCACCATGCCTAGGTGTAGCTGCGGTGCATCCTCTCGCCCCTCTCCTTCCTGGCAGGTCTGGATGCAGTGCGCTGCGCAGTAGGAAGAGCAGAAGGTCAATTGCCGCTGGTACCACGCTAATGCCGGGCTGTGCCTATCCAGCCAACTCATGCCCAACACTATGGGCGTGTCCGACAATTGGGTGACGTTGAAGCTGATGACTTCTCGGTGATTCCCAATTTGCATCACCATAGGTGGTGTCTGCTGCACCACCTGCCCCCCTAGCAGTTCCCTGCCATCCACTGTGACCACGTTCAGGGGCAGTGTGGCTGGCAGTAGCGCTATGTTGTGTTGTTGAAGGAATTCCAGTGCGATAAAGTCCGCATTACTGCCAGAGTCAATCGTA
The DNA here is from genome assembly GCF_964270895.1 of Podarcis filfolensis. Taxonomy (NCBI): domain Eukaryota; kingdom Metazoa; phylum Chordata; class Lepidosauria; order Squamata; family Lacertidae; genus Podarcis; species Podarcis filfolensis. Next base: position 18,796,692 of record NC_139612.1, read on the forward strand.
ATCGGCACTTCTAAAGTGAGACCACTGGGCAGCTGGAGCGATGCGGTGAGCTGCACCACTGGTTTGGGCGGGAGGGGATCCGTGGGCTTCAAAATCTCTGGGGACTTCTTCACTGACTCGCCTGGCTGGCCCCCAGTGCTTCCGTTTCCCTGCCGTGGTTCACTTTGCTGAGTTGCTCCCATTACTGTCATTGAAGCTGCAGTGTGCTTGTGGAGCCTCTGGGGACACTCTTTCGCCATGTGCTTCGAACTGTCACAGATGTAACACTTCCTGTTCCCTCTAGGCTGCTTTGTTTTGACTGCTCCCGGTGTTAAGGCTCTGGTGGCTGAATGAGCTCTAGCACCGCCGATCTCCATCGGCTCCTCCCCCCCTGCTTGCGGAGGCGTTGATTGCGCACGCGCGACATCCCTGGGCAAGAGGGAGGGCACTCTGGCTGGTGTACGTCCCCAACGCCCTTCTCCTCTGTCCCAAGGGCGGTCCTCCAGCCTCACCCCTACTGCAAGCGATCTGTCCACCACTTCCTGGGTGCTTTTGGGTCTCTCCCCCCGCGCTATCTCATCCTTGATTTGGGGGTTCAATCCTTCCCAATAAAGATCTCTAACGGGGGGGGAATCCTTGTCCCACCCCAAGGCATTGACCAATGCAAAAAAGCGGGAGTGATACTGCCTCACGCTGGCTTTCCCTTGTCTCAGCTCAAATATGTCCTTACGGGCAATGTCAATGTCTATTTTCGATAGAAAGCAAGAATCCATCGCTTTAATGAATGCAGCTGAACTCTGGAGCGCTGGGTCCATATCTCTCCACAGATTGCGCAGACATGCTTTCGCTTCTCCATGCAAATGAGACAAGATAAACCCCACTTTTTCTTGCTCATCTCTAAACTCTTTCTCCAGCAGTTTCAGCGCAAACTGCACGTCTGCTCGGAAATTGGGGTACTGCTGCAAATTCCCATCAAAGTGAGATACAATGCTGCCTCCAGTCCTTCCCAACCCGATTCCCTCGGATCTGGAACCCGTTTGTGCCTGCTTAGTAAGCACTTCCAACCTGGCTTGGAGATCTCGGCATGCAGCAGCCGCTTCATCCTCTCTTTTCCTGGAGGCGATTATCTCTGCGCTGAGCTGCGTTACCGCTTCTCGCAGGGAAGCAATTTGCTCTTCAGTAGACATGTCGCTTGACTTTTGTGAGCTCCAAAGGCACCAGTCCTCTTTCCTCCCTGCTTCGCTCCCCACACGCCGCTTGAGTCAAAGAGAACTGATGAAAACTTCTGGGAGATGGGACTTACTGTCAGAGACTGCCTCTAGGTCCCGGCTCACAAAGGACCAACGCTAGCCGGTAGAACGGAATAAAGTCTTTATTGAAGTATAGTTTCCATTTCCACATCTTAGCGTGCGTCTCTACGTCTATTCCCTAGATCGGCGAAGTCCCATCTGAATCTCCGCCTCCTGTACACCAGTTCAAGGCCCTAGCCTTGCTCCACCTTTTGCGTCTCTCCTTTCGCCTCTGGGTCCTACCACCCCCCGGGGTTCCTTCCTTCCTGGATGCCTCGGATGCGGACCCTTCGGATTCCTCCCCCTCCCTTCGGCGGGCTTTAGGACCTGGCTCCCTTTCCGGGCTGCTCATTGCGCCTCCCTCTGGTACATTTGAACTTGGCGCGCGCGCGCTGTCTCCGACCCTCCTCTCTACCGTTTCCTCGCTCTCTGACGCAGGCGTGGCTGCTGCCGGAGAGCTGCCTGTCGCTGGTGCCTGGAACTCCTCCCCCCTGCTGCTCTCTGGTGGAGTAGCTGGTCCGGATTTCCAGCTGCTGCTCTCTGAATCCCCTCTGGTCCCTTCTTCCTGGGGTGCCCCTCTTGGTAACCCCCCAGCTCTGCCCACGGGAGCCCCTTTCTGTGAATCCTCCGATTCGCTGGACAGACTTAGAGATCTCGGACGGCTATCATCGCTAACCTCTCCTTCCGATTCCTCGCCATCCGTTCCCTCTGCTCCTGAACCCCTGACACCCATGATTTCTCTGTTCAGCCTTGGCTGCCCCCTCCATGTGACCCCTGAACAATAATGTTAACAGATAAGGTAAAAAAGGTAAAGGTAAAGGACCCCTGGACGATTGGTCAAAGGCTACTATGGGATTGCGACACTCAGCTCGCTTTTCAGGCCAATGGAGCCGGCGTTTGTCCACAGACAGCTTTCCGGGTCATGTGGCCAGCAGGACTAAACTGCTTCTGGTGCAACGGAACACCGTGATGGAAGCCAGAGCACACGGAAACGCCATTTACCTTCCTGCCACAGAGGTACCTATTTATCTACTTCCACTGGCGTGCTTTCTAACTGCTAGGTTGGCAGGAGCTGGGACAGAGCAACCGGAGCTCACCCCATCATGGGGATTCGAACCATGACCTTCTGATCAGCAAGCTCAAGAGGAGCAGTGGTTTAGACCACTGTGCCACCCGTGTCCGGCTAGGCTACGACCCTTTTCCTCTAGTCTTACATATGGAGGGGATTTGTTATCATCTAGAAGTATCCAGATGTGAGCACACATACCCAGTCTGAAGTGGTGCAGTTCATGCAGAGGTTAACTTTCCTCAATGAAAATCAGAGCAGCATTTCTGAAAGGCTCAGACAGCAAACATGAGGATATTTCCATGTATTTTGCTCCATGCATCACTACAGTTTTCCAAGATGTATAAAGAGAGATTTTTTTAAAAAAACTGCAGCAATATTGAGAAGGCTTGGTAGAAAAGTTTTTTTGTGGTTTCAGAGGCCACAGAATTACTGTTCACCTCACCAGATGGATGACCTGCTCAAATTATGTTGGGGTGAGGAACATAAAAGGCTTTCCAGTCTTATGACAGCTCATATCTGACCTCTTAAGGCTTTTGCCCCAGACAGCAGAGCTGCCATGTGGTAACTTATCTATGGCCAGCTGTTCTGGGAGAAAGAGGTGGCTGGGAGACTTCTATTATTATTATTTCCATAGCCCTAGATGATTTTCAGGGGATTTGAGAGGGATGCCACATATGCCAGGAATTATTGCCTAAGAATCCCCAAAAGCCAAGCCAAAAGATTTAAGATTCCTTTCCAACACGTTCATCAGATCTGTTTGGGCCTCTTCCCCTCCATGCAAATATTTTTGCATGTGGGATGATTTACTATTCAAACCAGCTGCGGCTAACTAGCTGCAGTTGCCATCTGGCCAACTTTAACCCAGCCTGAAATGTGCTGTGTTTGTTTGTTTTAAATCTTCTGGCTGCATCTTTTTAGAACATAGGCAGAAGAGACAACCTATCTGTAGCTCATAACCACCGCTTATGACGCATGTGAGCAGGGCCAGATTTAGGTTTGATGAGGCCCTAAGCTACTAAACATAATGGGGCCCTTTATATGTCCAGCTGTCCTTGTAAACAACCAATTATCACTGTTTTTTGTGTTGAATATATGCTATATGGTAATTTATGTACCTAATAGGTATCTAAAGCCATTCACACATAACAAAATATGTATTTTATCAAAGTGCATCCAGTTTTTTTCCTTTAAATTTTTTGGGGGCCCCCAAGAGAGTGGGGCCCTAAGCTATAGCTTGTTTAGTTTATATGTAAATCTGGTGCCTCATGTGAGTTGAAAACGAAAATGAGCAGATCAGCTTCTTTCCAAACCTTTCACAATAAATCAGTGGGATGGATTCACGTACCTCAGGTGTGGTTCTCCAGGTGGTGCCAAACTACAACTCCCATCACCCCTGGCAGTTGGCTGTGCCTGCTGAGGCTGATGGGAATTGCTGTTCAGCGAAACCTTGAAAGCCAAAGGTTTCCCGCAACTGATATACCTGTTTACGGGCAAGTTCAGTCTTGTCGTTGGCATCTGTCTGGTGTGCGCCTCCAGGTATGAAGTCAAACCACTGTGCTAGCAGCACCAAAGTGACCTCTCCAGAGTGCAAGCCTGGGCAATTCGTATGGAGGTCTTGGGCTGTCCAGAGAACATGACCCCACCCCCAACCTTGCTGATGTGGTCCAAAGGAAGCAGACCAATATGTTTGGCACCAGACTGGCTGCAGGAGCTGATGGAAGGAGACATACAAGGTGCCATCCAACCATCTTAGGGACTCCTCTATGGATTTTTGCAGGGTTTCAGCCAATGCCCCCAAACAGTCAAAGATGAAATCAATTGAACAGACTTTAAAACATGAGATAGACATGGGTCCTTGATGCCACCAAGGGGAGTGCCTGAAGGTCTCATGGGGTTCATGGATGCCACGATAGGGGTTCCAGGTATATAAAATGAACTAGTCCACATACCCTGTCCATGTTTGATGTGAACTGTCTGTACTGCTATAAACCAATGCGAGCTAAAGCACTTTGCTCCCCTCCACATGTGATTTAGGGTCATCCTGCCAGCTTAGAAGTACAGACCAGTCACAGAATATGAGGAAACCTTTATAAGAGGTGAGGTTCACAGGGAGACCTGCACTTAGAGAGTCCAATAAAATTCCAGTTTGCTCAGACAAGTTTTCCATTCTACGAAATGTGGCTCTTTGCACCTTCTAAGAGCAAAAGGTAGAAGGCAAAAATATATTTGTGCATCTGGGCTTCAGTTTGGCTCATCACTATTATTACCATAGGGTTCCTCACCGTTTCAGTGGAATTAACTGTGCAAGGCACCTGTATAAATAATTCTTCTGAAAGCATGGGGAAGCTGAGCCTAATAATGACTCGCTCAAGAAGATGAGCAGGAAGTCAGCCAGAAAACCTGTATTCCCTGTCTGTTCTGTGGTGTCGCCCAGGAATCTATAGCTATCTCTGTGTATATCTCTGCAGAGGGAGAAACTGCATTGTGCAAGGCTACTCTTGAGCAAATGTGAGTTTCATTAATGTGCAAGCACAACGCTAGATTGTGCAGAGATATAGGGAATGCTATTCCAGGAATGTCTCAGGAATGACTCCCAAGCATTTGCCTGAAAGTCTCAGCAGAGCTACATGCATGCAAGTTCCTGTGTATAGTTCAGGGACTATAGAAAAATCAGTATCTCTCATTGCTTGTATAGTTTTATTTGAAAAGACTCAGGTTCATATCTTGGAAATAGGAAAAGGGCTTGCAGTCCAAATCCATCTCTCCTGAATTCTCTGAAGGTCTATCTGCTCACCCAGGAACAATTTCACTGCACTTCCAGGCCACTAAAAGTTTGTGCATTTCAGTGCAGATGCCTGAAATCTTCATGCACAAGCTTTTTGTACACCCCCTGCTTTAGATTCTTTGTTTTCATTCCCCATGATTGCAAATTACTATCTAATAAAAGAGTCCTCTCTAGGTTTCCAAGAACTGAACCATAGCAAAAGGAACCCATTCATTTTCTATTCTGTTTTGACACTCCAAAATTAATGCTGCTATATCAAAATTATACAGAGAAACCTGTTACACAATACATTGCTGAGTTCATTCATTGTGACAGCAAGTAAAACAGCTCTGGAGAGAGAAAAGAGCAGTGTGATCTAGGTTACAGTCTCTGCTTTGCATAAGCAAGATTTTTCCCCTCTTTGGTGCCAACTTGTTTGCACAATAGCTCAAATTGGTACAGACAGCCCATTAGATTTTTCATATCACCAGGCTAATAGGAATCTAACTTTAGAAACCATTTTATAATCTGGGGGATGGGGAAGTGCATAGTTTAGTGTAGACATTTTCATTACCTGTTGACAATTTATACTAGCCACAGAATTGTGATCCTCTAAAAAAATATTTTGAAGGCAACAATCTCTTTCTTTTCCTACATTCTGCTCTAGTTGGCTGCTTGGGTTGGCCTATCCCAGGAACGGAAATGTTCTATGAATGATATGCTGTGATTTTCATTCCCACATCCAGAAGCACATTACAGGTTTAGCACTGGGAGACTAATGCAACAACAAACCATGTAGCAACAAATTGTTACAAGGAAAAAAATACTGTTACAAGAACAAACACTTCCTCCTTCCATTCTGCATTTCTTTGAACATAAGGGGAGGAGTTTAGAAGCTTTTGGTTCTTGTTTCTGGTAAACCATAGACTGCTATTTTGTTCAAAGTGACAAACTATGCTTTCCACTAACTTTTCCATAGTTTGCCTTCAAAACCAGATTCCAAAACATGGTTTGATCCTGATTTGACTCCTAGCTTGAGGGTGACCAAAGGTTAGCACAAACCACAGTTTCCGGCATTCTGATGAAATGGCAAATTAGGGGGCGAACTAAGCACTCAAAAACATGAAGGAAGGGAAAGAGGAAGAAGGAATTATTTGAGCTCAAGCCTTGTTGCTAATCATTCTTGGAATAGTAAATTGTCTTTATGTCTGAATTAAGTGTGATTTCCCAAAGTAACTTAGTTAAGCAAAGCCATTTCTCTTAGTGTAATTCTATGCACATATGTACATGAGTATATAATTTTTCAACCAGCACACTAGAGATATTTCCTTTGGAGGGATGCAGATAATCACTAAACACATGCATCTATTATCATGACTAAGAAAACATAGATTGGAAATTCTCATTGCAAAATGCTTTTTCTTTCACCTTCTTCAGATATTCTGATGGTAGCCAAAGCTATGAGTTACAGCTATGAGTGATAATATAGGAAGAGCCAAAATGTTGCATAGAGATCCCACAGAAGCCTTGGGCAAAAGACATGTTTGCTGCCGATGGCACAACCACCACCCACATTAATCAGAAGATACCAGTAAGACATGTAACAAAGTGTTGCAGTGTACCTCTGAACAAGGAAGGATTCCAAGAGTTTCCTCTGTGCCAGTAAGAGAGCAGGAGTATCTGCTTGACCTAGTGCCCAGGTTCAGATAACCTCACAAAGCAGGGAATGGACTCCCCATGTTGTAAGGGTGTTTGAGGTTGGGTGGCAGCAAGGAAGATTTTCCCATAATTCTCTGAGCTGCGGAATCTGCTCTGGTCTCAGGTAGCCAAAGTTCTACAAGGGCAGTCACTTTCTATCTTGTGTGTGTGTGTTTGGCCACTTATGGTGGCTTGAATTTTATCTACTTCTTCATAACTGAGGGTTCTCCCTGGTATGTTGTGCCTTGTATGACGCTGGCTTTCATCTCATAGTGACTGGCACAGGCCACTCAAGTTCAGTGCTGGAGTAATGTTGACATACCCTCCCGTATTTCTCCAATGAAAATAGAGACCTCCCCTCCGACATTTCTCCAATGAAAACAGGGATGCCCTATTCCATACCCTCCAACATTTCTCTGACAAAAATAGGGACACTCTAAGGACAAGCAGGACATTCCGGGATCAAATCAGAAACCGGGACGGCTTCTGTAAATCCAGGACTGTCCCTGGAAAGTAGGGACACTTGGAGGAGCTGCCTTAAATATCTCTCACATAAAATAACTAATTTTATTTTGATAGGAATCTTAAACACTTTTGCCTTTATCCATAGAGATGAAAGATCTGGGAATCAAGTGACCAATTCAGGCAAATATAACTAGTAGTGATGGCTATCAACCTGGATGACTTTAGAAAGGATTGGACAAATTCATGGGAGGCAGTGGCAACTAACCCTGCTGGCTATGTTCTTATGGCTCAGTGCTAGCTGCACCGGCAGAAAAAGGGTAGATGATAAATTGACAAAACTACCACGCAAGTGTTGGCAGCGGATCGATTTACAGCAAACATGTAAAACTTGGAGTGCCAGCTTCACCCGCTACAATATGATCAGGGGATGTTAAATATTGTCAAGTATCAAAGTCAAACAACAAACTGAAATATCATCGGATGTGCTATTGCTATGAAATATTCAGTGAATATCCTGCAAATGTTTGAAGATGCAGAGAACATCTGGCAAATGTTTGACATCCTGGTTTGCAGAGAGAATTTGGGGAAGCAAATTCATTACAGCTGTGGGTTGGGAGAGCGTAACATGAAAAGTGACTGTAGGTGTTTTTCGGTTCACACGAAAACTGAGGGAATGGCGTTTAAATACTGCCAGCAATGGCTGGATCTACGCTGACCTGTTTAACGTTATTTCCCATTACTAGAATATTATTAGATATGTTGTTCTAAAACATCACAGGGCATACTTGTTAATTAAAACGTCTTTTACCTTTTCCCTCCCGTCAAATGTACTCAGGTAAGATCCTCCCCCTATAGTGTGGGCTGGGTGGTCCCTCCCCCTACCTGGCCTGATCACCTTGGCAATGCCTCCCCAGGCGGGATTGGGCAACTGGCTGAGACCTCCAGGTATCCCACCTGGGGAAGGCGAAGCGAAGCCTGTGCTAATGGTGCCGCATAGGGTCCAGGGGGCTGCGCACGAACATGCAAAGGGCGCCCCCCGTTTAATGTGGGGAGTGGTCATTCCCATTATTAGACTAATATTAGATATGTTGTTCTAAAACATCACAGGGCATACTGGTTAATTAAAACGTTTTTTACCTTTTCCCTCCCATCAAAGGTAAGTAATACCTGGCCACACCATTTCCCAAAACACTGTTTCTTTCCCTGCTGCTGGTCGCTGTTTGCTCTGCTCCACCCTCTGGTGTTACATTTTAATCCTCCCTCCCTCCCTGCTCGAATACCATAGGAGGGGTGTCAGAGTTTGAATGCAGTAAAGAAAGGTAAAACACTACATAGGGACATATGAGCAGTGTTTCACCGTTACAGTCATACCTCGGGTTACATATGCTTCAGGTTGAGCGTTTCCAAGGAACGCGTTACTTCCGGGTTTCGCTGCTCATGCATGCGCAGACGCTCAAAATGACATCATGTGCATGCGCAGATGCGGCGACCTGCACATGCGCACATGCGGGTTGCCTTTGCTTCAGGATGCAAATGGGGCTCCGGAACAGATCCCGTTCGCAACCAGAGGTACCACTGTATAGCTGCATAAAACAATTAACAACAACAATTTACGGTGGTACCTCGGGTTAAGTACTTAATTCGTTCCAGAGGTCCGTTCTTAACCTGAAACTGTTCTTAACCTGAAGCACCACTTTAGCTAATGGGGCCTCCAGCTGCTGCCGCGCCGCCAGAGCAGGATTTCTGTTCTTATCCTGAAGCAAAGTTCTTAACCTGAAGCACTATTTCTGGGTTAGCGGAGTGCGTAACCTGAAGCGTATGTAACCCGAGGTACCACTGTATTACTTTCCCCAGCCACTCTGGGCGGCTTCCAACAGGAGATTAAAAATACATTAAAATATCAGTTATTAAGCATTAAATTTATTAAGCATTAAACGATAAAAAGCAAGGTAATAACGCATTGTGCATGTAAAAAGTAGGGCGTCATGTGTCCATGTACATTAGCAAAACCATTCCTTAACCCCTCCTTAACGTTAAAAACCATGAGTGTAGACCCACCATATATTCAGTGAAAACATTGTGGCTTGGATACATGCTGAAGGAACTGCATGACTGTGTAAAACAGTGAGCGTAGAATCGCCCAGAATGGTACAACATGAGGAAGGGACTTTGGGTTGATGTTTGTGGCATCGTTCAGAGCCCTTAATACACTGCAGGATAAAAGAACCTGTCCACCCCCAATATTGTTAGACTAAAACTTGCAACATCCTTGGCCCATGACCTTTCTGGCTGGGGATCACGGGAGTTGGCAGTATGTGTCTGAATATCAGTTGTTGGGAGAGTTCTCTTGTGCTCAGGTCCTGCATGTGGGTTTCATATAGTCACTGTGAGAGCAGGATACTGGACTAGAAGGACCATTGGCCTGATCCAGCAGGTGATAACAACAACAACAACAACAACAACAACAACAACAACAACAACAACAATAACAATAATTTATTATTTACACCCCGCCCATCTGGCTGGTTCTCCAGCCACTCTGGGCGGCTTCCAACGGAATATTAAAATACAATAACCTATTAAACATTAAAAGCTTCCCTAAACAGGGCTGCCTTCAGATGTCTTCTAAAAATCCGGTAGTTGTTTATTTCTTTGACATCTGGTGGGAGGGCGTTCCATAGGGTGGACGCCAATACCGAGAAGGCCCTCTGCCTGGTTCCCTGTAACTTGGCTTCTCGTAGCGAGGGAACCGCCAGAAGGCCCTTGGCACTGGACCTCAGTGTCCGGGCACTTATGTTCTTACGTTGAAATCCGAAATCATCTGAAAGACCACTCGTACGATCTGTCCTGAGCAGGACTAGTCAGGTTAAGATGCTAATCCTATTAGCCTCGCACTTGTCTGGGTCACTGCAAACTACTGCAGCACAAGGAAATGGCTACCCTGGCTGAAATGGGCACTTAATCAGATTAATTAACTTTTTCACTTCCCACTGCTTTTTGTACACACTGCAGTACATTTCCTTCAGAGGAGCATGAGAAGTTCAGCAGTACAAAAGAAAATTACATCAGCGGCTATAGTTGGCAAATAGTTGTGGGTCAGTGAGGTTGCATGTTTGCTGGGTAATTAAAATCTGGATCAACTGGCAGGCCGATCCAAAGTTTGATGACTGAAGCACAACTGATTCTGCAATGTATGACTGAGGGTGGGGAGAGTGGACTAGCAAGATGAGGAAACTGAAATCAGCTGACTGGCATCTCCATTAGTTTGGGGTACTTGCCAGAGATGGTTTGTACAGTTTCTTTTTCTTTTTCTAGTTGTTGAACAAGATACATATGCAACAAATCTACGTGACTCCCACATTTAAAAACTGCAAAGCGTGAAGCAGCCTTTAGTCTGTCAAGGATTGAAACCCGATATAATAATTAATTGTACAGAGGGCATGCTTCATGGGACTGATGAGAGTTATAGTTCAGCAGCATCTGCAGGACCAAATGTTCCCCACTCCTTATTAAGGAGTCCAAAAACTTTGTCAGACTCTTCTTCAGGCTGGATCAAACATAAATACGAAGTGGGCTGTGGCCTTCTGGGTCAAGTGCAATAGAGTGCATGTGTGTGTTTCTTGGGCATGGTAGGAAAAAACCCCTCAGAGCATGCCATGGCATTGTTTCAGAAATGTCGAAAATGTCATTTCAGAATTAGAACAGAAAGTTCCCTTTCATGACACCAGAGAATTTCTGCATTGGGATGGGATTGTGATACAGTAGCACCTCGGGTTAAGTACTTAATTCGTTCCGGAGGTCCGAACTTAACCTGAAACTGTTCTTAACCTGAAGCACCACTTTAGCTAATGGGGCCTCCTGCTGCTGCCACGCCACCAGAGCACGATTTCTGTTCTCATCCTGAAGCAAAGTTCTTAACCTGAAGCACTATTTCTGGGTTAGCGGAGTCTGTAACCTGAAGCGTATGTAACCTGAAGCATATGTAACCCGAGGTACCACTGTATATGTGTGGAAGGGGCCCATGCCACAAGTTTGTGTTGTCTGAGTCCCTAAACTATGACTCTCATCATCTCTGACCATTGGCCATACTGGCTGAGTACAACAACATCTGGAGGACCACAGATTAGCCCAGGGTTTTCCAAACTTGGGTCTCCAGTTGTTTGTGGACTACAGCTCCCATCACTCCTGACTATGGGTCCTGGAAGCTAGGGATGATGGGAGTTGTAGTCCAAAAACAGCTGGAGACCCAAGTTTGGGAAACCCTGGGTTAGCGGGTCAAGTTTCATAGGCTGGCTCCAGGTCTGAGGGGGTCTTAAGCAATGTGTCCCTCTCTTCCTCTTCTGTCATTTGGCTGTGGTGAGCAGGAACATTCCTGCCTGCAGTGACAGTATTCCAAGCAGTGTTGGGTACCTGGGTTTAGCCACCATTTGATTTCCTGGCAACTCCTAAGAGCTTGAGCGTGTTGTGGGAAATGGTGACTCAGTTCAGCTGCAGGAAGAGGGCAGAATAATGGGGCTGCACCTCCAGGAGGCCCTGGGTGCTGATGCCAGTCCTATGCTTTCATCATAGCAAGACGATTCCTGCACATCATGGGGATATTTTGATTGACTCAGCATTTCTGCCATCATAGCATGCTTCATACATTACTCAGACAGCTGAACTCTGCACTCCCCAGGCTACAGTTAAAAATGGGAACTGTCAACAGGCAGCAGGGTGAGAAAACACATATAGACATGGGAAGCAGCTAAAGACTGCCACATTATTACTTTTCATAGATAAAAAAAGTGCAGAATCGCACACACCGGCCAGTTTCTGTTTTGATTTGAAATGTTCATTTTGCGCTTCTCAGAAGTACATAAAGGCAAGAAGCGGGCAGGAGGAGCTCTGGCCTGTAATGGCGCCCACCTGAGAGGTCCTGTGACTGCACTCCGGCACAGGTCACAACACTGTTGTGGTTCAGAGGCATCCAAGAACACTGTGCTTACATTATCCCTTTCTCACTGCTCACAAGTAAGGAGGAACACCGGCATGGTGCTATCAGAGTACGAAGCAAGAGTTCTGAACTCAGTTCACTTTCCACTGTACTTCTGAATTTAACCAAAGTAGCTTTGAAACTTGAACAACCCCCTCACGAAGTCTCAGGACTCAGAGAACACACGCCCCACCCAGCTTGTCTTCAGGCTTCATGAAAGGGCAGGGTGAAGAAGAAGGCTTCTCAACAGGGCCTGGGTGGGTTCCTAGATCTCTTTCTGGCAGAACGGAAGAATAAAAAAGAGTGCAGTCAGGATAGAAAGTATTTCATATCTTCACTGGGAAAGGCACCTCTTATCTAATGGTAAGACACTAAAACAATCAAGAGCTATATTTATTTTTAACTTGGCTTGACTGAAGGCTCTGTTGCAAAGGCTAAAGGTGATAGTTTGGAGAAATATTAATCAGACACTTCTACTTAAGGTTCAATCTCTCTTTTCCCTTTTGGTTTATGGTTTCCACAGAAAAGAAGAGCCTGCAGCCCACCGCAATGAAGGTCATCAAAACACTCTTGGTCTACCGACGTTTTCTCCTCATCTTCTTCACTCCCCTCCTGCTTCTCCCATTGCCTCTCGTCATCAGAACCAAAGTAAGTGAATAATAACTGCTGCCCTACATCTTTATGTTTCCAAAGCCTCACTGAAATGTTTCATCTTCCTCTCAGTTTTTTCCCCCCTCAGATTGGTCTCTTCACAAAACTCTGCCACACGATACAGATTGAAAGTGATTAAAAAAATCACAGAGAATCTTCCGCAAAGTCTTCCTGGTGTGTTCTTAGCAGATAAAATGGATAGGCTGTCACCCAGACAGTTTTAAATATTTTAAACATTTCACTTCCGTACCAAACCCTGGGCACTGTCAGGAGTATAGCTTTAGTGTGCTTTGTCATTATAGATATGTACAAGGTGTCAAGAAGATCTATCTTTTAATTGCCTTTTTTAATTTGAGAGGGAGAATCTGTGGCTAGCTTTATGGGAGATATAATTTCAGTAATGACAGTTACTTGCTGCAGTATTTGGAGAACTGGAACAAGAGAGGGAATGTCAACATTCCCAGCTGAATGGAATGAAATAATTGATAGGCTGATAATCAGTTATGTTCTTGCTATCATTTGCTCCATTGCTCTGCATTATACATTTAAACCGGTGTCATACCAGTTAAAAAAATTGTGAGGGGCACATGACAGTTGTGCTGCCAACAGATTAAGATCAATGTGTGTGGCAGCTTCCACACAGCAACTAGTCATGAATCTTTTGTGCGTTTTAATAAAAGATCCTGTACTTGCACGTAAATTCAGTATTTTACATTAAAGGCCTTCGTGTTGACTAATCACAGAAGGCCAAAGTGAGCAGAAATTCATTATTTCTTTGTCACCGGAGAAACATGGCCTTTTATCTTGCTGCCTCATCAAGACATATGTCAGAAGTTAATGGTATTAATGGGTGAAGTATTGACTCCACAAAAGGCAAAGGCAAAACTCTCGTTGATTTCAATGGATCTGTCGCCTTTCATCTTCTTCAGAAATGGTGCCAATTTTGATGTCAGTGTACTTTCACGGAGCTACTCTGCCTACAAATACACAGAATTGTATCCCCCCCCACTCCCCGCCCCTCATTTAGGGAGGAAACAAAACTCTTGTTACTATTGTGTGGTTTCTTGTCCTCATTCAAGGTCATGTTCAAAGGAAGTATTTCTTTTCAGAACAGAGAATAATAGAATCTATGCAGATTCAAAGATGAACCTATGACATCCAATTGATTCCATCCTCTGTTGTAGCTCACACCACTTATAGATAGATACATGTCCTCCAGCATCAGTATGTGATATGTATTGTCTGGCACTAAGATACACACCACTGGAAAGCAATATTTATTTTTAAAGGTATGTGATAGTTGTCCAGCAGCACACATGCTGATCTATACACAGACCAGCATACTTCGAAAATCAACACACATCCTGCTTTAACATGATAGGTAAAGGTACCCCTGCTCGTATGGGCCAGTCGTGTCTGACTCTAGGGTTGTGCGCCCATCTCACTTAAGAGGCCGAGGGCCAGCGCTGTCCGGAGACACTGCGAGCCAGCGCAGCACACGGAAACGCCGTTTACCTTCCCGCCAGTAAGCGGTCCCTATTTATCTACTTGCACCCGGGGGTGCTTTTGAACTGCTAGGTTGGCAGGCGCTGGGACTGAGCAACGGGAGCGCACCCCGCCACGGGGATTCGAACCGCCGACCTTTCGATCGGCAAGTCCTAGGCACTGAGGCTTTTACCCACAGCGCCACCCGCGTCCCACTTTAACATGATAATGCACATCTAAATCTGTGTGAAGCAGAGAATCCAATTCTATATTTGGGGAAAACTGGTGTTGTTACGTTGTTTGTGTCTCCAGCCACTGATTGAAATCATCTTAAGTTGAAAGAAAATATGACTTAGATGCTGTTGACAGGCTAAGCATAGATGCTTACAAATGGCAGCCACACCTAGGCTGGAGTTAAAACGTTTGGGTCTTTTTAGGTTACCCAAAAGATGGAAATTGGCAGGCATTTACGTACAATATGGTGAATGAAAATCGGGGTTCTTAAATGCACAAGGGAACCTACACAAGTAGTGCAAGCTCCCTGCTACAGATGGTCACCTCCCAAGTCATGGAGGACAACCAGGAATGCGACAGGAGAAATGGGATGGATATTCTAATCCTTGCACCATGTGATGGAGGAACAGAGAGAGCCAGAGAGCGAGTTTCTATTAAAGGGGTCTACCATGAGCAGAACACTGGCCATTCTTGTCCATTGGAAAGTTTTCCCCACTCTATTTCTGATTGTGGCAGAGCGCAGGGGAAATGAATGAGGAGATTTGTAAAATGGATGACGTTCAGGCAAATTCACCCTTAGCATTACTTTACAGTACAGCAAAGTTCTGGTTCATAGAATCCCAGTGTTGTTGCCTTACAACTCAACACACGAAAGTGTGTAGCAGATTTCAGGGCTGGTCACTGTTTGGCCACTCTCTAGAATTATGTGTGAATGATTACAAAGGAAAGGGAATGATTTTGAAACCTGTGAGACTCCAGCACCTCACAGCATGGCTATAGCTGACTTTGACTTCACATCTAGGACAAGATTTGAGATAAGTTTACAGATGGCCTTTCTGTGTTCTCCTTTTTCTTCTTTGGCTATGTAACTGTGTGAGAATGCGGTTGAATATGAAAAGATTTGATGAAATAAATCGCAAGCAATAAAAGTTAGAAGTGAATAAATTTCTCTTGTTTACAGCCTTGTTGAAACATAGCCCTGCCTAAGAGATGGATAATATAGTTTCAGGCACAGAGAACTAACTCTGCTCAATCAGTTATTTTAATGACTAATCCCGGTGCTAAACTTCCCACCACCATAGGATATGTGGAATATGATCCTTTGAGGCATCCTTCAAATGGTGAAGAGAGACTGGCTACAGAACCTTTAATATGTATATAATGTGTCTCGGCTTTGCCTTGCTTGCAGTTGGCTTATGACTTTAATGATAGCTCGAGCTGGGTAATAACGTCTTCCATGGTTATTACTCCATGGCAAAATCTATTCCGGATGACTCAGAACATTTAAAAGTAGGCAGAGCTGTCCGTCCCAAGCTATTGCTCCATCACACTCATGCTACACAGCTGCAGATAAATCAGTTTCCCAGGATGTTAAACAGCTCTTGGAAGCCAGGTGATGATTGGATTGGAAAGATACATCATTAGAAGGGCGATGATCAGATAGAAAATGTTGCAAGCCATGAGGCTGCAGACCACAACCAATTATGAACCCAGCTTGAAGAAGAAGCTCCCAGGTGACTGTGGGTGTAAATCATAGTTTCCCAAACGTGGGTCTCCAGCTGTTTTTGGACTACAACTCCCATCACTCCTAGCTAGCAGGACTAGCGGTCAGGGATGATGGGATGTTTTTAGTCCAAAAACAGCTGGAGACCCAAGTTTGGGAAAGCCTGGTGTAAATGAAGAAGGCCTACATATCAACTGGGTTTAAATCAATGAACCTTTGAGGTTTCCAAAGTCTGAAGTTGGAAACACGCAGTAATCTTTTAAACTGCAGAGCAGGACTAGCCACTGTGATGCCCTCCACATGTTTTGACAGCAACTTCCACCATCTTTGACCGTTAGCCATGAGGCTGATGGGAGCTGGCGTTTACAATATCAGCGGGGTACCATGAGTGGTTGTAGTCCAGATACATCTGGGAGGGCCACAGGTTCCCCATCCTTGTTCTATGACTTCTCCCAAGTAGACCCTTCTTCTTCAGGAGATCTTTGGTGATAACATCTCTTGGCAACATGAATGGTTCTACACTGACTCTGCACTACCCACCAGGCCTGTTGCTGCTTTTGCTCTTGAGGTCCAGCTGGTGAACAGCAAGAAATAGTGGGGGCAAGGTAGAGTGCAAATGGTGATCAGAGAGGTTGTTGGGGGCCAGGTGAGAGGTTTATGAGACCAGCTTATTTGAGTTGTCATAGGAAAAGAGCAGGTTCTTTCAGGTTGCCAGTTGGGGGTTCTCTGTGGGATTCCATGCCTCTTCCTCTGAGGAAGTCTCTCCAAGGTCCTAGGCAGACAGGACCCTGACATTTGAGATATTTGTGCAAGGATGGCCAATGTGGTACCTTTCAGGTGTTGTTGGAATGCTACTCTTTGTTATCCCTAACCACTGAAAATGCTGGCTAGGGCTGCTGGAGTTGTGATGAAGCTGGCTACCCTTGTGTTTGTCACAATCAAGATTCAAGGCCAATGAATTGGCCCAAACTGTCGTATCTCATCAACAAACGTACCTGTGATGTGGAGTGTGCATACACCTAGCAATTTTTTTACACTATATAGCAATGCATCTCCTTTGCTTCTGCCCTGCACATAGACTCAAGCTGCACCAGAAGTTCAAAAAGATCTTGAGAATTTTCCTCCATTATTTCTGCTGTGGTTCTGCGGACCACCGGAAGGTTCATTATGGATCATCAATGGTCCACAGAATTACTTTTTTATGATGATCAGAGAGTTGATGCAGGTTGTAAATGTGAGGAAGTGATAGACATTCCATGCACTCTGATATCGGATGGATCTGTTGGGCCTCTTTCCACCTGCCGCATCAGTAAAATAACAACTCAGAATGTTTCACAGTCAGAAAAATGCAGGGAGGAGCAAGATTAAAGATATGGCAAGTTTTCCACACGTCAAAGCTTCTTCAAAATAATTTTCACTAGATTGGAATGAACTGAAAAGGGCACTTTTCAACCATACGAAGAGGCATTTTTCTTAACCTTTACTTAAGAGAGAGAGAGAGCTATAGCAGATATATCTTAATATCAAACGTTCATCATTTAAAGACGTTTACCATCTGCATTTTTGTTGTTGCTGTTTCTTTCTTACTCCTCCCTTCTGCACCACTGCTTTGCATAACATCAAGCCTGTTGAAAGGTACTGGGAAAAGCTTGATCAATATTATATGACAATTATGGTTGGTCCTAATAATGTTTCAATTACTGAGGTATGTGGAGAAATTGATGTGATCTATCATCTATCTATCTATCATCTATCTATCTATCTATCTATCTATCTATCTATCTATCTATCTATATCTATCATCTATCTATCTATCTATCTATCTATCATCTATCTATCTATCATCTATCTATCTATCATCTATCTATCATCTATCTATCTATCTATATCTATCTATCATCTATCTATCTATCTATCTATCATCTATCTATCTATCATCTATCTATCTATCTATCTATCTATCTATCTATCTATCTATCATCTATCATCTGTCTATCTATCTAGCTATCTATCTAGCTATCTATCTAGCTATCTATCTATCTATCTATCTATCTATCTATCTATCTATCTATCTATATCATCTATCTATCTTCTTTGCCCTACAATGCAAATGAGGGATTTCTCCAATGAAACGGATGCAATAGATGGGGGAGAGAAGGAGTGATTTGGAATACACAAAGACAGTTTGCCCCTCAAAATATTTCCTGTGACAAGTCATGGAGGCTATACATTCTCGAGAAGAGCACAGCATGTCTGGGGGAGGTAATCGCATCCCTAAGGAGTTCTTAAGATTGTGATGAATCCAGCACAGTAGGGTTTAAGCATCCCCAGTGCTTGAGTAAAAATAAACCCAACCTGAAATTGTCCCTGCCATATATATGCAGGCTGGATGTTTTGTCTGAAACTTCTGTTGAGCAATCAAATGGGAAAACAGTGTGCAATGATTATGTGTCAGCTGCACAGCAAGTTGGCTGAAATAGCGTGGCTTTTTATTCCTCCTCTTGAAAGCTGCTCTGCCACGGTGCACCTCAGACCCTTCTTACATGACCTTGAGAGAGCCAGTGTGGTGTAGTGGTTAAGAGCGGTAGTCTTGTAATCTGGTGAACCGGGTTCATGTCTCCGCTCCCCCACATGCAGCTGCTGGGTGACCTTGGGCTAGTCACACTTCTCTGAAGTCTCTCAGCCCCACTCACCTCACAGAGTGTTTGTTGTGGGGGAGGAAGGGAAAGGAGAATGTTAACCACTTTGAGGCTCCTTAGGGTAGTGATAAAGCGGGATATCAAATCCAAACTCCTCCTCCTCCTCCCCTTCTTCTTCTTCTTCTTGGTAGCCTGAGAGCTCCTTCCCAAGCTTCTTCCTGCTGCATTGCTTGGGTAGCAATAGTCTCAGACCACGCAGCCACACAATAAAATGCTGCTGTTTAGGGGTGGGAAATGATGTTCATTCCCTTCTGGGTAACCTGTCCAGGGCCACATCCCTGTGGTGGGCAGAGTCGGAAGCCCAGGATATGTCCCTATTTTCACCAGAGAAATGTTGGAGGGTATGGAACAAGGAATGTTAATTTTGCCTTACAATCGGCTAGTTTCTACACAAACTTACACACCATTTCCTCCAAATAGGCAAGCAAGAGCCATGACCCAAGTCCAAGGGCCCATTCCAGCCCGACAAATAACGCTTTGCTTTGCGTTATTTGTGAAGAGTGTGGCCTGGAAAGAGTGCTGAGGGCTAGGTAGAGAGGCCCTTGGACCACGGCAACCAAAGGCTTATCTCTTTACTCTCCTGCCACAAATGGAATGAAAATCTGCCCGCCACGTGTGGATTGAAGCCTGAGGGGAAAGTTCCCAAAGGGTGTCACCAAACTCCCCACGCATAAGGAACTCAGATGGGCTTCTATGTACAGTGGCGGACTTTCAAATTGCAGTGGCGCCCTGTACGACGCCAAAATTTGGTGCCTTCCCCACCTCTTGCCTTCCATTCTAAGTCATTGTTGTGGGGAATTTCCTTTCTGGGTGAAGAGTGAAGAAATAAGTGTTTACAGTGGAATCACCTTCCCCCATGCCTGTTATTTAATCAACCAAAACTTAACTAAACACTGCACGTTAAGCACAGCGTGGTGCGTAGTTTGGCCAAGTCTCAATTTCAGTCAATAAATATCTTGACTTCCTTTTCTTTTCTTTTTTTGAAAGCCTTGGCCTGTAACAATCCACATTACCAGATTTTGCCCTCCCCTCCCCCCCGCGCCCTGGCAGATGATCAAAATCAATTTTGAACTTAACTCTGTGTTGGCTCCTGCATTTCATTTACGTAAATATCTTGATGCAAAATGTGGAGAAATGTCCCGCTAATTCAGAGATGGCTATTACAGTCTGTATGGTTGACCTCCACACCCCACCTTAAATAAACGAGTACAGATGGTTCAGGATCAGTAACTTTCATATTGATGTGCTGATTTGGTATTAATGAAATATATATGTTAATGGAAAACTCATACCTGGCACAGATTTTTCTAGATTTGTGTGTTTGGCATGGATGTGGCTTTCACTAGATGAAATTCTGTGCATGGGATCATCGAGTTCCAGTGTCCCTGAATCTCAGTAGAAAATCCCTATTCTAAAGGGCTGTCATCAGAGGGAAAGGAGGAAATAATTATTTTTCCAGCTGTATCAGCTGTACCAGCAACTGGACTGGAAACATACCCTCCAACATTTTTTTGATGAAAAGAGGGACATCCCAAAATTTCTCTGATGAGAATAGGGATGTCCTAACATCTTTTCATATCGTTTTAAAGTTAAATGTAGATGTTTCATTTTGGGTGAAAATATTGCTAATTCAAAATAAGGCTATGCATGAGTGTATTCACAAAATATTGTGACATTCACCCACCAGCGGAATCACCAGTCTCCTCACAGAGAAACAATCCTGTTTCTCGCTGTTATTGTTCTGAGGTATTCAGGTAGTTGGCAGGTGTTGTGTTTCCCATCATGTTCCTCCAGAGGAATCTGAAGTAACAGTTTTTTGGCCATAAAAGTTGGGTGGAAGGAGAGTGGAAATGGAAATATAGCTTTTGACAAAGTGCCAAGACTCTTTGGACAAAGCACAGTCTTCCACCTCACGTGAGGCCGACAAAGGAATCCACTTTATTCCATTCCTCTATCTAGCTCAGTATTGTCTACTCTGATTTCAAGCAGAGGTCTTTCACTACCTGGTCCTTTTAACTGGCGGTGTCCACCATCGAAACCAGAACCTTATTCATTCAAAGCACCCTGCTCTTTCACTGAGATGCAGCCCCTTTGCAGCGCAGTGCCTCCCCCCAAATGTCTGTTCCATTGACAGTTTGTGAAAAACAACGAATAAATGCAATAAATAAAGAAAACATAATATTTAGAATTTGAAAGCAAATGGCCATGGCAGATAGCTATTATTTCGTTCTTCTAGTGATCCTTCTTGGAACATGACTTAAGGAACAGAAGCTTCTGCTATATCAGCAACATTGCGAATGTGACTAGGGAAATCTCTGGATTCTAGTTGAAGAGGAGAGTCTCCCCATTATATCTTATTGTCCTTTCCAGTCAGGGGTTATACTGTTTTCTGTCTGATTGCTCATGTTGTACTACAGAAATCTGAATCTGATTTTCTTTCATTCTCTTTTCTCTTTTCAATTCTAGGAAGCAGAATGTGCCTACACGTTATTTGTGGTGGCCATCTTTTGGCTCACAGAAGCATTACCCCTGGCCGTTTCAGCGTTACTTCCTGCTTTAATGTTCCCATTGTTCGGAATTATGGCTTCCAAACAGGTAAATTTCCTGTTGTTGTTGTTGTTCCTCCTTTCCTTTCCCTTCCACTACTCCAACTGCCCATATATTTGATAGCCCAAACATCAAACCATTTGATTGCTTTATTTGCTTTCTTTAAGGGTGAATTTATACAAATCCTAATGCCTCGAGGCCTGGGACACACTCAAAGCATCCCTACTGAGCCCATTCTGGTGGGCTGGGGAGACTGGTGCTGTCTAGAAGTACAGCAAGGGAATCACAACCACTATACCACTTCGAAACACAGGAGACAGCAGTGATGAAACCTGAAACTTGATTTCACATCCCATTTGCCCCTGAAACCTGATACAATCTGGGCCAAAAGTCCAGCTTTTCCAACTTTCTTCCAAGCACTGGCTACCACTCCCTTTATGGATATGGCCTGCTCCTTTGCAGAACCCTTTCTGCACTGGAGAAATTGGTTTCATTCCCCTCTCATTCTTCTGAGTTTCTTATGGCCCATCACCAGGCTGGCTCCCAACTCCCATGCCTTCCACCAACTCCCATTAGGCCCATCCAAGTCCAACTGTTGCACCAGATTTGTAGACATCTTGACTGGGCAAAGCTGGAGAATACGGAGAGGTGGTTGAACTCCATATTTTGGGTTTGCTGCTGGGACAGAGAGATGGTGCTAGAATCCAGGTGTTCCTCAGCATGGTGCTGTCTATGCCCCCCCCCGAAACACACCCCATGTTTAATTTTAGTTTAATTTTATTCCTCTAGTAACAGCAACTCCTGGTTTCAAGAGCAATCGTGAGGATTGAAGTCCCTGTTGTTTCTCTTTATACATCTAGGTGGCTTCATTCGTTTCGATTTTCCTCCACAAATTGTACAGCTCATTATTTTCCTGAGATGGAATCATGGTAGCTAAATAGCGCACATTTAGCTAAACAAAATGAATTTTGCTTTTAGGTGGCATCTGCTTATTTCAAAGATTTTCATCTGCTATTAACGGGAGTGATTTGTTTGGCAACGTCAATAGAGAAATGGAATTTGCACAAGAGAATTGCCTTGAAAATGGTGATGCTGGTGGGTGTTAACCCTGCATGGTATGTAGCATACTGACAAAAGAAACTGATATACTGAAAAGCCCTTTGACTCTGTTGTGCAAGTAGACTTGCCAGCTTTTTTCTTCACTTGTCCTTTATAAAACTGCAGCTACTCTCCCCAGCACTGTAGCTCCCTGGCAATAATAGAAGCTTCACCTGTTGGAATTTTCAGTGTTATGTAATTGTGATTGGAGCACAACAATTCAAGTCGCAACTTTTGGGCAGGTTGGGTGGGTTTGTGTGCAAAGTATCACAAAGTATATGGTGTGTGTGTGGGAGGAGTAGAGGGGCTGTTTCCCCAGGTGCAAAATTTTGGGTGTGTGTGCAAAATTTCAAAAGAAAAATAAACTGCTTTGAGGGTGTGTTTTTTAAACCAATCAAGTAGTGTAAAAATTTCATGAACTAAACAATAACAATAAAATAAATGGCCACCACTGGTCTCCCATCCCTAGCTTTTTTCTCACTGCTAGGAAGACCCTTCCCCACCTCCATCACTGCTGCCCGGCCCTGACAGGAACCACAGGAACCCTAACCCTTGCCCCAGGCACTAGCAACCCATGCTACACCACTGCCATTTAGAAGCCATAATTACAGTTCTATTTGGTTGCTAAAGAGATTTGCTAAGGCCAGCCTTTTGCCAAAATTGAATTATACATATCGTTGGGATGAGAAGACGAGTTTTACACGAAACACTTCTGTTATTGGCAATAGTGGCGCACGGCTCAGAACAAAATAGCAGATGAATTTGTGAACAGCTCTGACTCATGCTTCTTAATGACTGGTATTAAGCAACTGAGAGATCTTTTGTACATTATCTCATCGTTAGTATTCCATCCAAAGCTGAGGTAGTGCTAAGCAGTTTTATTGCAGACAGATAAGAAGACTAAGCCCACCCCTTCCACCTCCCAAAATATTGCTGACAGCTGTTACAAACGAGAAGACAGGAGAAATGAAATATCATGTTGTGCTCCTTTTTATTGTTCGTAAGGGGTCAGGTAGCCCCTGTCAATCCAATCAGCAAGACCAAAAGCAGTTTGCCAGCATTGCAGGCTTTCTGGTTCTTGAATTGTCAGATGCTGCTGTGATAGGGGAAGCAAGGAGTTGTCAGTTTCTCACTTGATGATGGTAAATTAGCACAGTTAGGGAAAGCAGAGGGGGTGAAACGGGAAACCTCAGTGAACCTTGAAGACCCTGAGGACCATGCTTGTGTGTACATCCCTGCCTGCAAGACTGATCACAGTTTTGGTTTGGAGTATCATTATTTCTTCACCTAATAAGATCTCATCATGATCGTAAGGTGCCAAAGAGCTAAACCTGGCCATTAGGAGTAACTAGAAAGCTAAGATAGGAGATGAGAAAGAGATGATGAAGCCATCCATTCTGTAAATATGGAATCCACAAATATATTTTACCTAACCTCTTCATCGATAGTCTGGCTGGTTTCACAAAATGCAGGGAGGGCAGAGGAAAGCCAGAGGAAAGCCCAGCACATGAACAGATCAAGGCTGATTTCACAGTGTGTGTGTGTGTTTTCTAAGCCCACAGCAAGATGTCTACAGTGTTGTGAGGAAGGTGTAGACTGTTGCTCCAGATTTTGTCTCTGCAATTGAACGTGCCCATCAAATGATGAGTGGATTACCTTGGTTCCACCCTGTTCTCTCATGGATTTGCTCATCCTTTCCTCTGATTTAACATGGGCATTTTCTAAAATTAATTCCGGAACGGGCATAGTTTGCTGAAGCTTTATTTTCCTTTCATTTGTCCGCCTCGCTTTTCTGTCTTTCTTACTGATCTGCGCAAGCAATCCAATGGATGAGCACCCCTTTTCACTGTTTTAGCAATATGCACAGGTGGTGGGTGGGGTGAGAATTAAGAAGATTAAAGAACCAACAGAAAGAAATTAAAACTGTGGCAGGCTAAGCATTTGCAGTGGCCTCCATGGAGCCTGAAAATAAAAATAGAAGATGGCAGCTTCCTTAGGCATTGGTGGGGCTTGCAAACTAGACCAGATGATTCAGAAACCCAGAAACCAGAAAGAAATTTGGGTGGGGAGAATTTTGTAAGCATGCCTGCCTGCCACCCAGTCAGTGGCGTAGCGTGGGTTGTCAGCACCCGGGGCAAGGCAAGTAATTTGCGCCCCCTAACCCATGGATTTGCGCCCCCTAACCCGTGGATTTGCGCCCCCTAACCCATGGATTTGCCCTAACCCCAGATGTTGCGCCCGGTGCGGCCCGCCCCCCCTGCACCCCCACGCTACGCCACTGCACCCAGTGGTCACCTGGCCTCCTGTAATAATATATTGTACTTTAATATGCAAACACTGTTTTTGTTTTTAAAAAACAAGAACAGCAAACTAATTATCCTTATTACTACTTCATCAGACAGGCCACTGATGCCATTTGGTTTAAAAGGGAAAATGAAGACTGAGAATGTGTTATCTTCACCGCTTGCAAAGCCACCTGTGTGGCAGACAGAAGTTTAGCAGGTGAAGCTTTTCCTGAAATGGTGGTGCAGTTAGTTTCACTTGGTGACATTCTCCTATGACACAATGTTAAGAATAGGTAAAGGTAAAGGGACCACTGACTGTTAGGTTCAGTCACGGACAACTCTGGGGTTGTGGCGCTCATCTCGCTTTACAGGCAGTGCATGGAAATGCCATTTACCTTCCCGCTGGAGCGGTACTTATTTATCTACTTGCACTTTGTGCTTTTGAACTGCTAGGTTGGCAGGAGCTGGGACAGAGCAACGGGAGCTCACCCTGTCGCGGGGATTCGAACCGCTGACCTTCTGATTGGCAAGCCCTAGGCTCTGTGGTTTAACCCACAGCACCACCCACATCCCTTAATGTTAAGAATACTGGAACCCTAAAATAAGCAACGGTACTCAAGAGTTGCCTCAGACTTGAACCAAGAAGCAAGTCAAACAGCAATTCCATTAATTTAACATCTACATGATGTTTAATGGCATGCAAAATATGCAATGCTGAAGTTAAATAGGCTGGTGGCTCCATGTAAATTCCTCCTACAGGTAATTTTTGACCCTCCAAAAGTACTCTTTGAGCTGGGTGTTATCCCAGTTGCACTGATACAGCAATATTATCTGGACAGATAATATGTCAAGTTAAGATAAGATAAGAGTTTTCTATCACTTTCTGAGATGATTGTTTTTCGCTCTTTATAGCTGCTGTCCCAAAGCAGGTGCTCTTTCTGTTATGGGGCTCCAACTCTCATAATTCCAAAGCATTGTTTATGCTGGCTGGTGCACATCAGTTTTTATTGCCCAGCAATATCGCAGGCAGAGGAAGGCTGCTGTGTCTGTTCAGCCAGGTTATGTCATTTCATGTCATAGTGTCATTGAAGCAGCAAGTAACCTGAGATGTGCACCCAAAAATTCCCTGCAGAGTCACATCATAATGGCATGTGATCCAAGAGGGCAGCCTCCTTCTCATTTGTGAGATAGCAAGAGATTTTGAGGAGAATATCTCAGATCATGTAGGTGTCTTATCCATTTCTGCTCAGAATTTACATCCAGTTTACCGGGGCCAACAATACTGAAACCTTTCCTAGTGATAAATGAAGCCATCTGCATGGATTTCAAATGGTCGTAGGCAGAGTAGATGAGGGGAAACTGAGGTGGAATTGTCTTTTGAAATCCACTTTAGAACAAGGATCATCAGTCAGTTTTCAAACCACAAATCTATTGGGAATAATTTTACACTCTGGGTACATAATGATCATTTGAATGCTGGTTTATAAATTGTTTGCTATCAAAAAGAGATTGCAATAAAGCAATTCCTTTATTTCCCCTTCTTTTCTGAAGAATTCTTTTTCTTCTCTGCAGGCAGTTTCTGTCCCTCTCCCTCCCCACCTTTAAAAAAAAATAAAAATCAGTTTATTAGAATCTCCCATTCCACTACAGGACTGGCTAGCCAATAAGTGCATTCATATATTCGGTGAGGTTCCCAGGTTCCCGTTCAAGGCCCTGGACCCTAAAGGTCACTGAGGTCACTCTCCCACAGAGGCCAGACTGCTTCTAACCTCCCCACAAATGCCCTACTACCATCATCTACTGAATGGCAGAGACAAGCAGGACTCTGCTTTCAAAAAGCCCAAACCAGCATATGCGATGAGAAATAGCTTCCTAGAATCCCCCATTTTATGTATATAGGGGGAAAAACACAGAACAAGGCATTGCTGCATGTAAAATAAAAAATAATGCTTCTATTTAACACCTTTGCCCAGGGATGCAGAGCATGCAGGTGTAGCTGAACTACAGCTCCCATCATCCCTGATCTTTGGCCATTCTGGATGGGGCTGATGGGAGTTGGAGTCCAGCAACACCTCGCGGGCCACGGGTTCCCCATCCCTGACAAAACAAAGCACACTGACTTCCCTCTTCAGCAGTTATCCTGACCCACCAGTCTTTTCTCCTCTCTCCTTCCTATCCACTCACGCCTCTCTTTATGCAAAGTCTGGGGAGCCAGTGTGGTGTAGTGGTTAAGAGCAGTAGTCTCGTAATCTGGGGAGCTGGGTTCGCGTCCCCGCTCCTCCACATGCAGCTGCTGGGTGACCTTGGGCCAGTCACACTTCTCTGAAGTCTCTCAGCCCCACTAACCTCACAGAGTGTTTGTTGTAGGGGAGGAAGGGAAAGGAGATTGTTAGCCGCTTTGAGACTCCTTAGGGTAGTGATAAAGTGGGATATCAAATCCAAACTCCTCCTCTTCGACTGTCATTCTCAGATGACTTTCTCCATCTCTTACTCACCCTGACTCCACTCAGCATCTCAGCATCACATTCCACTGCTGTAAATCATCCCTGCCTTCATTCTTTTGTTACATACACACAGCAGTAGTGTATTTCCTCCCCTCAAAAGAGAGGGGGAGGAGAAGTACGGAATTTGCCTTCTTGCGAGATGTTTACATCCCCTATTCTTGAATATGAAATCCGGTGATGTCCAGATACCTTCTAGAATTTGCGAAGTTGCCTTTGCCTAGTTTTAGAAATTACAAATCCCAGA
Organism: Podarcis filfolensis; assembly: GCF_964270895.1. NCBI lineage: Eukaryota > Metazoa > Chordata > Lepidosauria > Squamata > Lacertidae > Podarcis > Podarcis filfolensis. Next base: position 18,824,179 of record NC_139612.1, read on the forward strand.
AGGGACTGGATTTCATAACCTTATTCTGAAAGTGGAAGAAGCAGGGACAGGTTGATCTGCCAATTTCAGCTCCTTTGTGTTTCTCAATTTTCAAATCTTAAGTTCAGTTTACACAATGAGTTTGTATTATATTTAAAGTATGGCTTTTTGTATGCCCCCCATACATACTTTTTGGTATGCAGTTTTACCTAATTTCTGCAATTTTGCCATTTCCCCTGATAATATAAATTTTTACTTATTTATAATATACCCCACTTTTCACGTCATTTAGGTTTCTAAGTGGCTTTTAAAATTTATTTTTGCTAAAAAACAAAGAAGTATGAATTTTTTTTGGTTGGATAAATACATCATTTGGAGAAGTGAACAGGTTGTATTTCTCCCCCGTTCCTGGAAGAAGCAAGGATGTTGCCTCTAAGCAAGATTTTGCTAAACTGGCAAAAGGCTGAGAGCTCTGTTCCAGACCAAAGTTTTTGTAGGAGGATTGAAAGTGCCTCAAATTTATTTGCAGGACATTTTGACCATCACATTCAGAACTTCAGAATTACCATTAATAGTCTATGTTTAGTCTGACCTTAAAGTAAATAAACTGGTTCAATTGGGCTCATCTAGAGCCTTTTGCAATAATGACTACCATCCATTTAATAAGAGGTAGGCATAATAGGCAGAAATTATCCAGAACTGAAATGTAACCTGATCACAATTTGGTGCCCCTATAATGTAGGAGCAAGCAGCTTTATTTCAGAGGAGACGAGATTTCATCAGCCAGGATGTGGGTCGTGCCACCCAAATAACTTGTAAAGTCATTTTGCATTTTTCAAGGAGCCTGCCCTTACCTGAAGTAATCATTAACATTTATGCAGTGCTTTCCATCCACACCGATTCCAAAGGTCTCTGCAATCTTTGTAAAAATTATCCATTCTGGGACCACTTGTTACGAAGTAAAAATGGTGTAGGTGATGCATGTACCTTGTAGTCGTTTCTTACGTAGACAAGGTTGTGCTTTCACAAGTTAAAGTTTGACCAAATCATTTTTCGCCATCTCCACCACTGTGCTGTGGGAGCAACTTCAACGAAGTATGCAAGGTTACCAAGTTGGCAGCGTCAAAGAAATGAGTATCCCATTTGGAATGGTTTGGGGCACATGGCAGCAGAATGGAATTGGCAGTGAAATCTTGGTGAGGAAATAGGAACGGATACTAATCTATCCAGAAGACCTAATAGCATTGCTGAAGATAGCTGATCCCTTTAATATCCACTTGAGTCTCTCCTGGTATGTTCACCCCCTAGATAATAAGGTAGAGAGCCATGGTGATGGAATTCTCTTCCACTGGACCAGTGTGAAATTTCTACATTGCAGACTTTTGGGCTGGCCCTGAAGACCATCCCCACACCCCTTCCAAGATTGATGTTTATTAGATGGGTACCGGTCTGAGTTTTGCTGTTTCCAGGGGTGTGTGTCTCTGTGTCTGGAGTGATTGTTTAAAGTTTTAAAATGATGCTCATTTTCTTTTGTTGTTTTGGAAGTTTGCCCAGAGAAGCAGCCTAAAAATAAAATAGAAATGGCTGGAGAATCTTTCCAGAAAAGGCTTGCTTGGATGGGGGTGCAAGGAGGAGAGAAGCTGAAGCAGCAGAGAGCAGGCAGGAGGAAAACAAAATAGAAAGAGAAACATATACTGGGCTAAAAAGGTAAAGGGACCCCTGACCATTAGGTCCGGTCGTGACCGACTCTGGGGTTGCGGTGTTCATCTCACTTTATTGGCCGAGGGAGCCGGCGTACAGCTTCCGGGTCATGTGGCCAGCATGACTAAGCTGCTTCTGGCGAACCAGAGCAGCGCACAGAAACACCGTTTACCTTCCTGCAGGAGTGGTATCTATTTATCTACTTGCACTTTGACGTACTTTCAAACTGCTAGGTTGGCAGGAGCAACAGGAGCTCACCCCATCTCGGGGATTCGAACCGCCGACCTTCTGATCGGCAAGTCCTAGGCTCTGTGGTTTAACCCACAGCGCCACTGGGCTACAACAACCATAAACCCTAGTCATTGGCCATGCTGGTTAGCGATCATGGAACTCCAGCATCTTATGAAGGCTACAGATTCCCTACCCTGTTACACAGCAAGAACATGAAAGTATAGTTCCAAGTTGCACATGTGGGGTGACTATTGCAAAGGAATGAATCAGGGCACTGGTTTGGGGAGTAAAGTAGATCCCCATTTAGCATTGTACTGCTTTCACACATACAATTGGAAACTGAGAGTGCAGGTTCCGTGCAACTGTTTTTCAGTGCCTACCTGTGTGGAGATAAACTGTTGGTTAGGTAAGAAAACATCAGCTTACCTGGAAAGACTTTAGGCCAGCAAGCTAATTGGGAATCTGATGAACTGAACTAATTTAGGATGTTCTAATGAGACTTGTCCAAGTAGCCATGCATTTTACACATCATAAATCATGAAGACACAGCGCTGGTCCCAGAGTGTCAAAATATATGAGAGGAGTCCATTGTACAACCTGCCATCCTTCGAAAAGGCTTTTTCACTGCAAAAAACAAACCATCAATTGGTGAAAGCACAATTTTTGTAAATTTTCATAATTTGTTTTAATTATTGCCTTTACCAGAATGTACTCCATAACTATGCAGTTAGTTGGGGTGTGATCTAGGGCATTTTTACCAGAGAAAGTTTACAAGGCCGTTTTTGTTATTGTCTGAATAGATTGAACCATCTCTCCTAAAGATGAGCTCCATGGCCTGGTCCTTTGAGGTCTTGTCATCCATTTTCTTTGTAACGGTGCCTCTCTGCTGATGTTACTAAGCTAAAACTCCCAACAGCCAATGGCTAAGGAAGATAAGAGTTGCAGTTCAATAACATCTGAAGGGCCAAAGTTCTCTATATCTGCCCTACATCTTATTATGCTGTTCCTCCCATTGTTGATTTTAATTGGATGGGTGCATAATCTCTGGTTCCTGAGTACGGAAGGGCAAAGAAAGTTATTCTGGAGCTTGACCATGTGAGCATAGGGAAGGGTTGTAGCTCAGTGAGAAGCACATGATGCGGAAGCTCCCAGGTTCAGGAAAGTACTCTGTCTGAAACCCTAGAGAGCCAATACTAGCTACTATAAACACAAGACTGACTTAGATGGACCAGTAGTCTGACTTGAGATAAAACAGTTGCTCTAACATTCCCTTACAAGACTCCTATGACGCTGGAGTGACTGAAAATGCTGTGTTAACACATGTATGTTGCAAGGAACTTGATAACCCTGCCTCATTCATCTGCCTTGTGTGTGTGTGTGTGTGTGTGTGTGTGTGTGTGTGTGTGTCACAGCAACTGGTGGGCCTGGAGTATATTATTTACCCTTGAATCAACTTTCAGCTCAGTATAGCCTGTTGACTAAAGTAAGTAGCACAGGTATGCTGTGTCTGGATTTATTTTCCGGGAAGTATTTATTTGTGTATGTATTTTTACACCACCTTGCATATAGCATCCAAGGGAATGCACACCAGAAGAGAGCTGAAGATATTTTAAAGGAGTTAAAACATTTAAACAGTAATAACTTTTTTCAAAAAAGTTGAAAGACCTACATTGGCTCCCAGTACGCTTCCGAGCGCAATTCAAAGTGTTGGTGCTGACCTTTAAAGCCCTAAACGGCCTCGGTCCAGTATACCTGAAGGAGCGTCTCCACCCCCATCATTCTGCCCGGACGCTGAGGTCCAGCGCCGAGGGCCTTCTGGCAGTTCCCTCATTGCGAGAAGCAAAGCTACAGGGAACCAGGCAGAGGGCCTTCTCGGTAGTGGCGCCCGCCCTGTGGAACGCCCTTCCAGCAGATGTCAAAGCGATAAACAACTACCTGACATTCAGAAGACATCTTAAGGCAGCCCTGTTCAGGGAAGTTTTTAACGTGTGATATTTTACTGTATTTTTGGTTTCTATGGAAGCCGCCCAGAGTGGCTGGGGAGGCCCAGCCAGATGGTCAGGGTATAAATAATAAATTATTATTATTATTATTATCAAATAATAATAATAATACAGCAGAAATCTGGGGCAAATTAACATTAATCAGGGACTAAGCATCAATGGAAGCCTGAGAACACAGTTAAATCTTTGAAAGGCACCAAAACACCAGCTGTGGTTGGCACATGTCTGAGCTCAAGTGGTTCCACATTATGGAAAACTTCATTTAGTAGCAAATCAGAAAGCATGGTAACTCTTTCATGAAGATGATGATGACAGCTCGGTCTCATTTTGATGGCAAAGAACCATTCCTTTGTTTTAAGCTGAGGGCTGGTTGTAGAGTAATACATGGAGGTGCTTCCCATTTCAGGCTCACCCTTGGCTTCATGATCAGCTGTGCCTTCCTGTCTATGTGGCTTAGCAACACCTCCGCTGCTGCTATGGTGATGCCCATCGTAGAGGCAGTGGCTCAGCAAATCATCAGTGCTGAAGCTGAAGTGGATGGCTTGGAAATGACTCACGCAAATGGAGCCACCAATCATGCGTTGGAACTCGATGGTACGCAGGGATGTTGGGTGTTTTCCGCCTTTACCTTCCCTGGGGAAAGACCAGCTAAACTGAAGCCCTCAAATTCAACTTTTCAACTCTCTCCCTCTCTCTTTTAAAATAGAAGATATTGATGAATGCAAAGCAGTTGGCTGGAAAGAGAAAACAAAGCAATTTAATGGGTAAAATTTATTTTTGATCACGTATATTATATCAGTTTGCTCAAGCACAGCAGATCACTTATAAACTCTGCATGTTTCTTTTTTCCAGATACAGCAACGGGTCTGCTCATGCGGTTCACACTGTGTGCAAGATTGAGAAGGAAAAGGTACTTCATAAGCAATCATGACATTTTAATTTTGAAATTATGGTTTGATATCAGCCTAGTAGGTCAGGGTCACTAATTTCTCTAGGTCCATTGACACATTTGGGTTTTTGAGAGAGTGCTGTGGGCACAACCCTCTCTGGTCACTTCTTTCAGGTCCAACAGAATTAATTTGAGCCTTGAAAAGCACATAAAGCTGAAAGAGGAAACAAGAAAGAGTGCTACTCTTCCTTCCAATTTTTGGGTTACAGCAACTGGTTTTCTCTTCAGGTCATTCTCTTTAGAAGGATGAGCTGAAGAAGAGTCCCTGTAGAGATCCATTTCATACTGAGCAGCCAAAATATTATATTGTTGTTTGCCCTTTTGGCCCACTCAGATGCATAACTTGTTTTAATTACTCCGGCTGAGATCCTCATTCTTTTGTTTTTATATTGTTTTATGTCCTTTGCCCGTGTTGGGCTGCCAGATGATTTTAAACAATAATCTCTTGCAAGAGGGAATCAGAGTCTCATAGAAGATTGTGGAAACTTTTCAAAACATAGTGTAATGGGTGCCCCTTATTACAGTCTCCACTGCTGCAAAATGTTCCTTAGTTACGTGTCGAGGTCCCCAAGGCCACCCCAATAACTCACACATCACACAGAATTTTTGTTTAAGGTTTTTGGCATAATTTTGGCCACAACTTTATTAAAATACAAAAATGTGAGTGGTTGCTTAGGCATTGGTTGCGACTATCTGCCCCCCCATGGGGGACAGACTGACATTCCCCACGATGCGAAATTCAGAAAAGGGGAATACACTTGGGGGTAGCAACGGAGCAGGGAAGCTGCCCTCAGCCCTCCCCAAATGCAACCAGGAGCTCATTGCTATGGCCTGAGCCCCCTTGACAGAGTGGACAAGCAATAGGTAGCCCCTGATTCCTTTAACGGAATCCCTTGCAGCAGCAGCATTAGAGAGGCAGGCACAGCCAATCTATGCCCCTCAACCAACCAAACCATAAACCAATGACGAGCCACAACCTTACAAATTGTGACGATTTTCTACGCAGTAGGCAAAAACCAAATGGCCCCAGCCAATCAGCCAGATGGACAAAATTCCTACCGGGCCCCTGCCCCAAGAGCAGACGACCCCATGACAGGCATAGCAAGGTCAAAGTGAACAACCCTAATTCTAGGGAGGGGGGGGACAGGCAATCCATTGCACGGGCGAAAAGAGGAAGCCCTAGCCTCGTGCAAGGAGTTTTAGCATTTCTGGCTGTCAGTCAACAAATGGCAACATTAACTTCTTCCCAGCAACAAGGGAAGCCCCAATTGCATCAGTGGCCAACGATCAATTAGCCCATCCCCAACTTTGGAGTGTCCTGGCAGCCCCTACCGCAACTCGTGCTCTCCATAATGCAGAACACGCTTTATAAAATCCTGATTAGACATCTCCCTTTTTATTTAGTTGAATTCCAACTATGAGAAATGTTTTGTTGGCTTTCCAAATAACTAAAAAATAATAATAATGTAGGTGGTCTTGTTGGTCCACTGGACAAAAAAACCCCAAAGTCTACACATTTATTATCTCTTTATTAAAATTATTAGTATCCTGCCTTTCGGGTAATCTGCAATATGGTATAATACAAAATTGTGAGTGAGCTTTTGAAGTCTCCAAATTAAAGAAAAGGATGCAGATAGCCATGTTGATAAAATCCAAAATCTACATGGTGGTAATTAGGGACAAACAAAATGCCAAAAAGTCAGGAGCAAATGTTAGGACTTGCTCATGACTTTGTGACCTTTCAGCTGGTCCTAAGAAAGGCGTTGTCATACTATAGGTTTTGTTGGGTTTGACAGGTTTCTTGAGCCCTGCCTGCTGCCCTTGTATCTCCAGCTGTTAATCCATCCCGCTAATGGTTCCTGCTGCAATATTCTCCACTGGTTTCTGCGTCCATGTTCTTCCTTGTCTTATGGGAATATTGCCTTAAACTGAGCCAGAACCTAAGTCCATCTAGCTCAATATTGTCCACACTGACTGAAAGCAGCTCTCCCGCCCTTCCTGGAGTTTCTGGGGGTAGAATCTGCGATCTTCTGCACGCCAAACCAATTCCCTCCCACTGAGATCCTTCCCCTAGATCTTCCTCTTTGGACTCAGTTCACCCCTAGCCCTAGTCTGACTGTGAAGTTGCTGGCAAGTCTTGGAACAAGAATTGTGGTGCAATTTGTAACTCTGCTTTGTAATGATTACTTGTGAATTCTTATCTCGAGACTCGGATCAGCTTCATTAACCCCTGGCTCTAAGCCACCCCCCTGTAACTGGAGTCTTTAAAGTGCATCACGGATGAAAAAGTCGTTCCCTGACACGTTTCAGTAAACGGACATGACAGGGAAGGAGAAATGCACTAAACCCAACTAATTATGTCAATTCATTTTCAGAAATCCATGTTTGGTTGAAGTTCTTAGCCACTTTTCACTGGGCCCATATTTTGATTGTATTGTGCCCTGATTAATTCCCCCTGGCCTGAGAGCTTTTCTCGCTGTTGCGCTTTGCGAAAATCTTACCTGCCGAATTGAAGCTCAGCAAAGGAAAATCCTTCCCTGAATTCTCTGCACATCTGATAAGTTCTGGTTCGGTGGGATTTTCACAAGTCACAGCTGTGGAACGACGAGAAAACCTCTTGGACCCAGATGAATTAATCGGCACACAATGTGATCAAAATGCGGATCAAACAAAAGTGTGCATGAGCCCTGGGACATTGGTAGTTGAAGTCTGGGGATGGTGGTCTTAAAATTGTGTGTCCACACATTTTCCTCCTCCTCTTTTTCTCCATGCACTCCAGGCTGCTGGGACCAAAAGTACAGTATCCACGAGTGCCTACCTAAGAGATCAATGCATTTTTTCTTTTAAATGTACACATCTGTCGCCATTTTGCTACAACCAAACCTGTCCCACCACCTGCAAACATGACTCTCTTCTCTTTCTATTTACCAGTACAGTGGTACCTCAGGTTACATATGCTTCAGGTTACATACGCTTCAGGTTACAGACTCCGCTAACCCAGAAATAGTGCTTCAGGTTTAGAACTTTGCTTCAGGATGACAACAGAAATTGTGCTCCGGTGGTGCAGCAGCAGTGGGAGGCCCCATTAGCTAAAGTAGTGTTTCAGGTTAAGAACAGTTTCAGGTTAAGAACGGACCTCCGGAACTAATTAAGTACTTAACCCGAGGTACCACTGTATTCTGGTGTGATAAACCTGTACATCAGACAGACTTTTTAACAGAGCTTAACAAATATTTGATCCCTTTGAGATGCTCCATAATTCAGTCCCCATGTGAAATCGTTCAAATCAAACAAAAATGGGGTAGAATGGGTTGGATATCAATATCAGACCCCAAAGCTCAGACTCAAGAGAGATGTTGAGCTACAGTGAGCAAAATTTGCCTCAAGAACTTCCAATTACCATGCATGTATTTGAGCTGTCTTATTTTGAGTGATGTAGTTATTATTTTTGAATGCATCACCAAATATTTGAGATGCAGCAGAGGTATGTCAATGCTTCACTGATAAAAAGTATGTTTCAAGGCTTTTTTTTTAAAAAAAGCATATCCCCTCCTCCTGCCCACAGGTCAACCAAGTTGGACCTGTTCTCATGAGGTCTATGGGGTGGTGGGGAAGCCATTTCACTGTGACTTCCAGCTACATGGGTTCATAATAAGGCCATCTTGAGGAGTTGCAGGCATGCGTAGGATTCAGCCCTGGCATGCCACCATTACACCCAAGCCAAATCCTGCACATAATGGCAGATGCTCATGGTGACAGCCTCATACCACTCAGAGAGGGAAGAATAAGCCTTCTATGGTGAATACTTTTTCCATGCTGAATGTAGATTTTCATCTCCTGTGAGCTTTTTCCCACTACCTGTGCTGGAGCCCACCACAGTGAGACTGTTCGTATGGATGAAGAAGAATTTTATAAAATGGCACGGTTTAGAAATTCTCGCTCTCTCCTAGTTCAATAATCCCCAAGGCATTCTGAGCCAAGCCCCCTTCCATCTTGCCTCTGCTCATTATGGCTCAGTGTCAACATCTTCCATCTGCCTCTTCCCCTTCTTCTGTCCTCTCTCGTATTTTCACAAACTTACCAAGTCGCGAATATGGAGGAGGGGAAAGAGCAGCTGAGGCTGCTTCTGTTTCTGCAGGCCAAGCTGTTCTTGCCAACTTGAACTCTAGGATGTATTATTTGCTATTCTTCCTGATTCATCAACCAGGAACAATAACAACAAGTTTGAAAAACCTACACGTGCCAGAAATACACCAAGGGTTATTTCAAAGAGTTTTCACTCTACAATGTGTTTTATCTAAAACCTCCAAAAAGATTTGCAAAAATCTCAGCCCCTTCAATTTCTGAACAAAGATGGGCAGGTTTCTCATGTCACTAGGTGAAAATGAAAATGTTTACTGTTCTTTTCATTTCTTATTTAAGGAGACTCCAGAACCAAGTGATACCGGAAGAAAATACCGAAACAAAAGGGACCACATGATCTGTAAAGTCATGTGCCTGTGCATTGCCTATTCGTCAACTATTGGTGGACTGACGACCATCACTGGAACTTCAACCAACTTGATCTTTGCTGAGCACTTCAACACGTAAGAAAAGAGACAAAACAAGCTTCTCTAAATCTGAAACCTGTTTTTACTTCCTTCCTTTTATAAAAGCACTTCAGACAACAACTGGGAATAATAAAAAACAGTTTAAAAGATCGACACATACATAAAATCAGTTCAGATCCAAGACAGATACCAACTGGGTTGCGTGTCAAGACCCTCAGGCCAACCCCCATTAGAATAAAGTAATACACACAGACACAGATTTTTTGTTTAAGGTTATTGGGCACAATTTTTTGGCCACAACTTCACTGATTACAGGAAATGTGAGCGGTATTGGCTTAGGCATTGGCAAAAGACTATATCGGACTCCTGCCTCCTTTGCAGGAAGTCTGTAAGGGTAAACCACCCAAAGGGGAGCTGCTTCGGGGGAACCCGCCTGCATCTCCCCCGGTGTTCCCAGAGGCCTGGCATGGCCCTAGCCCTTCAAGCGGACTTTGGACAAGATCCAGGCCCCAGATTCCTTTAACGGAATACCCTTGAAATGGAGGGGCAGGCGATGGCCGACCTCCCCTCCCCCACTCAACTATAAGTCAATGCCTAACAGCCAAACCTTACAAAGTTGTGACAATTGCTAAGAGGTAGGCAAAAACCAAGTGGCCAGTGCCAATTTGCCAAATGGAAAAAATTCCTACCTGGTCCCCATCCCAAGACGGCCCACCAACCGAAGTCCAAAGCAAGGCCAGAGGACACCTAAATTAAAGGGAGGGTGGGCAGGTGTTCGGCAGCACCAAGAAGGTGCTTGGCAGACTTCGCGCTGCCGCTTTTATACTTTCCCTCACGATTACCTGGTTTTAATTGATTGGACAATAGCCTTGGGTAATCATGGTGCCACCCTGGCATGAGGGCAACAGCCCACAGCCAGGACCATCTATTAAGATGATCCCACATAAAGTTTTTATATCCCAATCCAGCTCTGTCCCCCAAATATACTTAAGAGCCTACCCATGTGATGGTATTGTAGGTTAGTTGACCTTATTACTGCTGGGTCACATAAATCTCTCATAGATTAGCTAAACATTCAGGTGAGTCACATGATGATGCTCTTGCAGTTTAGCTGCCAACAACACTCCACTACAACTTCCACTTTACAAATCAATGATATTTTAACTGTGCAGTAAACAAAGAAGCAGAAGGCCAGAGAATTTCTGAACCACAATCACTATCTATCCATCCATGCTCTATAAAGAATTCCAAGCTTTGCAATTCCATTGTCTTTGTCCTTGATGTCCCAATGGTCAATATCTATCCAGAAATTTTAAGGCTCATCGTTATTTCAATGGGAGACATAAACACACGCTTAAATTCCTCCTGCTGTAATCAATGGAACTTAAAGTATTCAACTTTTGCTGGACTATGCACTGTTATTTCCATTGTAGAAATAGTAAACTGAAGCTGAGGGGAAGGGAATTTAGACTCAAAGATCCTTGTCCAACCGCCATGAACTCACAGGACAATACGGCATTCAAATAGACACAATATTACATTTGGAACACTTCACACAGGCCAGAAATGCAGAATGAAAAAAAAAGGAAAATAATGTCTAAAAACATTATTCTGCAGGTTTGCTCTCCCTCCTTTTAACAAACTCATTGAAATCACCGAGGCTGTCTTAGAAATGTTTTATAATTATAAACGATGGCGCGCCAGTTTTGCCCCAAGAAACTTTTCTCACAGCTGAAGATATATGATGTTTAACTTCATGCTATTTCTGAGGCAACTGCAATTTTTACACTTGATACTAATTGACAACAACCGCAGTATCAAGGATCATTCTGTCAGTTTCACTCTGCGTCCCAAATATGTCTAATCTGTTAAAGCGATTTCTAGTTGCCTGGAATATTGTCTATCTGCCACCTGTAATTTGCTAAAAATTGCATCATCCTAAACTGCATTTTACACAGGAGAATATATCATAGTTACTTTAAAGCAAATAAAATAAAAGCATACATATAATCAAATAAGCAAGGACACATTAAAGCCTTCAAACTTCATTACATGCAAGGCAAGGGAATAATAACCATACCAGAGGAAAACACATCTCCAACTAATTACCTATGTGATTCCACCCTGAACAACTAACAGTGCAGGCTTTCTTCTGAGGAAGCATACCTGGAATTGAGCTACAAAACTCTTTTTTGTTTATAGATGGGCATTTTGTTACGATCCCTGGTTTGATTACAGCTCCAGGATCATTTTTGCACTGATATGCAACACCATTGTTTTTGTTGGAGATCATAACAGCTGCTTTGCTGGATCAGACCAAAGCCTTTTTGTTGTTTAGTCATTTAGTCGTGTCCGACTCTTCGTGACCCCATGGACCAGAGCACACCAGGCACTTCTGTCTTCCACTGCCTCCTGCAGTTTGGTCAAACTCATGCTGGTAGCTTCGAGAACACTGTCCAGCCCTCTCGTCCTCTGTCGTCCCCTTCTCCTTGTGCCCTCCATCTTTGCCAACATCAGGGTCTTTTCCAGGGAGTCTTCTCTTCTCATGAGGTGGCCAAAGTATTGGAGCCTCAGCTTCACGATCTGTCCTTCCAGTGAGCACTCAGGGCTGATTTCCTTCAGAATGGACAGGTTTGATCTTCTTGCAGTCCATGGGACTCTCAAGAGTCTCCTCCAGCACCATAATTCAAAAGCATCAATTCTTCGGCAATCAGCCTTCTTTATGATCCAGCTTTCACTGGAGGTCTCCACCTACCTCAGCTAGTTGCCCAATCTCGCCTGGGGAGGCGTTGCCAAGGTGATCAGGCCAGGTAGGGGGAGGGACCACCCTGCCCACACAAGCACAATCTTTTGCCCAATGTGGGGCTCCAACCCACGATCCTGAGATTTCCCATCCCCAAGGGTTGGAGAAGAGATGGGGTCATCTCAGGGTCCAAAATTACCTAACTGCACCACTACTCACCTCTCACTTTCAGGTGGTTGTGCATTCTCTGGGTTGTAATTAGAGATGAGTGGATCAGCCTATTTCCAACTCCTGTCAGTTTCACAGAGTTTCATTCATGCCCTCCCACTTCAGCATCAACGTCAGTTTCACATGTTTTCATTCATAAGTTTATGCCCTCCCGCTTCTGCTTCCATCTCTAATTCTTCTTAAAAAAAGAACCCTCCCCACAAAAATATGCCTATTTGTATGCATTTTATTCCCTCTCCCTCCACAAAATACGCCTTTCCCAAAACATGCATTCTAATCTAAAATGTATATTTTTATATACACTATGGTAACATTTTTTTTTTTTTGAGTTTGAGACCATCTCACAAAATTCAGAATTGCATGAAAGCTGAAGGATAACTCCATTCTGAGCTGCATAATAGTCTAGGAGGTGTGAGTCAGGTCAGTTCACTTAGAAAATGTGGACTGAACTAAATCCCCGAGTCTTCCTAGTTGCAGCCGGCTGCCCATGGTATCTTTCAGAATCTAATAAACCACTTGAGTGAAGTGAAATGAAATGTGCAAGGAAGGAGAAAGGGAAGCATAGAAAGCAGCTGAATTGGAGCCAGATGACACAGCAACATGTGAAAAGGGCTATGGAATGCATACTCTCCAATATTTCTCTGATGAAAATAGGGGTGTCCTATTCAATAACAACAACAACAACAACCACAACCTGCCCACCTGACTGCGTTGCCCCAGCCACTCTGGGCAGCTTCCAACATATATAAAAACACAACGAAACATTAAACATTAAAAAAAAACTTCCCTACAAAGGGCTGCCTTCAGATGTATTATAAAGGTTGTATAGTTACTTATCCCCTTGGCTCGAGGTTCCACAACTCCATACCCTCCAACATTTCTCTGATGAAAATAGGGATGTCCAGTGCTTTTTTAATTTAAAAAAATGTTTAGGGGTACTCTCATTTTCCTATTCATATTGAAATTCTGCCCCTCAATGAGGTCAAACTTAGATTCACAAAATGTTTAGGGGTATGCGTTCCCCCAGGGGGGGAAAGCACAGGGGATGTCCTAAGGAAAAGGGGACATTCTGGGATCAAATCAGAAACTGGGACAGCTTCTGTAAATCCAGGACTGCCCCTGGAAAAAACGGGGACACTTGGTGGGCATGTGAATGCCCTCCCCTCACAGATTCATCTAGAACTGACCTTGCAGGGCTTTGGGTGCCAAAGCACACATTGATCCAAGCCTTTGACCAAACTGGATGTGGATTTGGGTAGGCTTCCCGCTCTGGCTTGTACTGTTGTTCATTGTGATGATGAGTGTACTGCTTTATTGGTTTTATGTACCAGGATTTTATTATGCATTATATGTTCCTGTTTTATCCTGCACCCTGCTCTGAGATTATTTTTTAATGAAGAGTGAGCTAAAAATCCCCTAAATAAATAAAGGGAGGGACATAAAACATAAACACAAGCCAATCAACAGAGGGAACATGACAGTGCCCAGAGTAAAGAACTATCAAAAGGCAAAAGGCATTAATATCGTCAGCTTTTCGTGTTACAGCTGCTCCTCTAGGCTCCATTTGGTTATGATTCAGAGTCACTCTCCATGGTGGTTTTGTGTGTTAATCTAACATAATATACAAAACCTTAAGAATGATCTTAAGATAATGAAAGCCCTGTTGCAGAGCAACAATCTTATCCCCAGGTCTGTCCTGATAAGCTTGGTCAAGGTCAGTACTGCAGGTATAAATCACTTAAATTCAAACATTTATTAATGCAGATTGCATGGCAACAGCCATGAGAAAGAAGGTGGGGATAGAAGGGAGCTGTTAAAACAGGTTATGCAGTCTTGTTTTTGTAGGATCCTATCAGTGTGATAAGAGACGCGGGTGGCACTGTGGTCTAAACCACAGAGCCTAGGGCTTGCTGATCAGAAGGTCGGCGGTTCGAATCCCCGCAATGGGGTGAGCTCCCATTGTTTGGTCCCTGCTCCTGCCAACCTAGCAGTTCGAAAGCACATCAAAGTGTAAGTAGATAAATAGGTACCGCTCTGGCGGGAAGGTAAACGGTGTTTCCATGCGCTGCTCTGGTTCGCCAGAAGTGGCTTAGTCATGCTGGCCACATGACCCGGAAGCTGTCTGTGGACAAACGCCGGCTCCCTCGGCCTATAGAGCGAGATGAGCGCCGCAACCCCAGAATCGTCTGTGACTGGACCTAACGGTCAGGGGTACCTTTACCTTTACTATCAGTGTGATAGTCCAAATCTCTAAGGTCAAACAGATCATCTTCAAAGTGTGTTTTTCTTGGGCAAAGAGGCTGCCTGAACAATCCTAGTTTGGGTATTATAGTTACATAAGCTTAAGCTGCAAACCATATTCCTCACTGGGTAGCACAGCCTCTGTATTTTCAAGTACACAGGGCCAGTGAACCTCCTGATTTTGGGCTGGTGCATTCATCCCCACAACATGCTGTGCCTTCGTTTTTCACACCGTGATGAATATTTTCTCCGAATGCTGATACCTTTACTGTGCCCTAAAGGACTTTAGTTTTTGCTAGATCGGGAGGACACTGTAAATCTCTGATCCCACACTGGGAAAGCACATTTCAGAGGAAATGTCAAGCAGTAGGAGTGTTGGCTTGAAGTCACATACATCGGAGTAGCTTTACCATTTCAAACATGAAACGGTGAGCAATGAGGAAGGAAAGCAAATTATTTCCCCACCCCCATACCCAAGAAGATGTCACTTGCTTTGGCCACCTATGCGTTCACACAGTAAGGTTGGGCATGATCAATGGGCCCTTGTTACCAGGCCAACTAACGACAGTGAAATGAGTTTTTGTTTCATTGAAGGTGGAAATAGTATTAGCACAGACCAGACTTTTTCTGTTGCAGCCAATTCTCACAGCCCATTCCATAGAAGCTGCAGCCCGACGGTGGATGCTTTCAAGTTCACCTTGGTATGCTGGGTAATTTTGGCATTCCGGATGACATTACTTTTGCTATCTGCCCTGGGAGAATCACACACAGATTCTCCAAAGGAGCAGGATCCCATCAAAGAAATTGCCTTGCCTATTTTGCAGCCCTCAAGTCAAATCTGACACCTTTGTCCGAGAGAGAGCTTAATAAAATCAAACAAAGCTCTTGTCTTAATGAAACCTTTCCTCATTATAGAAACTCTTTATGTTTGTTAAGCTGCGCATCTGTATCTGACTTTGACATGTGGCGAGTTCAGGCAATTGCTATGCGGAGAGGGTTCTGTCACTCAAGGGAACTTGCAATGTGTAACTTGTGTCAAGGTCCTTGTTTATACATCCCTGCCTCAGGAGGTTACACTGCAGATGTTAAGAGAACTGTAAAAGACAGTCAGCAACATATTTTCTACTTTGAGCCCCATCCACACTATAAATCTAAAGCACTTTTATACCACATGGTTGGCCCCCAATCATCCTGAGGACAGTAGTTTGTTAAGGGAGCTGGGAGTTGTTAGAAGACGTTAGAAGAAGTTGTTCCCCCCCACAGAGCTATCTAATAATAATAATATTAATAATAACTTTATTATTTGTACCCTGCCCATATGACATGGTTGCCCCAATCACTCTGGGCGGCTTCTAACATATATAAAAACATAACAAAATATTACACATTTGAAAGCTTCCCTATACAGGGCTGCCTTTAGAGTTCTTCTAAAGTTTATATAGTTACTCATCTCCTTGACATCTGATGGGAGGGCGCTCCACAAGGTGGGTGCTGCTACCGAGAAGGCCCTCTGAACTTCAAACTGTGGTTTATGGATTACTTAATTAACAATTACTTAATTATTAAGTGGTTTGTTCTGTTACATGGATAAGGTGGAGGAGGCCTTTTGTAAAATGCTGTAACATTAAATCCCATCAGTTGAACATTATACTGCTCAATTAACTGAGCTCAATCAATTATGTACATGGAGCTAGAATGAAGCCCATTGAAGTGCTTCATGGTTGTATTTATCATAGTACATTCAGCATTCATTGGGTAGTTTCTGATGACTAAAGCTAATTCCCTTAGCCAGGGTGGATCAGGAATTCGTTTCATCGTCTGGACTGACTGATGTCTAAAAGAGCTATGTGAGGGCTTTGTGACAGAGTCTTACCCAATTATTTTGGGGTATAGCGGTTGTGATATGATGGATCGCTTCATGCTCCCTAGTTGATTTGATTCCCACCACTTGGTGGCTGCAGAAGTCAGTGCAAGGAGATGCAATCCTAGTTGGCTGGTAGCAAACAAGAGCTCTAGACCAGCAGTATGGTTACACAAAGAGAGTAAACATCTCTTCAGTCTCTCAGTTCAGCCTCCGTAAAGCTGAAGTTCCTCACACAATAAAAAGCTTAGACCATATTACAAAGAGTGCGGTACTCAATAAATAAATACTAAATAAATTAGCAGAGTATTGGAATATTGAATATCTTGTTTAGTTTCAATTAAACAACACAGTAAAACGGCAATTTTCTCCTTAGCTTCAGAGTTCATTACTGTTAAAGAACAATGCTCTTCAGAACCTGGTAGAAACTTCAGTGTGACCCCAATACAATACAATACAATACAATACAATACAATATAATACAATCAACTACCAGTATATTTGCATTATAATATTTGATAATTGTAATCCTATTTTCTGATCTTGTTGTAAATAAAAATATTTTTAATAGCCACAGTAAAGGAGGTAAAACTCAGAACAGGATATGATGCATAAGTTGGTTAAGTCAAAGACGTGATCTTATCAGTGGATATGGAACTGGTAATTCATGTGCTGACTGCCACACAAATAGCCATATGCTATGGCTGAAGAAAAGATGGTGACCCAACATCAGTGTCTGGGTTACGAAGCATATAGTGGAGCTTTGGAATGTTCTGGTGTACTAAGACTCGAGAAAATATCCAACCTTGAAACAATGTCTGGTTTTTCAATATTTATATTTTCCTTTATATATCTATGTGTATATGTACATCTTCCTTGTGTGTATTTATCATGTAACTTTGCTCATATGACGGAACAAAAGAAAATTGCTGTCATTATAAGCCCTATTTGAGCATTCACTTCCTTTATGTGATCATAATCACGTAGCAAAGAGGAGAGGAAAACTGGCAAGTCCAGCCCTTCACTGGTGCCTCACATTCCCCAACTGTACAGGCCCTTTACAAGTTGAAGGGCAGACTTATGAAGTAAGGGGGCTCCTGTACTCATGCAAATCTCATGATTGAGAACCTCATTCAAATCCTATCATGTAGTACAGCCTTTGTCCATCTGGCTGGGGCAGATGGGAGTTGTAGCACAAAACTTCTGGAGACCACCAGGTTGATGAAGGCTGAGGCAGCATATTATGAATAGCTCTCGGGGAACATTTTGACATGATTTCAAAACCTTCCAAAAGATGGGGGAGACCACCAGCTCCACCCTGAATCACACTAGATACCTATGGTACTAATATGTCTCCCTCTCTTAAAAAGATAAGTGAGACCAAAAAAAGGGGGGGAGCCATAGGAAGTCAAGCAGTGAGATCAGGAACTCAGTGACACAGGGCCAGTGAGTTCACACTATTGTTGTTAAATGTGCAATGATGCCGTTGTCATTCAAATCTACATTTGAGGTGAAGTCATATTCCATCTTCATTTCCTGATAGAGCTGGTTTTCATATCTAAAACTGGACAGGGTGTAAGTGTATCAATACTTCAGCCCATCCCAGGGATCCTGTCTTAACTGGTATCTTGCTTTTCATATGCAATAGAGATGTCTTAACCTCAGTTTCTTTCTCATTTTTCCCCCAGGCGGTACCCAAGTTGTCAGTGCATCAATTTTGGAACCTGGTTTATTCTTTGCATCCCCATCACTCTTATTATACTGGTCCTTTCCTGGGTTTGGCTCCTGTGGCTTTTCTTGGGTTTCAAGTAAGTATAAATGCCCAGTGCAATCCATGTGGTGACAGTTGAGGTAGGGAGAATAGTATAGTGTAGACAATCATTTCATATTTTAGAATGAGAATGGGTGGTTTCATTCATGAAAATTCACCAGCAATTACTAGAGACACACTTTCACTCATGAAGGCCAAAGGTAGCCTATGTGGTTGTGAACTTCAGATGTTGTGAACTACGACTCCCATCTTTCTGATCATTGACCATGCTAGCTGGGGCTGATAGAAGTTGGAGTCTGCAACATCTGGATGGCATTACATTGGCTACATTTGGCTGTGACCCTCCAATATGGCCAATTATGGGAACTGGAGTCCAACAACTTTTGGAGGACACAGGTTCCTCATCCCTGTGGTATAGAAATAGGCATGCATTTTGGAAACTCAAAACCAGCCCAGTCCAAAATAATATTTGCATGTGGACTGATGGTGTTCATCATTCAGGACTTCTACATATGCAACCCACACTTATAGGGTGAAACCTTTGGGTGGAAAAGTTCTATTGTATAGCTGCTACAGTGAATAATCTTCTCAATGCTCTGGGTTGATAAGGTTTATCCCTCAAGTAAAGGGATAAAGACAGAGGTAGCTTGGACCCCAAAGAAGAATTATAATTCCAGATACCATTCCCCAAAAAGATGTGGTATAAGTCACAACAAATGATTTATAATAAGTGACATTCATCCTAACAGCTGGAAGTTGCATGACTGCTTTTGTTTAATAAATAGCAGATACGGAGAGAATTGGTATCTGAATGAGGAACATATTAGAATATAGGTTTAAATCCCCTGCCCATCACACCACAATCCTGATTTGACCACCTCACCACCCCAAACCCACAGCTACTATTTACTAAACAAACAAACAAACAAACAAACAAACAAACAAACAAAACCATGTAACTGAGAGTTGCACAGTTAATATCACATCAGATTTGACCTTCAGCATAACATTGCTTTCCCTTTTCACATACAAATGTCAGTATAAATAATTTCCCCAAGAATAGAGAGTATATTTTCCAAGATTTTCAGCAGGGATTTTGCTTTTGAGGTATTCAACATGGTGTCCTTCACCACTATCATTCCTATCATCCCTGTTCATTGGCCATTTTGGCTGAGGGTAATGGGAGCTAGCTACTCTCATTTATACAAAGGAAGCCCACCTGACTTCATGTCATTTTCTGTCTCTGCTATAAAGTATGTGCACCAAAACACCAAATTTGCCAATACATTACAATACACATACCATACATGATACTATAGTTTGACATAAAGCATTACGTTTCTGAATTACAACGCATTGGTTATTTCTGTTCCAAGGACTGTGGCTTGGATCCAGAGAGATGTGTAACCAGTTCCTCTTGCCAAAAAGGAGCTTTGAACTGCATTTTCAAAACAGATCCCCACATAGCAAGCCTCTTTTGAAACAAAACAGAATCTCCAAAGCAATTTGTGATACAAAATGGAGGGGAGTCGCCTCCTGGTCAAAGGAAGGGAGCCAAAAAAATCCCACTGAGCTCAGGCCTTTGGATCCAAGCCACAGGAAGAGAAACTCATACTTTAAATGTAAAAACCCCTTTACTGGTTATTCTTATTTCCATTTTAGTTTCAAAGAAATGTTCAAGTGTGGCAAGGAAAAGTCACCCAGGGAACAAGCCTCCGCACAGGTGATTAAAGAGGAATACAATAAACTTGGACCGATGAGGTAAGACAGACGGCTGAACCACAGGCACAATGCTACAATGATGTCAAAGCAAACATACTGAAAGGGCAATGTTGACACTCGCTGTTCTTCTGTTGCAGCTACCCAGAAATCATCACCCTTGTCCTCTTCATTCTAATGGCCCTGTTATGGTTCACTAGAGACCCTGGATTCATCTCCGGCTGGGCTTCATTATTTTCAGCGTAAGTTTATAAGCATCATTGTCCAGTTTCGAGGTGCTGGCATTATCTCTTGCTTGCAAATGAATCCGCGTTGATGGTAATGAAGATTTGTTTAGCTATCGTACTGGATGTGCTGACAATATCTGACTCTTGAGCCAAGGAGATAAGTAAATATACAACCTTTAGAAGACATCTGAAGGCAGCCTTGTATAGGGAAGGGTTTTTTAAAATAAACAACAACAACAACAACAACAACAACAACAACAACAACAACAACAACATATTTATACCCCACCCATCTGGCTGGGTTTCCCCAGCCACCCTGGATGGCTTCCAACAGAACATTAAAAACACGCCAAAACATCAAACATTAAAAACTTCCTTAAATAGGGCTGCCTTCAGATGTCTTCTAAAAGTCAGATAGTTGTTTATTTCCTTGACATCTGATGGGAGAGCTGATGCCACCACCGAGAAGGCCCTCTGCCTGGTTCCCTGTAACCTCACTTCTCACAGTGAGGGAACCGCCAGAAGGCTCTCGGAGCTGGACCTCAGTGTCCGGGCAGAACGATGTGGGTGGAGACGCTCCTTCAGGTTAAAATGCTTTATTATGTTTTTATATATATTGGAAGCCGCCCCAGAGTGGCTGGGGCAACCCAGTCAGTTGGGTGGGGTATAAATAATAAAGTTGTGGTGGAATAGGACATCCCTATTTTCATCGAATAAATGTTGGAGGGTATTCAATGCACTGAAACAGCACTGCAACAAAAATGGCCAGGGCCAGAGTGGGGGGAGGGCTATCCCATATTCTCTCTTGTAGATACACACATTTATACAGCATGCGCACATACAGACTCTCCTGAGTAACAGAGTAGGAAGAGCTGCAAAATTGCAGAGCAGTGAGGAATTTGCGGCAGGCCCGAATTAGACATTGGCTACTCCACATTCCACACATGCATGTACATGCTCACATACACATATAGCACACAGCACAAACACCACACAGAGGTATCACCCACAAAGAAAAAAACCCCTAGTGGGCCTTTTTAGGCCACCACAATCAGTAATAGTGTTAAGTTGTGGGTGAACATATCAGACGACACAGTGATTCTTCAAACAGCTCTTGTTTATTCACAGGCCAGAACAGAACTGAACTGAAGGGTTCAGCCAGCCTGCTTATATAGAGCTCCACTAGAATGCAACAGTAACCATTTTCTGTAGCTATCCAATCACTGAACGTCACTTTCAATCCCTTATTTGCATATGTGGAACTGAGTGAAAACTATCTACAGTATCCCCCTGCTGGCCCAGCGTGAGAACTTCAGTACATAACAAATAGTGCCTACCATTTTTACCGAAGTCAGCCACAGCCATGGTGGTTATATCTAATATCTGTTTCAGTCTATGCCATCCCCACTCAGCCTCACAACTAGTGCACTGCTTCTCATGGGGACAGATTTTTATTTATCCATAATGAACCCGAAGCACCATTATATTTCATTTTTGAAAACCCAAGAAGCTGTACCTCAAATAATGAACAGCGATGTGTGCCTAAGGCTCCACTCTGTACGTGGAAATCAGTTCTACTTCAAGTTAAACCTATTCGGGGTTGGACCATAAATCACACCTTCAAATATCCCCAGTTCTTGTCTCTTTGTAATGTTTTCTTGCATAGCACACATAACTTCTTCAGTTGTTTCAAATACCTGCTGTTTAGATATTACAATCATTGGGCAGGGCTGTTTTCGAGTGCTTCTGTGAGGAAGTTGCAGTACTAAATTTATCATTGCATGGACAGGTGGAGTCCCCCAAACCCTGGGCGGCCCCCGTGTGGAATAACGACTCAAGACAACGTGATATGGGATTAAAATTGGCCACAACTTTATTGTGTTTCAGATGTGGTTAGACCTTGCCTAAGGCATTGGGCATTTATCCCTTCTAGTCCCCCGCCGGGAATCTGGGGGACATCAGGGTTATCCAGTTGGGGGGGGGGAGTATGGGCTGGCTCTGGAGATCATATGTTCAAGCAGAGAGAGCCTGCCCCTGTTTCGCCACCATCGCAGGGGAGAGCAATGACAACCTCTAGGCGTACGGTCAAAGCCTCCCCTCAAAACAACCCCTTTAACGGGGAACCCTGGTATCGCCGTCGCAAAGAGGAGGGGGGCATGAGTCACCGCTACATGCCCACCCCCATTTAGGGAAGATAGACTAAAGGATCCTGCCCAAGGCCTGAAACTGCCAAAGTTGTGACGTTTTGCTATGGGGAAGGCAAACCTGCCAATGCAGGAAAATTCCTTTCCGGCCCTTCAACAGCGACCTTGATGTAGCAGCGCCCGCGTACCTGTGGAGAAAAGGTTAACCTGCAAAAGAAGTCTTAACTGAGGGTGGGTAGGGTGGGAGAAGCTCTGGAGCCAACTGACGATTCCCAGGTCAGATCCTCGCCCTATTATGTGGGCAGGTGGTCCCTCCTCCTACCTGGCCAGATCACCTTGGCAACGCCTCCCCAGGCGGGATTGGGCAACTGGCTGAGGTAGGCGGAGACCTCCAGGTATCCCACCTCGGGGAAGGTGAAGCCAAGCCTGTGCTAATGGTGCCGCATAGGGTCCAGGGGGCTGCGCGCCACCACGCAAAGGGCACCCCCCCATTTAATGTGGGGAGCAGTCATTACTATATATGTAGTGTGACTGTATTTCTTGCACTTACTGAGGACTCAGCTACGTTTGTCAAAAAACAGTGTTCTGAATGAGATGCAAACATGCAACACCAGGTGGCGCTGCGCAGCACAAAACTTTTCTGTGCGATTTTACATAGCATTTTTTTACCTTTTGTTATAACGATTTAATTTATGACTTACAGTATTTATAGCAGGTTCCCCCCGACTCCCGTGTGTAGATTCACCTTGAGTTGGCAGACCCTACAGTGCTCAAACATATTTGCTGTTCAGCATAACTTTCCAGGCACCTGGCCTGAAAAAGTTTTAACCTTTGAATAAGAGGGGAATTCAACAGTTTCCCCTTTTCTGCTCCGTCATGGGTGAAATTTTTCTCAGCTGAGTCAAATGATTGGCTGGGGAAAGTGGCTGAGGCAGGATATAGCACTTTGCCTAAGAGGTGACAGAGAAATAGCTCCAATTGTTCTTCTCCAGCTGGGCATTTTGATATTTGCTATATTGTCGGTCAGGGCAGATGCCAATGAATAGTTCCATCACCTCAAGAACTTCTGTCTGCGGAATAGAACTTCCTCTCATACTTCTTTCCTCATGTACCTCCCCCATGCCCCCTAAATGCATTCTGGGTTCCCCCCCAACCTTCCGCAGCAGAGGGCAAGGGGGCACAAGGAGAGGGACGGACAAACAGAAATTAATGTATTTTATGGCTTGTTTCTTGTAAGCATAGAAGATTGTCTCTGTTTGTTGCCGTTTATTGCTACGCATTCTCTCAGTGGTCAAACCCATCTTCTCTTCAGTTTGCAATTGCTGATTCTCAGGCCTAACAGAATGGATTTCAGCACCTGTTGCCATCTTATTTCTAAGTATCAGTGAATTATTTAGGGACCATAAAAAAAACCCACACAGACTGGCGCATTGCAATTATTTTATCTTCTAGCAAAGCAGTATGGGAGGTGTACGATCCTCACCTCTTATAAAGCAGAGCCTTTAGAGAGAAGTCCTAGTGATTTATTCTGAGATCGAAGAAGTCACTGACTTGGTCATCTCACATAACATTTGTAGCCTACTATGGATGCAAAAAGCTCTCATGGTAAATGGGCTTTAACAAAACAGATGCTGCTAATATGAAAAAGCAGATATTTATTATTGCATTCTGTCCATTTTTACCGTAATATATATATATATATATATATATATTATAATATATATATATATATATATATATAATATAATATATATATATAATATATATAATATATATATAATATATATATATATATACACACATACAATCCTTTTGACTCTCCGCCAATGTTTTCCCCAAGTCCATTTTCATTTGGGACTAATTGTAAGCATGTATCATTCTACTTTAAAAGAAACCATTTTTATAGCATAATATATCCAGCCTAACCTGATAAAATCAGAAGCACTTAATTATATTGCTAGGGCATAGTCTGAAGTCTGGTCCTGGGCAGTGTTTGAGTTGGTATTCACCCAGAAAGCACATGTTTGCAGCCTTGATATCCATTATAGATGGGGAATAAATGCAAAAGAATAAATAAATGATGTCAAGATATAACAAATGGACATTTCCTTTCTTTTTCTTTTTTGCTGTCTAGATTTTGTTTGCATCCATATGCCCGTGGTTACACTTAACATTTTTAATTTTCCTCAAAATATCTAAATGAGCTTTTCATTTTTGAAGGTTTTATTAGCCTCACTGTGTAGATACCCTTTATATTTTGTCTGCAAGCTAAAGTTTCACATGGAAATGGAAAGTTCATTCAAGTGTTTGGCACGTTTCCCTGTATTATTAAATCTGATTAAGAACATCACACACAAACATATCGTTTGCTGATTTCATTTTTAAACATTATTTACATTTACTCCTGTAAAGTGTAGAGTTACCATAGCAACACTTGAGATGGTAAGAACCTGAACAGAATAGTTCACGTGAGGCTTGCCACGACTCCCGTTTCTTGTGGGCATTTCAGATTAACTCATTAAAAACAAATGCTTCGGCTAACTTTATGTCACTGCAATAGACGCAAGATAATATTGCCAAGGCAACTATCTGTAAACAAACAATAAACGCCCATAAGATGGCAAAAGTTAATTTGTTTCCAAAATAGGTTTTATCTTAAATAATTGCAAATGCAGTAAATAAAGAGCCCACTGGTAATATATCAGTGGTTCGGTGTTCGTTTTTCTCTCTTTCCAAAATAGATTTTACCTTAAATAATTGCAAACGCAGTAATAAAGAGTCCACTTGTGATGTATCAGTTGTTCAGTGTTCGGACGTCGCTCCAGTAATCAGACGTTTCGTCCCCAAAAGTCTTAGTCATCAAGCTTTGTAGTAAATAATATACAGTGGTACCTCAGGTTAAGAACTTAATTTGTTCTGGAGATCCGTTCTTAACCTGAAACTGTTCTTAACCTGAGGTACCACTTTAGCTAATGGGGCCTCCCGCTACCTGCGCGCAGCCACCAGGCAATTTCTGTTTTTATCCTGAAGCAAAGTTCTTAACCCGAGGTACTATTTCTGGGTTAGCAGAGTCTGTAACCTGAAGCATATGTAACCTGAAGCATCTGCAGCCGGAGGTACCACTGTACAACAGAAGACATTATATAAACGGCTTAAAGCAGGGGTGTATCTCTCCCCATCAGCATGTTTCCATCGGGAGCAACATAGAAAGAGGACGGTATCCTTCAGTTTGTTAACCCTCTTGAAGGTTACATTTCATCACTTCTGTCTCCTGTTGAGCCTCAGAAATGGAAAGGAGGAGGTTTTTGACCTCAAGCCAGTGTCAACTACAGCTATATTATGGGATGTGGGTGGCACTGTGGTGTAAACCACTGAGCCTCTTGGGCTTGCCGATCAGGGTGACCTCCCGTTGCTCTGTCCCAACTCCTGCCAACCTAGCAGTTTGAAAGCATGCCAGTGCAACTAGATAAATAGGTACCGCTGCGGCAGGAAGGTAAACGGCATTTCCGTGCACTCTGGTTTCTATCACGATGTCCCATTGCACCAGAAGTGGTTTAGTCTTCTGGCCACATAACCCGGAAAGCTGCCTGTGGACAAACGCTGGCTCCCTCAGCCTGAAAGCGAGATGAGCACCACAACTCACCTTTGACTGGACTTAACTGTCCAGGGGTCCTTTACCTTTTACCTTTACAGCTATATTACCTGCACAGGTGTTGAGTTCTTCTGGAGAGGTTATTGTCTCTGGCCCACCCAATCTGATCTCAAGGAACGCCCTTCACAGTAATGCTACTCAGATAGGGATTCCCTACCAAGGAAGGCTCATGATGACCTTTCACCCATAGGCGACCCCTCATTTATTTATTTATTTATTTATTTAAATAAACCTCTGGCCACTGAGGTGACTTGCTTTTCTCAGCTGCTCTGTGCTTTGGTCTCATTTATTTTGCTTTTATTGTGTATTAATTGCCTGCCTTTTTTCAGAATAAAACCTGCTATTATTTATTTTTATATGGTTTTATTGTGCTATTGCTGGGTTATTTATTGTTAGTCAAATTGAGCATTATTTGTAAATGTGGAAAACAAAAATAAATAGATTAAGCATACTTTGGTTGAATTTAAACTACGGTCATGGTTAATTCATGCTCTGTTCATCTTTGCTATTTTAAAATATAATTGCAAATTGGCATATCATTTGAAATTAATGTTTGTATAGTTATTTTTAAAGGGAAGCTTTAATCTGCCTTTCTGCTGGATCAGTGCCACCCTACTAGACCATGGCTCAGAGAGTCACAGTGCAGTTCATCAGTTCGCACTGCCAATGGCAAGGAATTATGGGGAAACATGTCCCACAATATCTGCAGGGCCAGATGTTTCCCATCCCTGCCAAATAGAAATTTAATGTGTTTACCGTCACCTCAAAATATCTTTCCAAACACTGGTAATGTCTGATATTATTGCTAAAGAATCAGAATTTTCTAGTGTGATATTTGTGGACCAACTGAAACATTGGCTCTTTCCCCAGATACCCAGGATTTGCTACCGATTCAACAGCTGCCTTAATGATTGGCCTCCTCTTCTTCATCATTCCAGCAAAAACATTGTCTAGAACTTCAAATGGAGAAAACAGTTGAGTATACATCCATGACTTTTTCCTCCTTCGCACAGGTATAAAGGCTCGTCCACACTCCTTCTCATCCTGTGCCTAGAAAGCATGGGTACGAGCAATTCCCCTCTGGCCTCTCTCCCTTTCCCAGGGAAAAACCTGCTCTTTAGCGATAAATTGGAACAAACTGAAAACCCGAATTGCCATTTGCTCCAACTGAACACTAAAGAGCAGTTTTCCCTGGGGGGAAGTAGCGAGACAAGAGGAAGTGTGGATATAAACCCTAAGTTAATATTGTAACTGAGAGCAGATTATAACATGGCGATATTTTGAGCTTCTCTTCAAAGTCATCCA
Source organism: Podarcis filfolensis (assembly GCF_964270895.1). Lineage (NCBI taxonomy): Eukaryota > Metazoa > Chordata > Lepidosauria > Squamata > Lacertidae > Podarcis > Podarcis filfolensis. Next base: position 18,851,483 of record NC_139612.1, read on the forward strand.
GACTTCTGCTGTTGGGTGGATGGACTTGAATCATAGAACTGTAGAGTTGGAGGGACCCCGAGGGTCATCTAGTTCAACTCTCTGCAATGCAGGAATTTCAGCGGAAGCATCCATGACAAGTGGCCACCCAACCTCTTCTTAAAAACCTCCAAGGAAGGAGAGTCCACCACCTCTTATGGGAGTCAGTTCCACTCTTGAACAGCTCTTACTGTCAGAAAGTTCTTCCCAATGTTTAGTTCTTGTAACTTGAAGCCATTGGTTCAAGTCCTACTTTCCAGAGCAGGAGAAAAGAATTAGCTTCCAGAAAACAATTACAGGCAGAATCCCGATGCATCCCAAGCTCTGCGTACATTGCAGAGCAGATGTGGAGCTCTCATAATCACGTAAAAGGTAAAGGGACCCCTGACCGTTAGGTCTAGTCGTGGACGACTCTGGGGTTGTGGCACTCATCTCGCTTTACTGGCCAAGGGAGCTGGCGTACAGCTTCCGGGTCATGTGGCCAGCATGACTAAGCTGCTTCTGGTGAACCAGAGCAGTGCACGGAAATGCCGTTTACCTTTCCGCTGGAGCGGTACCTATTTATCTACTTGCACTTGACGTGCTTTCGAACTGCTAGGTTGGCAGGAGCCAGGACCGAGCAACGGGAGCTCACCCCATCGTGGGGATTCGAACTGCCGACCTTCTGATCGGCACGCCCAAGAGGCTCAATGGTTTAGACCACAGCGCCACCTGCATCCCATAATATAGCTGTAGTTGACACTGGCTTGAGGTCAAAAACCTCCTCTTTTCCATATCTGTGGTTTAGACCACAGCACCACCCGCGTCCCATTTTCTAATAAGAGAGTTCCATTTTCTAACAAGAGAGTTCTTCATTCATTTTCCATGATGGTTACCAATTCCAACACAGGAAGAGCCTGCTGGATCAGGCCAATGGCTCAGCTGCTCCATCATCCTGTTCTCACAGTGGCTGACCAGATGCCTATGGGAAGCCCAAATACAGCACTCTTCCCATATGAACCAGCTCCTGCAATGCAAAGGCATGAGAAAGTCAGATGACTCAGAATAGCTCTGTGTGAAACAGTAGTAGAAATATAATGCAATGGGCTTTCCCTCCTCAGATCTTTACAGACATTCTTTTTTTTATTATTCCCCTCCTCTAGTTGTTTTTGATTACACTCCACTGATAACTTGGAAAGAATTTCAAGCCTGCATGCCCTGGGAAATTGCCATCCTCGTTGGTGGAGGGTTTGCGCTGGCAGATGGCTGCGAGGTAATACAGATTTTTGCAACATATTCAATCAATAATAATAACAACAATATTCTTAAGCTGTAGCTGGTTTGCAAGAAAATTGCAGAGGACGAGCTGAAAAGTTGTCCGGTGTTATTCCACTAGTAATATTTATCTTATAATGGAACAACAGTTAAGCGAGAAATGGAAGGGAATTGTTGTTCAAGAAGTTAGGGGGAATTTGGAGGGTTAGTTCCTTTGCTTGGTAAAATGATGTCTCTGAAAACGGTTTCATTTTGACTGTTATTATCACCGTTGTCATTAAATAGATTTCTAGTCCACCTTCTGGAGTGTGTTGCTGCTTGCTACAAATCCATAAAATAAAGTATTAGCACGTCAAGATTTAAAACAGCTGTAAAAACAATTGGCAGCATTAAAATAAAACTGTTCTTAAATATGACCATAAAATTACCCAGGTGCGGGCCAGGATTTAATAAAAGAAAAATTATGCACAGAAGTGTGGGGTGCTAAGCCTTATTCAATGAAGTAAAGAATAGTCTCAACTGCTTTGGGCAAACAGCTTTGGCTGTTTGTTGCTTAGAGGACCATCTCCTATACCGAGGGTGGCTAAGTTTCAACTTCTGGATGTTGTTGGATTCCAGCTCCCAACCAGCCCCAACTAGCCTGACTAATGCTCATGGAAGTTGTAGTTCAGCAAGCATCTGGAGGGTTTGTACCTTGGTCCTACAACATGTCATCTTCTCCTCAAGATGAGTGCATGTAGCGTGGACTTTGTTGTGGCCTCTTGCTTGGATCATGAGCACAGCACAAAGTTAGCTTCTTAAGCCAAGATGATGACAAGCTTCTTGCACAAATGTGTAGCCCCTCTGCTCCCAGTTCACTTCTCCCTTTTTGCAACCAACCAAATAGGCCATGAAGTCATAGTCAACCATAACTATAAATGGCAACTATGGCTAATATGATTTGTGCTTATGATGTTTTCAGGGTGGTTACACACTTGCAATACCATCTGCTCCTGCAAAATGTTTTGGGGCAGTGACTGCTGCTTTTTTTGCAGTAGTGCATGTCCCGTAGTTTCCTTTTAAAATCCATTAACTTTTCTTCTTCTTTGGCAATCACTCGTAGCTGAGTAAGATTGTCTTCCATGAATGTGGTCTTAACAGTTTGTCCATAAGTAACTGTGGAGGCCAATTCTGGATCCGCACATCCTTCCACAGTGGGGACATAGGTTTCTGGGCGGGACTTGATCACAGTGAGGATTTGTCCTCCATTCCTTCCTCTTAGCTCATTTCTCCCTTTTGTCCTGAATTCGTGTTTCTTCAAAGTCCATGACACCTTTGGTGAAGGCAGTTCTCCAGTTGGAGCGCTCACAGGCCCGTGTTTCCCAGTTGTCTGTGTTTATACTACATTTTTTGAGATTAGCCTTGATAGTGTATTTAAACCTCTGTTGTTGTCCACCAGCATTGTTTACCTGTAGTAGTAGTAGTAGTAATAATAATAATAATAATAATAATAATAATAATAATAATAATAATAATTTTATGATTTATACCCCGCCTATCTGACTGGGTTGCCTCAGCCTGGGTTGCCTCAGCCACCCTGGGCAGCTTCAAACACATGTAAAAACATAATCAAACATTAAAAACTTCCTGATAGTTCTGTAGTGCAAAAGTGCCCATCCAGATGGAAATAATGTGGTAACATTGAGAAAGCATTGCAGAACTAATAAAAAAAGACTCCACCATTAATGCACTATTATTCTGTCAAAGGCATGTTACAGAATACATCTGCAAAAAAACACACAAAACAACAACAACACACACACAAATACCAGTTTGGAGGGCCCTCTTTTGAACACCCGCCTCAACTCTTTTGTCAATGGCTTGTGAATTCAGACACAGCAGGAAACCAAAGTTGGCACAAACTCACCAGCTTCAGCCGGTAGTTTGATATCCTGTTTGGCAGCCCCTCACAAACCAACAATAAGTTCAGACATAAGACTAAAGCATGGTTGACCATGAATGCAGCTTACTTATACCCATGGTTGTGCTACTCAGAAGCCAACCTCAATTAGTTCAATGGGATTTACTCCATAGTAAATGTGTATAGGCTTTCACCCATAGCCATTTATATCAAGGGTAGTCAGATGTTGTTGGGCTATAACTCCCATCTTCCATGCCCATTGGCCATGTTGGCTGGGGCTGATGGGAATCCAACAACAGCTGGATGGCACTATGTCGGCTAGCCCCAACTTACATGGTGAAAATGTGTTATCTGCCAGAAGTTGAGCATCTTGGCATGCATTTAATATGGAGGAAAACACATTGAGGGGCCCTGGAATCCTATTAGAGTTCAGTTACTTACAGGTATCGATCCTGTGTATTGATAGGCTAACAGATTCTGCAAATGCCGTACTTGTGAAAAAATATGTATGCATTAAATTACATTGGCGGATAACTGTGCTAACGTTCCTTTTCACAGGTCTCAAAACTCTCAGAGTGGATAGGAAGTAAATTAACTCCTTTGGGATCACTGCCCATATGGCTGACTATCCTCATTTCATCACTGATTGTCACCACAATAACTGAAGTAGCCAGCAATCCTGCCACTATCACAATATTTTTGCCTATCCTAGCCCCACTGGTGAGTAACCCTTCCAAGAAACTGGTTTGGTTTGCCCATTCACAATTAAAGTGGTTAAAGATGAGCAAAAAGATGGAGTTTCCACCCTTTCAAAGCGTGCTCTAATTGGGTGTCTGTGTGTTTGACTTAGTGAGCTGGGAATATCGAACCAGTGAGTGGTAGTTTAGTTAATTCTAGATTAAAGAGTATGATGTTGTGTCTAGGCATTCTATGGAAGCAAGGAAATAATAATAAAAGATCCATATTTCCTATGGATCTTAAGGGATAGCAATGCATCAAATATAAAGCATCAGTAATTATGTCCCACTGCCTTCAAGGAAGCATGTGTCCCAATGCACAAACAGTGATACTGCATGGATCTTTATGTGTTCAGGGATGCGGGTTTCTTTTCTGCGTGCCTGTATTCACTTTGCCTCTATAAATCCAATTTTATTTTTAAAGACTTTAAATCCCACAGATCATAGGATCACCGTGGCTATTTTAGCTGTGGGCTCTTGTAAGGTGTTCTGCTCCTCAGCCTAGTAAAGTGGAGGAATGTATTCAGGGTCCTTTAAATACTTCAGTTAACATTATGTGTTCATGCAGGGAATCTGTGGACCTGCAGATCCAGCTCCTGACAGCCCCAGAAGCCATAACCAATGGCCAGGGGTAACAGTGGATGTTGTAGTCTAGCGCCACCTGGTTCCCCATGTCTGCTTTTGTGATCACAGCCTTTGGCTCTAGCTTGCATTTTAATTCTGTCTCAGATAAGTGCTTCTTTCCGTGAATGTGAACCATGACTTTCTGTTTCCTCCTCTAACAGGCTGAAGCCATCCATGTGAACCCCCTGTATATATTGATCCCCTCCACCCTCTGCACTTCGTTCGCGTTCCTTCTACCTGTAGCAAATCCGCCCAATGCCATTGTATTTGCATATGGTCACCTGAAAGTTATCGACATGGTAAGTCGAGGGCAAATAACACACACCATGCTGACTTTTTTTGTAATAATAATAGCATCCTTTTCTGGCGTGCTCAGAACCCTTATTATACATCATCTCACTTATTCTTAAGGAAGTAAGAAGAGCCCAGTAATCTTATCTTGTTCAGTGTCTTGCTTTCCACAGACACCAACCAGGTGGCTCTAGAAAGCCCATGAGGAAGACCTGAAGACAATAGTCCTTTCGTATTGTTGTTGTCTGGAAACTAGTATGTTCCGCACAGTAGTAGTTCCGCACAGCCATCATGACTTACAGCCACTCATACACCCATTTATTGTGAATTTGTCTAATGCTCTTTCAAAACCATCTAGGATGTTTATTTACTTAACACATACCACCTTTCCTCCAACCAACTCTAGGCAGAATACATAGTTCTCCCCAGTGGCTTGCGGTCAGTGGACTAGGCTAGTCCCCTAAAAGTTCCCGGTAAATCAGAGTAGAGAAGGAGGTGCGATGCTCCAAGGGGATCCAAAAGCCCTCCTGCCACCTTCTCAAAGCCTGTCCAGCTTTGGGAAGGAGGTGTGATGCTCACATGCAACGTCTCCTCACCACCACCACAATTGCACTTGCAAGCTGGCACCCCTACGAAAAATTTCACTGCATGCCACTGTTTCTTTCGTCCTCTTGTCACAACAGCCCTGTGAGGGAGGTTAGGCTGCGGTTTAGGCAGCCCAAGGTCACTCAGTAAAGCTGCATGGTTGGGTACAATTTAAACTCGTGTCTCTGTAATACTAGTCCACCACTCTGATCCAGGGGTGAGGGACCTTTTTGGCTCTGTGGGACATCCTCTGTATCACATCCTTGCCTCATGAGAGACCTAGTCTAAAACCGCCTGATGGGTTCGTGACCACTCTGAGATTTGAACCTGGAATTTTCTAGTTTCCAGATCGTAACTGTGGTGCAAATTGTGATTTTGCCAAATTTCTTGATCAAATTGGGGCTTTCTGTTTCAATTGGTAAAAAGATTCTCTCCTTACCCTCCCCCTTTTCTTTTAGGTAAAAGCCGGTTTGGGTATCAATATCATCGGAGTTGCTGTTGTCATGCTTGCTGTCATGACATGGGGGGTGCCCATGTTTGAACTCAATACATATCCTAGTTGGGCACCTGCTATTGCTAACAGAACCGGACTTTAAGAATGGAGTAGCAGCTTCTTTTTCTCAATCCGCCTTCCCATGCTGTGCTTCTTGTTTACTCTTCCCAAGGATCAACACATCTGCACTGAAGACGGTAAACCAAGACTCTTGCAGTCTCGATACTGCAATGGCAAGCGAGTCTGTGCAAGTGTCCGATCAGTTTGGATTTCACTCATCAGGGTTGGGAAGTTTGCAACGGTGGTTATGCACATTCATTATGAATGCTGATTTGCCCCCGTTTTTAGGGTCACCAAATAATGTAGGTTTATGACTATAGGGGTGCTGGGATAAGAGCGTGGTGGGTGGGTAGACAGATAGCTGGATCAATAGATTTTAAAATGCTGGAAGGCCATTATTTCAAGCTTATGGCCAATGTGTCTTCCAGTCCCAACATGTGCACTGAAGCATTCTATGCGTGCCTTATAAGTCAGAGCTACATGATCACTTCACATGGAGCATGTTGTGCCATACACTTGTTCCACGTAAGCCTACTTGCTCGAGGATGATTGCTGCTGGAATCTGATAGGAAGATCTTTTCCAAGATAATCAATGAATGACTGAAATTTCAGATGATCATGCTGTGGGAAGAACTACCCATCGGCCAGAGAAGAGGCAGCTTGCATCTCTGCCTCCATTCCACTCACGGATGCTGGCTTATGTGTGTTTGGGAATCGCGTGTGTGCTCATTGCAATCTATTTTAAACTTTTAAAACTCTTTTAAGCGACAAAGACCTAGGTGTGGTAACTAGCATGTTCTGCACTGGAAGCTAGACACAGCAGCCAGTCGTGGGCATGAGATGATGAGAGAAACCATCATGATCCAATGGGAAGTTTATATATTATTATTTTAAAACCAGAAGAGCTTACCACATTGTATTGATTCTGTCTGGATTAGTTCTGCCAGAATCAATCATAGTAATAAATGTGCCAAAGTGTGAGACAATAGGATCCTTATTGCTGTATTTCTTGAGCTAAATATTAAGCACCTTTTCTATTATTCCAGGGGTGTGGGACCTCTTTTAGCTTGAGGGGCACATTCTGCTGTGGGTAACATGTCAGTGAAGGGGGGGAGGGGGCCCAAACTGGGCAGAGCAATTCATGTGACACTTACCCTTGTACTGTAGACTACATTCCAGCCACACAAAAGCCAAGTAGGGTAGGGCACACATACTGTATCTATCCATCACCTGCCCAGGTATCATTTTTTAGACTGGTTCCCCTCTATTGCCTCCATAATGATGGGAAAGGGCTGTTGCTCAGAGGCAAAGGCATACATTACTCACAAAAAGTCCAAGGTCATCCCTCTTTAGCTAGGGTTGGAAAAGGCACCTGTTTAAGACCCTGGAGTATAGAAAATATCGACTTGGTCCAATTTAGTGTAAGGCACCTTAGCAGCGATGGCTGTTCTGCATAGCATTCATATAGTAGTATGGGGGACGTGGGAAATGGGATTGGTGGACCAGATTGATCTACTGTAAATGGGGCAGGCAGCAAAGAGAAGTGTAGCTTTCAATACACGAGGGTGTTGGCATTGCAGCAGATGTGAAGCTTCTCTGGTTTGAGGCTCTGCTCACCTGGATCAGAGTCAGAATCAGGACCAGCTTTTGTGTCCCCATAGGACTCTATCTGTGCAAGGCAGCCAAGGCAGAACTTCATATTGCAACTGATGTCAAGATCACACTGGTGTTTTCTGCAACAAAGATGTGGTGTGTGGAATAATGCATGCATGTGAATATTTTTATTTTTATTATTGTTATTGCTAATATTATTATTATTACATCTGTGTACACCCTGACCTCACTGTTTGAGAAGAAGTGGTTTGAATACTGTGGACTCAAACTGTTTTTAATCTTGCAACTCTCCAGGCTAATTTGCACCAGGTAAAAGAGTTCACAAACAACAGGAGCCCTTTATCATTGTCATCTTAGGTCATATCAGAAAGTCCTGTTGCATCACTTGGGCTTTTATAATGGACCAAACTTGCAACTTGCAATGGGGAGGATTTTCACACTGTTTTGTTTGGGTATGATAGTGTTTTATGTGCCATTTTACCTTTATGAACAGAGCAAATTATAATTGACAATAAAAGTGGAAATTCAAGTGAGATGTGTTGGTACATGTCATTAGGGTGTTGTGTATTATTATTACTATTATTGTGTATTCTCCTTCTTTATTAAATTTGCATTCTGCCCTTCATCCAAAATCACAGGGCAATTCACAACATAAAAATACATAATGGGACACAAAATGCATAATAAAAACAAGAACCAAAGCAAAAACAAACCAATGAGTGTAACCCCAATCAGGAGCAGGAAACCTCCCATCCATTTGGTCTAGGGAACCACCCACTAACAGTCTTCTTTGGAATGAGCTTCAGTTTTTGGGCTTTTGCCCAGTCTATTACTGAGGCAAAAAAATGGTCCAGCACAGCCACTGCCACACCTGTAGGTGTAGAAGAGAAGAGCTGTGTGTCATCAGCATATTGCTGACAACGTACTCCAAAACTCCAAATAACCCCACTCAGCAGTTTCATGTAGATGTAAACAGCATAGGGGATGAAATTGAACCCTGAGGAACACCACACTGAAGGCTCTATGGAGCTGAAGAGCACTCCTCAATCATCACCCTCCTGAAATGGCCATCCAAGTAAGACTAGAACCACAGTAACTTGGACAGCCGCTCCAGAAAGATATTGTGATCGATGGTATCAAAAGCCACTGAGAGGTCAAGGAGAATGAACAAGGACACATTTCCCCTGTCTCTTTCCCAAGAGAGCTCATCATACAGGGCAACCAAAGCAGTTTCCATGCCTAAACCCCAATTGAAATGGATCTAGAAAATCAGTTTCCTGCAAGGGTGGCTGGATCTGGTCCATGACTACACCACCATCTTGCCCAAGAAGGGGAGACTGGCAATCCATAATCAGATCATGGATGAGAGAGGTCATACTCTGAGTTGACCTGGCACTCAGCAACAACAACCGCAGACCTGAGAGCTGGCTGATAGAACAACCGCAATTCCCCAGATTAGAAGAGGGGCTGTCACACAGCACAGTCACTGCCTTACCCAGCCTGCCCCACCCCTACCCGCACCATACCTCCCCTTGCCCAGAAGTACTGCGGTCAAGGTTACCTCTGATCTCCTCTCTTCCCAGGAACATCCTACATCCCTTAATGTAAAAACAACTAAAACCCCAAATTTAAAAACACACAAGTTAAAAGCAGTTGAAAAACAATTTGAAGAAGAAGAAGAAGAAGAGTTTGGATTTGATATCCCGCTTTATCACTACCCTAAGGAGTCTCAAAGCGGTTAACAATCTCCTTTCCCTTCCTCCCTCACAACAAACACTCTGTGAGGTGAGTGGGGCTGAGAGACTTCAGAGAAGTGTGACTAGCCCAAAGTCACCCAGCAGCTGCATGTGGAGGAGCGGGGACACGAACCCGGTTCACCAGATTACGAGTCCACTGCTCCTAACCACTACACCACACTGGCTCTCATTTGAAACATTTTAAATTAAAACAGGGCAATTAAAACAGCAACCCCCGAACAACAATGCCCTGTGAACCCCAACCCAAGAGCCTGTTCAGCCACCTAAACTTTTTGCAGCTGGAGTCAATCATGGCAGGGGTGCCAACTTGAATAAAATATTGTAGGGGGCTAGGTAATTGATCACAAGACACAGTGCACACACCGTTTGAAGGGGAATGCCCATCAACTTTGTGGCCCCCTCAAATGTTTTATTGTGGGAACTGATGCCCTCACGGCCCCTAGGAGTTGGCTCCTATGGTCAGGGCTCCACCTTCCCAGGCCAGGTGGAAAGGGCCTGCAAGCAGACAGCAGATCCTCAAAGTCCCACAGTGGGATGGTATAATGTCAACTGTTATTTTTTTTCCTCCTGCAAATTATTCAGCTGTATGTTTATTATTGTTGTTGTTTGTCTAGATAGTTCCTGGCAGTGAAAAATATAAGCACATCTCTCATCTCTTGAGTCATCACCCAAATGAAATCGTTATCTCAACAGGCAATCCCAGTGAGCAGAATTTTAAACAAATAACTGCTAATTTTTTTGATATTTTTTTTTAAAAAATGAGATTTGTCTGGCAGGGGAATAAAGTGTCCCCAGCTGACATACTGTCTTGCAAGATATACAATATATTTTCAGTGTTCCATCACATGAAGATATTTCCACATACATGGGCAGCCAGGTATTTTACTTCCCCAAAACAAATGCAGTAAAAAGTGGATAATGTCTGTCAGCTCACACCCTTAATGAGAATTTCAACACGTATTGCTTTTAAGCAGCTTGTGAAAGATGGAGTCGTTTGTACGGTGGATTTCTCATTTAGGTTTACTATCTGACTAATTTGGAGGCTTCTTTCAATCCAACTGATGAACTATTAACATGCCCCAGAAGATCAGAGACATACTTAAATATGTCCATAAATGATATATTTGTTAATGTTTCCCTCGGTCTCTGACATTTGATTGTGTGGCCTCAGCAGAAAGCAGGGCTTTAAAGTAGATCTGTAGGCTCCTTTATAATCCCTCTGATTGCTTACCCATATGGGAGAAATAATTGAGGCTCTGATGCTATCTCATTGGGAAAGGACAAATTAAACCACCATGATCAGCCACTCAGTTCCCTAACTTCACAACTCAGTCCCTAAGCCGGTAAACTTTACTGAGCAAAGACTAGATTTTAGATTGATAGGGAGTTTGGTACTCAGGAAAAGGTCAACAAAGCTTGAACTGAAATTGCAATAATCAGCGCTGCTTCCACACTGGGCATCAACTGTGCAATAGCCACCTTTTCTTTTCTTTTCTTTTCATTTTATTCATGAATAAATAAATAAATAAATACTCCCATGATTTGTTCAGCCTTGGCTGCCCCCTTCATGTGACCCCCTGAACAATAATGTTAACAGATAAGGTAAAAAGGTAAAGGTAAAGGACCCCTGGACGATTGGTCAAAGGCTACTATGGGATTGCAACACTCATCTTGCTTTTCAGGCCAATGGAGCCGGCGTTTGTCCACAGACGGCTTTCTGGGTCATATGGCCAGCAGGACTAAACCGCTTCTGGCACAACGAGACACCGTGATGGAAGCCAGAGTGCACGGAAATGTCATTTACCTCCCTGCCACAGCAGTACCTATTTATCTACTTGCACTGGCATGCTTTTGAACTTCTAGGTTGGCAGAAGCTGGGACAGAACAATGGGAGCTCACCCCATCGTGGGGATTTGAACTGCTGACCTTCTGACTGGCAAGCCTAAAAGACTCGGTGGTTTAGACCACAGCACCACCCATTGCATAGCTAAGTGCCTAATCAGGAGCCCTCATAGTTGTGCTTGGAATCACTCTGAGGAGGTGTTTTGAATCTGAAGTTTTAGATTTAGTTAGTAGATCAGTAATTTCCATTTCAAGTCTGGAAATGTTGTAGAGGTTTGTTTTTTAATACATGATTTTTCTTTAATATGGATACCTCTTGGCACTGCTTTAATAGCATCCCAATGGTTGGTAAAATTGGTGTCGTCATTGTCATTTCTCTTCAAATAGAATTGTAGGGTTTCTACTATCTTTTCTGTAAATAGTTGTTTGGTCACTAAAAAGTGATCCTTTCTCACGTCTTATAAAGAGACTCCTTGTACATTAAGGTGGAAGTTGTCCCCTAGTATGGGTTTTTCCTCAACAAATTTAGGTGGAATCTAGACACATATAAGAAACACTGTGAAAATGCTTTTCAAAAAAACTTTTTGAAAAACATTGAATTTGCCATAGCTCACCATCCCCATCTAGTGTCACTTTGTATAATGTACTTAAAACATTTTTTTTGCAGCTGTATAACTGAGTCCTTACTGAATCTACATAATACGTTTTGAATAAAGTCAAGTTGCTCCTAGTTTGTGGCATATACATGTCCAACAGTTAATTTTTTATTACCATTCCTTCTCCCTTTAGTAAAAATATATCCACCATTCCTGTCTTTCAGTATCAAGTGTAATTTGAAGTTTATTCCTTTGGCAAAAAGGAATCCCTGTCCTTTACTTGAACCTGGTGCTGTCACTCGGTGTTGAAACCAATTGTCACTGAAGATTTTATTTCCCCTAGGGGTGGTGGTGTATCTCTTGTAAAAAATGCAATTTGTGGCTCCATTGCAAATAAATATGTGCTGCTTTTTTTAAAAGGACCACTAATTACCCTCACATCTGCCACTTAATGAACAGTAAAACCAATTTATATTATGTCACGATATTCTGTCCATTTTTAATGTGCTACAGAAATCTTTGTCATTTTCCTGTGATTCAGCAGTCATGGAAATATTAAAACAATACTCCATGTGTGTTTGTAGAGATAGCGATAGATAGATTGACCTATATCAATATATATACATACCTATTAAAGCCCTAAATGGCCTTGTCCAGTATACATGAAGGAGCGTCTCCACCTCCATCATTCTGCCCGGACACTGAGGTCCAGTGCTGAGGGCCTTCTGGCGGTTCCCTCGCTGCGAGAAACCAAGTTGCAGAGAACCAGGCAGAGGACCTTCTCGGTAGTGGCACCCGCCCTGTGGAACGCCCTCCCACCAGATGTCAAAGAGAAAAATAACTACCAAACTTTTAGAAGACATCTGAAGGCATCCCTGTTTAGGGAAGCTTTTAATGTTTAATAGGTTATTGTATTTTAGTGTTTTGCTGGAAGCCACCCAGAGTGGCTGGGGAAACTGGGGAAATAACAAATTATTATTATTATTATTATATTATGTAAGAGTCCTGTTGGATCAGATCAAAAATCTTTCTCATCTAGCACGCAGTGACGAATGCTATGCCTCTGAGAAGCCTGCTAGCAAGAGTGCAAAAGCCCACTCCCACTGTTGTTCCCCAGGGAATATTATAAATACTTCTGATGTAATCTTGCCCATCCTTCAAATTGCTCTGTAAGATAGCCCAGTTTCATTTTGATCACCATACTAAAGATTCAGGGGACAGTGTAGAATGAGGCTGAGAGATTGAGTCTTGCCTAAGAGCCGAGCCTAATGACTGGAACAAGGCAATTCTCAGCTTCTGGTCCGACCACTATACCAGCTGTGACCCTTCATCAGGGTTGTCTTAAGTATATGCGGTGCCAGGGTGCAAAGATCTGCCTGGCGCCCCCCCCCCCCGATTGCCCAGTCCCAGTCATGCAGGAGGGCAGAGCTGGCCGGCCACCTCAGCGTCTTGCTGGCTCGGTCGCCCCCGAACTCGCGGCATAGAGTTGCCCGCAGCAGAAGAGCGCTCCGACCAATGGGTGGGCTCTTCCCCGGACTCAACTCTCAGGCCCTGGGCTCTCAACCTGGTGCCCCTGAGTGCCCAGCACCCGGGTGCCCTGCACCCCTAGCGTCTATGGGTAAGACAGCCCTGCCCTTGATCAAAAGCTGTGTTTGCCAATCCAGTTCTCCAGTAAATGTACTACCTAGCAGGGATAGTGAATTTGTGACTTTTCAGATGTTGTCAGGCTCCCACCAGCCTCAGCCAGCATGGGCAATGGTATGGGACGAACAGAGTTGGAGTCCAAGAACATCTGGAGGGCCAGAGGTTCCCTGACCCTGCTGTATAATACCCAACGTTTTAAACACAGATTGGTGGTGTTCATGCATTGTGTTTCCATATATTCTATGGCATAAGGCAGGCATAGGCAAACTTGACCCTCCAGATGTTTTGGGACTACAACTCCCATCATCCCTAGCTAACACGACCAGTGGTCAGGGATGATGGGAGTTGTAGTCCCAAAACATCTGGAGGGCCAAGTTTGCCTATGCCTGGCATAAGGGAACAAAACATTTTATGGGTGCACCTAAAAGATCTCATGTGTGAAATGGCTTTGGGCAATCCATGATATCATATGAGAAGAAATATACCCTGGACCAGTGGTCTTTTTCTAGAAAAAGAGGTGCCAGAACTCAGCATGAACATCTCCCTTGCTCTCTTATAATGGCAATGGGCACCCACCTGAGAGGGGACAGAATCAAATTCCCGCTGAGAAAAGCCCTGCCCTGGACAATGCTGATAATCTTTGTAATTCTGCCCCTTCCTTCATTTCTTCTGTTTCTATCCTCCCCTCTTCCTTCACTTGCTGCTATTATTTCTCTCCCAATGCTTTCACAAAGAAAACGGACATTCAAACATAGAACCGAAGTCACGGAAAACCCATCACACTTGCAGCCAAACACCAGCTCACGTTTAGGCTGATGAATATGAGGAACATAGAATTGTCAGAAACGATGGCTGACATATAGTGCCCAGTTCTAATGAGTCAATTTGTACTGCAGCTTAAAAAGAAAAGAAAAAAAGCCAAGCTGTTAAATTTTTGGAAAGGTAAGAGAAAGAAATTTAGTAGCGGGGGCAGCATAATCCAAGGAATTTTAAGTTGCTAGTTGCACTCTGCACATAATTGTGTTGGAGACACAACTGAATCTGGAATTTGCTGCCAAGGAGTGTGGTGGAGTCTCCTTCTTTGGAGGTCTTTAAGCAGAGGCTTGACAACCATATGTCAGGAGTGCTCTGATGGTGTTTCCTGCTTGGCAGGAGGTTGGACTCGATGGCCCTTGTGGTCTCTTCCAACTCTATGATTCTATGAATCTATGAATCTCTTCTTCGGGCTGTCATGCAATGTTCACCTCCACCTTCACAATTCAGACTTACAGCAGCATAATGAGAAACTATGCCAGGGTACACCAAAGGCACCTGCCGTATTTTTATACATGTTTGACGGTGCAGCAGCAGCATTTAAAGGCAGAGAGGGCAGGACTGTGCAAAGCTGATAATAGGACCAGGCCAGATGGGAAATGTAAACCACATTTCAGTAATATTTACCAAAGGGTCCCCCTTTGCCTCTGCCAGGGGGACTTGGAATAGGCCCCTTCAAAACTGTAGGCTCATGCCAGTTGGCCCACCGCTCCCCCTCCATTCTGGCCTAGGGGAGAGGAGAACTTCCCAAGGGACACATGGCTGCTTCAACTTGACTATTCAAATGAGCAATCCATTAGTGGATCAAAATGGTGTTATGACAGATCTGTGATGGACAAATTGGTAGAAGAGACTCACCAGGGAGCTATATGTTGACAGGAAAGGAAGCATACCCTCCAACATTTCTCCAATGAAAGTAGGGGTCTCCTACTGGTCCCATCATCTCCTGGCAAATAGAAGGGGAAGAAATGGAGGCAGTGAGAGATTTTACTTTCTTGGGCTCCATGATCACTGCAGATGGTGAAAGCAGTCATGAAATTAAAATAAGACTGCTTCTTGGGAAAAAAGCGATGGCAAACCTTGACATTATCTTAAAAAGCAGAGACATCACCATGCCGACAAAGGTCCGTATAGTTAAAGCCATGGTTTCCCCAGTACAGTGGTACCTCGGGTTAAGTACATAATTCATTCCAGAGGTCCGTTCTTAACCTGAAACTATTCTTAACCTGAAGCACCACTTTAGCTAATGGGGCCTCCTGCTGCTGCCGTGCTGCCGGAACATGATTTCTGTTCTCATCCTGAAGCAAAGTTCTTAACCCAAGGTAATATTTCTGGGTTAGCAGAGTCTGTAACTTGAAGTGTATGTAACCTGAAGCGTATGTAACCCGAGGTACCACTGTAGTGATGTATGGAAGTGAGAGCTGGACCATAAAGAAGGCTGATCGCCGAAGAATTGATGCTTTTGAATTATGGTGCTGGAGAAGACTCTTGAGAGTCCCATGGACTGCAAGAAGATCAAACCTATCCATTCTGAAGGAAATCAACCCTGAGTGCTCACTGGAAGGACAGATCCTGAAGCTGAGGCTCCAATACTTTGGCCACCTCCTAGGAAGAGAAGACTTCCTGGAAAAGACCCTGAAGTTGGGAAAGATTGAGGACACAAGGAGCAGGGGATGACAGAGGATGAGATGGTTGGACAGTGTTCTCAAGCTACCAGCATGAATTTGACCAACTGTGGGAGGCAGTGGAAGACAGGAGTGCCTGGCGTGTTCTGGTCCAGGGGGTCACGAAGAGTCGGACACGACTAAACGACTAAACAACAACAAGGAAAACCAGGACATTCCGGAATCAAATCTAAAACCAGGATGGCTTCTGTAAATCTGGGACTGTTCCTGGAAAATAGGGACACTTGGAGGGTCTGCTTCCAAATCATCACACACTGAATCAGGCTGCATGCCACGTTCCTTTCTTGCAAGAGCGAGAAAATGCTGTTAGAACCAAGTCTCTCAGCACATTAAATTCCCAGTCAGTGGAATAAAGTGACATCTCTTTTTTCTGTCCATTAATTTGTTGTTCCATCTGTGTCATGATGAAAAGTGCAGGGGTGTGTTTTTTTGGTTTTTTTACTTAACTGCTTCAATTCCACATTTACAAGCATCAAGCCCTACTTTGACACCACTAGGGAATTTAAGGAATGTTTTCGTGGTGTTAGTGTTGGCAGAACATTAGAAAGCAAGAGGGCAAAATGGATCAAATACCCATAAAGCATTAAAACATCACGATGGCTAATAATGCAGAAAGAAGAAAAGCTTTCATGTGATCGAGTCTTTTGCCTGCTGTAGAAAAAGGAGTCGACTTGTAGCCCAGAGAAATCTAAAAGACTGGATGCAGCAATGACGGGAAATATATCAAAGTTTTCGGCTGTGCAGAATTCAAATGAGGAAAAATATCTTGCTGTACATGGCAAATTCCCAAGTGGGACAGGTTCAACAGCATCTCAATAATTCAAAGCCCTGGAATATTTCAGGTTAGATCAATGTGAAATGAACAAGGCTCTGTTAATTGCCCACCTTGTTAAAATTGTCCATAGGAAATGTAGACCTTTAAAGTGGATTTGCTTTTAAGGCTGGCATAAATCAAATGGTGGCTTTTTCTTATAAAGGAAAGGCCTATATAACGTGAGATCTGGGGACCTAAAGACCAATTGCTGCCATATGAATAAAGCTGTTTTTTTGCAATCATCCCAGCTATCTCATGTCAGCGGCAGCGGGGGATTTAAAGCAAGTGTACATTTTTAAAACAAACAATAATAATATCCAGAGAAGCCCTTCAGCCATTCCCACTTGTGAGCATTGGTAAGTAACAACCAGGGACTGGCATTCTCACATGGAGCGCCCCTGCTTTGAAACTCCCCACACTCCATGAGGCTGCTTGCAGTCCCTCCAAGTGCCCCTATTTTCCAGGGACAGTCCCGGATTTACAGAAGCTGTCCCGGTTTCTGATTTGATCCTGGAATGTCCCGCTTTTCCTTAAAGGTAAAGGTAAAGGGAGCCCTGACCATTAGGTCCAGTCATGGCCGACTCTGGGGTTGCGACGCTCATCTCACTTTATTGGCTGAGGGAGCTGGCGTACAGCTTCCGGTCATGTGGCCAGCATGACTAAGCCGCTTCTGGCGAACCAAAGCAGCGCACGGAAATGGCGTTTACCTTCCTGCCGGAACGGTACCTGTTTATCTACTTGCACTTTAATGTGCTTTCAAACTGCTAGGTTGGCAGGAGCAGGGACCGAGCAACAGGAGCTCACCCCATCACGGGGATTTGAACCACCAACCTTCTGATCGGCAAGCCCTAGGCTCTGTGGTTTAGACCACAGCACCACCCACATTGGCTTGTGCTAAATCTAGAGGAAGTCATAAGACTGAAACGATGCCAGTTGGACGTTGCCATCCCTGTGCTCAGTCAGTGGTAGCTAGTGCCCTAGGCTCAGTGGTTTAGACCACTGCGCCACCCTACCGCTTTTCCTTAGGATGCCTCTATTTTCACTGGAGAAATGTTGGAGGGTATGGAATTATGCGGCCACCGAGCCAAGTAGTATAAACACAACCTTAAGAAGGCATCTGAAGGCAGCTCTCTATAGGGAAGTTTTTTAAAAAAAATGTTTATTGTTTTCTTACGTTTTTATATATGTTGGAAGCCACCCAGAGTGGCTGGAACAACCCAATCAGATGGGTGGGATATAATTAATAAAGTTGTTGTTGTTTTTGCTGCTGCTGCTGAATAGGACTTTCCTATTTTCATTGGAGAAATGTTGGTGGGTATGAAATAAGACCAGGACTCCTGCTCCTTTAATGGCTGTGTAGAGATTTCATCAGGTGCAGCTTGTTATGCTGAAATTCTACACAGCTGTTAAAGGCAGAGCAGCCCTGCATTCCTTTGCATCTGGCTGCATTATAGATGGCGGAAATTGTTCTGCAACAACCACTGACTTTGCCTGCTTTCCTTTCCCTGCCTGTTGTAGAAGAAGGAGCCTACTTGTACCCCAGAGAAGAAGGGTGAGTGAATGGTGCCATTTTGAAACTTTTGAAACTATAGGCCCCATCTATAGTTAGAGACTGGGCATCCTCAGCTTGGAGCAAATAAAAAATGCATAAATGCACCATGGGAGCACATTATTTACTTTTTCTGGACGTTTTTTCTTTTCTTTCTTTCTTGTTAGCTGTACCAAGTGCTCGCTGTCCCTAAGCATGAGACAATAACGTTACATTATTTAAGAGAGCATCTCTAGCATTATCAGGATACAAACCCGTCTCTGGGAATAAAGGTCAGTAAATATATGTGGGTCTTTGTCTGCTATCTTGCTGACATTTTACTATTCCCCATCTTCCTCCCACCCCCACTTTCCTTGAGCAATACACAAAAACACAAACATTAATTTAATGGCTGCCTTTGCCTTGGGTAATACTACTGATGTCATGTAGAGAGAATTCAAAACAACTGGCTCTTCTTATTAGAAGATGTAATAGAATACAGTGGAGCGGCAGAAAATGATAGATCCTTAAATTTTTTATTAGCGGTCATTTCACTCCATGAGATTTGTTCTCATTTATCGCTTTTTAATCTTCCCTCTCCCTTTCACCATTTTCACCCCACCGCTGTTCCTTTTGCAAAAGTAAGACTTGGGTAACCTGACCTATAACCCTTTACCTAGAAGAAAGCTCCATTCCACAGTGAAAATTATTTCTGAGTAAACATACCTAGAATTGCATGATTTATTGTGTTTTTAATATTCTGTTGGGAGCAGCCCAAAGTGGCTAGGGAAATTCGGTCAGATAGGTGGCATATAAAACTTGTTGTTGTTGTTGGTAGTGTGTAAGCTCCTTGAGGCAGAGATCCTGGGCCTTTTCCCAAGCCCCCTTTTGCATCTGTTACTCTATGTAAATAGACATCCCCTTTAGCATTTCACGGCCGCTAACAGGGACACACCACTCCTCTCGTTGCTTCAGGAGCAGGGCTTTTTTTTTAGCTGGAACTCTCCGGAACTCAATTCTGGCATCTCTCAGGTTGGCACCATTGCCATTACAGTGGTACCTCGGGTTACATACGCTTCAGGTTACATACACTTCAGGTTACAGACTCTGCTAACCCAGAAATATTACCTTGGGTTAAGATCTTTGCTTCAGGATGAGAACAGAAATTGTGCTCCAGCGGTGCGGCAGCAGCAGGAGGCCCCATTAGCTAAAGTGGTGCTTCAGGTTAAGAACAGTTTCAGGTTAAGAACGGACTTCCGGAATGAATTAAGTACTTAACCCGAGGTACTACTGTATAAGATAACAATTCATGGTGAGTTCTGGCCCCCCTTTTTCTAGAAAAATAGCACTCTGCCTATCATTATGTGGCCAAAACACCGCCATGCAAGCAGGAGGAAGAAGCCTTGGCAGGTTCTGAGTTTTGTGGAAAGTACACACAAACCAAGGAAGAAAACTCTAAGGTGGGGATATCTATGTACAGTGGTACCTCGGGTTAAGTACTTAATTCGTTCCGGAGGTCCGTTCTTAACCTGAAACTGTTCTTAACCTGAAGCACCACTTTAGCTAATAGGGCCTCCTCCTGCTGCCGCGCCGCCGGAACACGATTTCTGTTCTTAACCTGAAGCACTATTTCTGGGTTAGCGGAGTCTGTAACCTGAAGCGTATGTAACCTGAAGCGTATGTAACCCGAGGTACCACTGTATAGAAATCTATGTATCTAGAAATTCTATGTATCTATGTATAGAAATATAGTTACATGCTATCACTTGTCTGGTTAGAGACAACAAAGAATCTTTCTTTCAGAATGATGCCATTCCATTGAAATCTGTTTGACAAATAGCACAGTTCCCTGGTGTCACCGTTTGCCCACATTTCCCCATATTTTGATCTGGCAGCTACAACCGGAATACATCCGAACTCTGACATGCTTCTAAGAGCAAGAGCATGGTGCAAATGGCCTGCCTTGAGTCTTTTAAATGCCACTGTTATTAATCAAAGCTGCTAAGTAGTAGACCAGAGACGGATAATTAATGTGCTTGTCAGGACAGCCGCGTGTACCTATCAGAGTCTTTTTATAGGCTAATATTTTAAATAGGGAAGGTTTTGCATTGAAACTCTTGTGTGGCTTATTTAATCACCCTGAAGAGGCATGTACAGATGGTAAAGTAGCAATACACCACTGCCTGATACTTGAGGACGGGGATGGAGGACAGGGCTGCCTCTGAAGACGGTTTGGAAACTTAAGCTGGTGAAGAATTCAGCAGCCAGGTTGCTTCCTGAGGCAAGATGGTTTGAGCATGAATTTGAAATAAGAGAGATATTATTTGCTCAGTTTGGAGCACGAATTTGGAAGATATTATTTGCTCCGTTTGGATTTTCAAATATAGAATGACCTCTTTCCTTCAGATTTATAAACCTGCTATAATGTGGTTTCAATATGGTATTTTTTAATTTATTTTTTAAATCATCTTGGTTGTGTTATAGAACCATTTCAGAAGAGAAATGCCAAGAACTGGTATTTTCCCCAAGTGGTCCCATGACTGCAGGCTGCTCTTCACAAAGATCTACTCTTCTGTTTTTTTTGCCTGAAGTTTTGAGGCAGCTACAGCGCAGTTTATTCTTCCCTGGTTTTGATAGGTTTTATGCTGTTTCTGGTTATATTGTATTCCCCATACGCCTTTCATTGCTATGTTCAAGTTGGCCCCTGATCTGATTAGATGTTCACCCCATAATCTCAATTTGGGACCTTAGCTGTGCTCGGTAATTATCCATGGAACTAATTTTCATAGTCCTGGATAATTACAGCATGCCAGCTCTTCAGTGTGACATTTGTAATCCTATCATACAGCCTGCAGTACATTAGAATCATTTGCTTTATATTTATTGCTTAATATGCTGTTGCTCACTCCTTTCACTGGTACCTAGACATTTCCTAATAAATAATACTACTAATAATTTATTATTTACATGCTGCAAATCTGACTGGGTTGCCCCAGCCACTCTGAGCAGCTTCCAATAAATTAAAGCACAGTAAGACATCAAACATTAAAAACTTCCCTACACATGGTTCCCTTCAGAGGTCTTCGAAAAGTCAGATAGTTGTTTATTTCCTTGACTTCTAATGGGAGGGTGTTCCTCAGGGCGGGTGCGACTACTGAGAAGGCCCTCTGCCTGGTTCCCTGTAACCTCACTTCTCGCAGTGAGGGAACCACCAGAAGGCCCTCAGAGCTGGACCTCATTGTCCAGGCTGAATGATGGGAGTGGAGACACTCCTCCAGGTCAGTGGGTCCAAAGTGTTTAGGGTTTTAAAGGTCAGCACCAACACTTTGAATTGTGCTTGGAAACATACCGGAAGCCTATGTGGATCCTTTAGGACTGGTGTTATACGGTCCCAGTGGCCGCTCCCAACCAGCAGTCCAGCAGCCACATTCTAGATTATTTGTAGTTTCCAAGTCATCTTCAAAGGTAGCCCTACAAACTGTGCATTACAGTAGTCCAAGCAGGAGATAACCAGAGCATCTACCACTCTAGTGAGACAGTCCACAAGAAGGTGGGGTCTCAGCTGGCGTGGTAGCTGATAAACAGCTGCCCTGGATACCGAATTGACCTGTGCCTCCATGGACAGCTGTGAGTCCAAAATAACTCCCAGGATCCTTTAGGGGCATAGTTACCTCATTCAGGAGCAGGGAATTCTCCACACCTGCCCGCCCCGTCCCCCAGAAACGGTACTTCTGTCTTGTTAGGATTCAACCTCAATCTGTTTGCTGCCATCCATCCTCCAACCACCTCCAGACACTCACAAAGGACGTTCACTGCCTCCACTGGTTCCGATTTAAAACAGAGGAAGAACTGGGTCTCATCCGCATATTGGTGCACACCGAGCCCAACCCCACTGATGATTTCTACCAACGATTTCATGTAGATGTTGAAAAGCATCTAGATGATTTGCTGAGCTTTCTGATCTGTTGCTGGGGAAATTAAGCCCACCCTTTCACCCATTGGAGTGCGTGGGACTTTCAAATGCAAGACTGGATCATGTCCTCAAAGAATTTTGTGTTGCATTGTTGAAAGTCGGAAACTAAAACTTCTCAGTGTATGAAGCAAAAGTATATATTTACAGCTCACTTTTTCTGTATTGTAATAGAGCCCACAGCATTGACAGTGTTACAGTGCAGAGGCGCAACAGGAAATCAGACTGGATCTCTGGAGACAGAATCCATAAATCCATTGATATAATGGAGGAAAGACATCTATGTTTTCCCAGAATTGTGAGCTATAATTTTAAAAGTAGGCATGACTCATTGCATTGCCCATTTCTCCACGTTAAGAGAAAGCGCTGATTTTACCATCACTTTTCTGTCCACTGCAAAGATTAAACTCCATTCTAGCTAAAGAGACTTCTAATTGTGTTCCTCATGCCCAGGTTTTACAATGTGAAAATCATATGATATAGGAAAAATGATATTTTAAAGAGCGAAGAAGCAGAATTGAGAGCACATTTTAATAACCATCTGTCCCTAGCTTTAGAATTGTCCAGTCACGAAGACATAAAAAAGATATATAGATATAAAAATTAAATCTGCCAGCTCCCATTGTTGATAACCTTGCCATGAGCTCTTTTTCTGGAACTTGCCGACATCAGTTCAAGGGAGGGAAAAGGAATGACATAGTATTTAGGCTCACTGAGCTCTCTCCTCCATCAATCTGTCCTCAAAAAGAATAGTTAGAGCTGGAAAAGGTGAAGAAAAGGGTCAGTAAACCTGCATACCTTGGCCCAGTATACCTGAAGGAGTGTTTCCACCCCCATCATTCAGCCCAGACACTGAGTTCCAGGAGTGCCATTTTGCCCTCAGGATTGTGGGGGCTCACCACTGATGGGATGCTGGATGCTATGATCCTAATACACGACTGTGGCCTAATGGGAAGTCTTGCTCTCACGCTTCGCTCCTGCACATAATGCTGCACAAACCGTCCCAATACTAAGACATTCCCTCACCACCCCAGAATGTTCAGTTCACATTGAGTTCATGAAACACCGTACCCTGACCTGTCCTTAATGCATAGTTGACCACATCTATTGGAACGTAATTGTTTAAGTTTTGCATTATCAATCATTAGTTATATTTTAATTAGGAGGTTTTCATGCCTGTCTAGTTCTGTGCTCCCTTTCCCAGCCCTTAATCTATCGGTGATTAATGCCTATATGCAACCTTTTGCTTTGTACTTGTGTTAACCAATCAGCAATAAGCACATGTGTGGCAATGCTGTAATATTCAATAAAAGGGACTCCCCGAGACTTGCTCGGGAGATGCCTCCCAGATGACACTCGCTACCTGTCTGTCGTTATTTCAACCCAACACACCACCGCAACACGGATGTGCGGCATCTCACACACACATGCCTGCACACACATATGCATGCTGCCGGCTCCTTTTCCTCCTCTACGCAGCCAGTGAGGCACCCTGAAATATAGTGGTACCTCGGGTTAAGTAATTAATTCGTTCTGGAGGTCCATTCTTAACCTGAAACTGTTCTTAACCTAAACACCACTTTAGCTAATGGGGCCTCCTGCTGCCACTGCACCGCCAGAGCTCAATTTCTGTTCTCATCCTGAAGCAAAGTTCTTAACCAGAAGCACTATATCTGGGTTAGCGGAGTCTGTAACCTGAAGCGTATGTAACCTGAAGCATATGTAACCCGAGGTACCACTGTATACTCAGAGTCGAGAATGGATTTCATGCTCTTTATTCAGCTCAGGGTATGAGGATGGTATATAAACCATGTAAATAAGCAAATACGATGCAACCTTGCATCTTTCCTCCCTTAATCTGTGTCCCGTACTTGGATCCGTGAATGTGCTCTTTTTCATCCCAGATTGAATCCCTTACTCTGCATTTTTCTAGACATTTTCAGATCTTATTTCCGAGAAAGCAGTTGACATTTTCTTTCTTTTTTTGGGGGGGGGGGAGGGGAAGAAACATGAAAGAAAAGAAATTCCCTGAACTGCCAGAATGCAACAGTAGGAGGTAAGGCTTCAGCTGTCGGTTTGCTTCCTGGCATGCAATTTTAATTAAGGAGTCAGCATGCATGCCACACAAGCCCACAGGAGCTAGGAGCTAAAAATGAATGTGATCAACGGCTAGGAAACATTAGGGACAGGGACAACAATGAAGTGCTATGTCTCAGGTGCCTAATATAATGTATACACGTCCAAATAAACAACAGCTATCATGGCTGGTCTGGGGGAGCAAGATAAATGGCCTGACAAATGTACTTTATTTCACAAGCTACAGCTATAAGGATATTAATTATTGGCCGGAAGGCAGCATCTGAGAGGCAGCATCATGTAATGAGTCAACCTGAGCCAGGGAGAACTAGGTTCAAATCCTACTTCAGACAAGAAACTCCTTGGGTATCCTTGAACAAGCCACTCTGCCTTAGCTTAACTTGCTTTACAGGGGTGATGTGAGCACAATATGGGAAACCCCTATGTATTCCCTGAATTCCACGGGGGAAGAGTGGAATGCAAATGTAAGTTTTTAATGTAACATTATACATTCATTAGGGGACACGGGTGGCGCTGTGGGTTAAACCACAGAGCCTAGGACTTGCCGATCAGAAGGTTGGCGGTTTGAATCCCCCTGATGGGGTGAGCTCCCGCTGCTCGGTCCCTGCTCCTGCCAACCTAGCAGTTCGAAAGCACGTCAAAGTGCAAGTAGATAAATAGGTACCACTCTGGCAGGAAGGTAAACGGCGTTTTCGTGCGCTGCTCTGGTTTGCCAGAAGCGGCTTAGTCATGCTGGCCACATGACCCGGAAGCTGTACGCCAGCTCCCTCGGCCAATAAAGCGAGATGAGTGCCGCAACCCCAGAGTTGGCCACGACTGGACCTATTGGTCAGGGGCCCCTTTACCTTTTTATACATTCATTAAAGCATGGTATTTATGGTCACACGCTTCTCCATGGGCTCAGTCTCTTCTAACTTCCAAACAGCTGTGTTTTCCCCTCTTTTCAGAGCTCAGCACTTTCAGCCTTCTGTATCTCAATTAAGCCATGCCTTGCAGTGTCTATGATTTCCACTTTTACCTTCTCCTGCAGTTTTGCTCTCTTTCTTTCAAGAAGAGAAGAAACACCCCAACACTCCGTTCAACTTAGCAGTGTTCACAGTGGATTCTAAAGCACAGTCATCTTGCTTCGCGTAAAATGCACTCTTTTTTCCACTAGATACCTCCCATGTGACCATCATTAGCCAATCACATGAGAACTACTAGGGAATTATCTAGAATTCAGTTAAAAGGTAAAGGTAAAGGACCCCTGACAGTTAAGTCCAGTCACGAACGACTCTGGGGTTGCGGCGCTCATCTCGCTTTACTGGCTGAGGGAGCCGATGTTTCTCCGCAGACAGTTTTTCCAGGTCATGTGGCCAGCGTGACTAAGCCGCTTCTGGCAAAACCAGAGCAGTGCATGAAAACACCATTTACCTTCCCACTGCAGTGGTACCTATTTATCTACTTGCACTGGCGTGCTTTCGAACTGCTAGGTTGGCAGGAGCTGGGACAGAGCAGCAGGAGGTCACCCCATCGCAGGGATTAGAACTGCCAACCTTCTGATTGACAAGCCCAAGAGGCTCAGTGGTTTAGACCACAGCGCCACCCACATCCCCAAAGCTAAAAGAGTTTCACCCAGCAATGACTCATGATACTTTACTACTCTCTCTTAAAGCTCCCTTAATCAGCATTAAATCCAGACAATTCTTTTGAGTGAAGTTATCCAATAAAGCAACCCTAAGATGGCGTTAGGGACACAGGTGGCACTGTGGGTTAAACCACAGAGCCTAGGACTTTCCGATCAGAAGGTTGGTGGTTGGAATCCCCGTGACGGGGTGAGCTCCTGTTGCTCAGTCCCAGCTCCTGCCAACCTAGCAGTTCGAAAGCATGTCAAAGTGCAAGTAGATAAATAGGTACCGCTCCGGCGGATAAGTAAATGGCGTTTCCATGCGCTGGTTTGCCAGAAGCAGCTTAGTCATGCTGGCCACATGACCTGGAAGCTGTAAACCGGCTCCCTCGGCCAATAAAGTGAGATGAGCGCCGCAACCCCAAAGACGGTCATGACTGGACCTAATTGTCAGGGGTCCCTTTACCTTTTTAAGATGGCATTAAATCACCCCCCTCTCTCTCTTTCACACACACACATACTGCATCTCCCCACCCCCACCCCGCCACTGGTGTAATGAATCTCTCCTCTTTTCACAGAGCCAAACAACGAGAGAGAGGGGGAAAGGGGGAGAGGGCTGGTTCAATATCCTGAACTTTCCATGACCATTATTAATCATACAAACAGCCTTTCCCAAGGGTACTGGGGGGGAGGGAACCTTTTTCAAAAATGGGATGACTGGCTGTTGTTTTCACTATTGGTGGAGTGATCAGGCATAGCATTGGGATGGGAGCAAAGGAAAGTCTACACCTGCCTCCTTTTATATCTGCTCACATCAGTCTTGATGGCCTTGTACTAAAAATACCTTGTGAACGAGAAACAAATTAATCGGATGCGACTTTAAACGGAGAGCACCCAAGTTCGGGGGCAGAAGCAGCAGAGAAACTCCTACGTCATTGCATTCCCTATCTCCTATAAAGGGCAATTAGGAGCAAGATTGAGTTTAAAATGTGTAGGATAAACAAATAAAAAACGAGACAGTGGGATGAAGAAGTATACAGAGCTTTTGGATTAATTTTGAATCCAGTGCTGTAGCTTGTGGTTGGGATGGGCAAACCTGTCCATTCTGAGTTCTCTCAGTTTCTCATTTTTCCTGTCTTCGGTTCTCCCCATTTCCAGTTCGCTATCTATACCGTATTTTTTGCTCTATAAGACTCACCTTTTCCCTCCTAAAAAGTAAGGGGAAATGTGTGTGCGTCTTATGGAGCGAATGCAGGCTGCACAGCTATCCCAGAAGCCAGAACAGCAAGAGGGATTGCTGCTTTCACTGCGCAGCAATCCCTCTTGCTGTTCTGGCTTCTGAGATTCAGAATAATTTTTTTCTTGTTTTCCTCCTCCAAAAACTAAGTGTGTCTTGTGGTCTGGTGCGTCTTATAGAGCGAAAAATACAGTATATTTAGCTCCTTGTGAAAATTCACCAGCATTTCAGTGTGAATTTCTACAAACATGTGAATGCATGCCTGCAGTTTTGCCCAATGCCCACATTTTTGCAGAGCAATTTCCCATAATGTACTGAATTTGTTTTGTCTGTTGTTTTCACTTAAAACGGGCATTTTTATGAACACCCTGCCCCAGTATGCACATTTTTTTCTAGGTATTTCTTGGCTGGAGAACTACATTTCAAAATGCAGCAAATTTTGAAGGATTTCGGTTATCATATTGTTTCACAAACTGTGATTTAGGCAGGTGCTCCTTGAAATGCGAATTGAACTGAATTTCTCCCCATCTCTTATCCATTGCTAGACTGCCTGCTTTGCAGGTTTTATCACCTGGCACTTTCAGGTAGGGTCATGATACACAACTCTGAATTAGATGGATCAATGGTTAGATTCGTCACGAGAAGAGAAGTAAATGTGTTGTGCTTCTCCCATGTTGCTATTCTGACAGTAAACAGAACTGGTCATCTGCTTGACAGCAAATATGGATGAGAAGTTTCTCTTTGTCATCCAAATGTTGCGAGCCATTCCCTTCACAGTCCAGGGTTCAAGTTTTGGTTAGAATGTGCTCCATACATCATCTTCTCAAGAAGTCAGACCAAGTGAGGTGACGTATTTATTTCCAATTCATGCAGTGTTGTCCTGGCATTTGGATTTAGTGCTGGTCTTCCTCAGTCCTCATAATTGCCTGAGATAATGAAAGACAAGGAACAGAGAGGGATGTTACGAGAAAGAGAAATGACGAAGGTGACGTGTTCTAAATATAGTTGCTTCTCTGCAATGTGCAGCCAAACTTGGGGTTTTGTTTTTGCCTTAACTTGTCAGACTTCTACTTCAGTTACTACTTCCTTCCCTCAGACACTCTTGGGTGCTGAAATCAGCAGAGGGAGCTTTCTTGGTCGTTTCAACCCCTCAGAAGTTCAGCGCATGGCAGCCTAGGAGTGGGAATTTTCTGTGCCAGCCCTAATGTATGGAATTCCCTCTCCACAAAGGTGTGTCTGGCACCTTCATTGTTTAGTTTCCATCCTGTGCTGAAGATGTGCCTCTTTACCCTGGCCCAGGCACAAGCAAACTCGGCCCTCCCTATGTTTTAGGACTACAACTCCCATCATCCCTGTTAGCTAGGGATGATGGGAGTTGTAGTCCCAAAACATCTGGAGGGCCGAGTTTATCTATGCCTGCCCTGGCCTAAGACACCAGAGATATGTAAATAGAGGAGCCGCCCAATTCTTGGTGGTAATTTGCTTCAAACGGTTTTCGATATTGTATTCTTAAATTCCTGTAACCGATCCAGGTACGTCACGCTGGAGGGTGCATAAGAAATCAAATCATCATTATTGCCATTATTATTATTTTGAAAATCATGTTCCATACCAAAGAGTGTATCAGGAGGGTTTATTCTTCAGGAGAAATCCACCAGTTATTCATTCACTGAATTTGTTCATTGCTGCCAGCAAAGGAAAGACTCCAGGCATTTTAAAACAATAAAAAAAATACCACAATTGCCACAAATTTGCCGTTTAAAAATATTACTGCAAACTAAAAGTGTTCATCCACAAAAAAACAATTTAGAAATAAAATACTCTTTGCCATTCTTAGCAGGAAGATGATCCCTAAGATACAGCCAAAATGGCCACAGAAACCACAATGCTGAAGCTGCTGCCCAAATTCCTGAGAGAATAAAAATATCTTCGTCTGCTGCCAAAATAATGCATTGGCTCCAGGGAAGCATCCCCAGGGAGAGTATTGCAGAATGATAGCCCGTGGGATCTTATTCTGATGCTTCTGTTGCCTCAGATGATTCTGCTGTGCTGAATTCTGAAAAAGAACATAGCAAAAACATGAATATACTCAGTGATACTGAAAGGCGAGCTTATGCACTTCGTAGTTGAAGATTTATTCCCCAAATATGTGTCAATTCTGAATATGTGTGCTCAGCATTCATCATGCTAGGGGCTGGCATCTGACTCTGTTTTACTCAGAATTAGACCTATTGAAATGAATGGGCCTCATTTAGTCATGGTCATTAACTTCAATGGGGTGAATACCACCCTAGGTTTCCAAAGCTGGTAGCCCAGGACAAAAGTTGATTACTTCATCCCCTTACTCTTGACTGAAATGGTCATTGATTGCTGGAACTGACCTGGAATTATAAAATGGAAATGCATTTACAGAACCAATACTTTAACTCTGAGGCAATCAATTGGCTTGATTGCCAATTGATTGCTTGGGAATGCCACATGCTGTTTTGGGGTTGTGTGTGGATCTGTATCAGCTCTCGGTCCAGCTTGAGCCCTGTTACCAAGAGGCTTTGTTGGAGATTCCAGAAAGGTTCATGTTTCATGGCTGCCTACATTCCCTGGAGGCAATGTGATCAGCATAGGTGTCAACCATCCCTTATTTGGCGGGAAAGTCCCTTATCTCCCAGCGCTGTGTCCCGCTGCTGTCCCTTATTTCAAAGGAAGCAGCTCCTCTCCCTCCCTCCCTGCTGGCCAGGGAGGAGGGAGGCTCCAATTGTGTTGCTTGGCTGCGTTGCTCACCCAATAAGGAGTCTAAGAACGACTGGGGGTGGAGCTTGCATGCCTTGTGCCGATCAAATCGGCCGCATTGCCTGGGGACTCGCCTTTGCTTAGCGCTTCCTAGCGGAAAGGTGACGGTGGTTTCCCTTGCTGCATCCCCTTTGCCGGGTTGCTGCGCTGTGGGAACCACCACTTGAGGCTTTGTTTGGCTGCTGGCTGGGCTTTCTGCTTTTGGCTCGGAGGGGCTCAGAAGTTGAAAATACCTGTGTTCGAAAATCCCTTATTTTGGCTGCTGATCCCTTATTTTCAAGGCTGCTGGTCCCTTATTTTCAAATCTGTAAGTTGACAGCTATGGTGATCAGTCAGGGTCCTCCTGGGCCATAACTGACTAAACCCATTGAACTGGCTTCTCTTACTCCCAGGGATTTTTTTCAGCAGGAATTTGCCGGAACTCAGTTCCAGCACCTCTTTTTCTACAAAAAAAATAGCACTGCTTACTCCCATGCACTGAAATTCTCAGGCATCGTTAAGAGAACAAAACACTGAGAACTCTTAGAAGAAAAGCTGGATATTTTTCAAGCATTTTGACAATGGTGTTCACAATGTGCAACTAATTACCACCCAAATTGAGGTTATTTTGCAGATCGCTAGACCGGACAAGAAAGGTTTCTGCCCTCCTTCCCTTTCTATTATATGAATCTATTTTTTCACCTTTTATCTGCATCATCTGGAAGCTTCCACACCTATAGTCGGAGCGGCGGTGCTGCATGAACCTTCCAAGATTTTATTTTTATTTTTTACAAAAATGTTCTGTGTTGTTTCCCTTCCAGCATCTATAGCCCCTTTCTGCCTCTGCATCATCTAGGGATGCAGAAGGTTCTCCTGAAGCAGACATTCAGCAGACGTACACAAGGGGCTGTAGGCAGAAAGTCAGGGCCAACAAGTCATCCCCCTTGTGCCATGAAAAACATGGGGTGAGAAGAATAAATGAGTAGAACAACAATTTTAAAGAGATATCTTAGAACCGGACTATTGGTTTTAACTTGGAGGGGTCTTAGGTAGCAGCAGGAAGCAACTACAGTGGACGCCCAGGTTGCGAACGTGATCCGTGCGGGATGCATGTTCGCAACCCGCAGTGTTCACAACCTGCGTCTGCGCATGTGCGGGTTGCGATTCAGTGCTTCTGCGCATGCGCAAAGCGTTCTGATACTTCTGGGTTTTGGCGGTCCATAACCTGACGCAGGTCCGTAACAGGACGCAGGTGGCACTGTGGGTTAAACCACAGAGCCTAGGACTTGCTGATCAAAAGGTCGGCGGTTCAAATCCCCATGACAGGGTGAGCTCCCGTTGCTCGGTCCCTGCTCCTGAAAACCTAGCAGTTCGAAAGCATGTCAAAATGCAAGTAGATAAATAGGTACCGCTCTGGCGGGAAGGTAAACGGCATTTCCGTGCGCTGCTCTGGTTTGCCAGAAGTGGCTTGGTCGTGCTGGCCACATGACCCGGAAGCTGTACACCGGTTCCCTCGGCCAATAAAGCGAGATGCGTGCCGCAACCCCAGAGTCGGCCACGACTGGACCTAATGGTCAGGGGTCCCTTTACCTTTAGCAATTACGAAATAAGTGGAGGCAAGTCTGACTTCATTTCAACGGTGTCCGAAAGCTTTGACTTGGTAGAATGAAAATTGCAATCACTGGTTCTGTAATGAGACTTCATAATGCTTGGTCGTATACCAAGTCAGATTTGTTGGTCCATAGAAGCCCAGTATGGTCTACTCTCAGGCAGAAGTATTTCCCGTCACCCTGCTTCCTGAATGTTTTAGCAGCGACTGAACCTAAGACCTTATGCATTCAAAGCATGTGCTCTACCACTGAGTTTCAGTCTCATCCCTTCTGTTCTTTGCAGTCCCTACCTCTTCAAAGCACCTTGGAGGACAAGAAATAAACAGATCTTCAAAGCCCCTTAACTCCTAATCTAATAGTCATCTAATATTAAGTAGAGGAAGAATGTTTTCAGTTGCACCTGCTTCTACAAACAGAAGTAGAGGAGCTGCCTGCACAACAAAATAACAACAATCTCAAGCACACATCAAGAATCTTTGCTCTCCCATTCACTTGAATGGGCTTTGGCACCCAAATAAAAATATACAATGAACTTTAAACACCACCAAGCTGATAAAACTTAAATTGGGTTGTGTGCATTGTTTTACAATGTGTTTTTTACATGTGGCATAATTAGAAATGTGGCCTATGTAGTACATAATGATAAAAAATGCAATTAAAAATGAAGGCACACAAAACTTTTTTCAAACAAACAACAATTAATCTAGTATTGTGGGGAGGGGGTCGCTGTTGTTGTGTCTGTCTTCAGCAACCGGGGTTGTCAGCATTTAATCTTAGATGCTATTTTGTGCCTTAAGAAATGAGATGTAGAATTCAGCAGGCAGGATTTTCGCCAGGGCAAGATGGCTTGAATATATAGCACAAATCCTGGCCTTAGTGCACTGACTGCCAGTTAGTTTCTGGGCACAGTTCCAAGTGCTGGTTTTGACCTATAAAGCCTTAAGTGGCTCAGGAATGCAATACTTAGAACTAATTCAAACTTTGAACTAACTCAAACTTAGAGCTGTGAACCAATTTGAACTTTGAACTAATTCGAAGTTAGAGCTTCAAACTAATTCAAAATTAGAGCTTTGAACTAATTCAAAATTAGCACTTCGAACTTCTCTCTGGAGCTTTAAAGCACAGACCTGTGCCTGGAAAGAGCAGGGCAAAAGGCAAGTCCAAAGCGACACAGTGAACTGTTGCAGTTTCTTTTATCTCACCTTATTAAACAACAAAATGTACAAGCCTTTTCCTCATGTATGCAGCCCTTTCACTCCTCCCTTTGCAGTGAGTTTCAATTTTAAAAAATAAACCAGGAAGCCTTCATTTCACCAGTTTCCCACTTTGCCTGCACCATAGAACTATAGTTGCCGGCTTTGGAGCAAGCTATGATCTTAAGCCAACTGCAAACTATGGCTTAATATCCTTTTCGCTCTCTGCAAACCTTTTTAAAAAACTTGTCCAGAACTGCATATGGCTGACCAATCACTGTTTAGCCACCTCCCCTTCTATAATTATTATGCAATGGGCATAGCTGCTTCATTAGAATCACTCTTGCTTTTTCTGCACTGCACAAAGGAAAAGATACCATGCAATCAGTGCTCCTAGTGATGTAGCTAACAATAACCCTTTTCTAAGTTAACATACGAATAACACTGATAACACTTTTATCTGCTACCTTTTGTGGCATCTATTGTTGTTTCAACTTTCCATCCCTTACTGCAAAGATGATAAACTTGATAGCTGAAATTAAACCATGGGGGAAAGGAGAATGAAATAGGCTGATCCCACTTGCATAGTTTTTTTGGGTTTTTTAATGATCTAAATAGCTTAAAATTAGATTTCCACAAGCTTTAGGTTTCCCCATTTATAACTATCGGTATTTTTATATTGCTGGTTCTGCTGTGGTTTTATCAGCTGTGCTGATGTTTTATAGATATTTTTAATGCTTGTTTCAGGTTATTGATGCGTAGGAAGACAGGCTGTGGATGAAGGGCTGGATAGTTAGGGAGAAACTATTATTATTATTGTTACTGTTATTCTTATTATTTATTATTTATACCCCGCCCATCTGGCTGGGCTTCCCCAGCCACTCTGGGCGGCTTCCAAAAAAATATTAAAATGCTGTAATACATCAAACACTAAAAGCTTCCCTAAACAGGGCTGCCTTCAGATGTCTTCTAAAAGTTTGGTAGTTATTTTTCTCTTTGACATCTGGTGGGAGGGCGTTCCACAGGGAGGTCGCCACTACCGAGAAGGCCCTCTGCCTGGTTCCCTGTAACTTGGCTTCTCGCAGTGAGGGAACTGCCAGAAGGCCCTCAGTGCTGGACCTCAGTGTCCGGGTAAAATGATGGGGGTGGAGACGCTCCTTCAGATATACTGGACCAAGGCCGTTTAGGGTTTTAAAGGTCAGCACCAACACTTTGAATTGTGCTCGGAAATGTACTGGGAGCCAATGTAGGTCTTTCAAGACCGGTGTTATATGGTCTCGGCGGCCACTCCCAGTCAGCAGTTTGGCTGCCGCGTTCTGGATTAGTTGCAGTTTCCGGGTCACCTTCAAAGGTAGCCCCATATAGAGCACATTGCAGTAGTCCAAGCGGGAGATAACCAGAGCATGCACCACTCTGGCGAGGCAGTCTGCTGGCAGATAGGGTCTCAGCCTGCGTACCAGATGGAGCTGGTAAACAGCTGCCCTATGCAACGGAAGCAGCACATCCACTTCCCTGGGAGAGGTATCTTGGCTCCCCTCAGCCTGACTGAGCCTTTGCAACGTCCCCCCCTTTCTGTCGTCGTCCGTGTCTCCTGAAAGCTCCCCCTCCCCAGACTCTGATGAAGTGCAGCTGCTCAACGGAGGAGGAGGCTGTCTGTACGTTCCTGTCTCTCCCCCCTCCCCTGAAAGCAGAACCCTGACCGCTTGGATTCAAAGATTGCAAGATGGGATTTTCTTTATTCAGCGGGCTTTATTTTTCTTCCTTCTGAAAACTCTGGTGCCTACAAAAAAAGCATCTCTTGAGGGTCACAAGTCGGAACCCGCAAACATGCACCCTCCTTGCCAAGCCTCTTCCACTCCTGTCCTTTTTGACTGCTCCAGTTCAGCAAATGGAGCCAAGCTACCCTTTCTCTTGGGGGGACGCGGGTGGCGCTGTGGGTTGAACCACAGAGCCTAGGACTTGCCGATCAGAAGGTCAGCGGTTCGAATTCCTGCAACGGGGTAAGCTCCCGTTGCTCAGTCCCTGCGCGTGCCAACCTAGCAGTTCGAAAGACTGTCAAAGTGCAAGTAGATAAATAGGTACCACTCTGGTGGGAAAGTAAACAGAGTTTCTGTGCGCTGCTCTGGTTCGCCAGAAGCGGCTTAGTCATGCTGGCCACATGACCTGGAAGCTGTATGCCGGCTCCCTCAGCCAATAAAGCGAGATGAGCACCACAACCCCAGAGTCGGTCACGACTGGACCTAATGGTCAGGGGTCCCTTTACCTTTACCCTTTCTCTTTTTTAATATTTGAGTTTTTATTTAGACTTTTCAAGTTTATACATTTCGCTAATTTTATACGTTCACCAATTTTACAATCATTTTGACATTTCAAAATTTGACTTCCTTCCCCCCTCTTTCTGCGATTCCTTCAATTTGTTTTTAATATCTTCTGCATATCCAAATTAACTTAATTTGCTCAGTTATTCATCTTCTTTAAATATATACTCTTATGAAACTGCAGGTTGTTGCAATAATCCTGCCAATGTTTTTAATAATCCTGCCAATGATATCTCTTAGGCAGTTCAAGCAAAACTCAGGGATGGAGAAGACAAGCGAAGTTCAGCATGATAATGGTCTGTCTGTCACTTTGCTTTGCCTTCTCTTCCCTATTAACATTGGGCGCAGGGAGATGTGGACCCCTGAAAGGATACAGACTTTTTGAAATAAATGGATAGACTGCACTTCCTTTCTTTACTTCCAATGGCACATTTGGTAATTAGTCTAAAATTGACAGAACTATGTAATTAAAAATACTGTAGAACCTGATGTGCCTGATAATACCCTGAGAGATCTATTCCTCCTTCTGTTGGGCCCATTAATATAACCATCTATTGCTGGGTTCTGTCTAACTACTCTATAATTTAACTTACGGAAAAAGCATTAAATTGAGCTTCGCAAAGTGTCCCCCCCCCCTTTTATGCCTACGTTACAAGAACTTCACCTAAGATTTAGAGTGCTAGGACTGCATAGGCCCTTAGAAAACTTCTATAGAGTTTTCAGTAATGTGAATAAATACATAAATTTCAGTTCCTGGTGCCTTCATGGAGATTCATGTTTCCTGCATAAATACATCCTTTGATTTCCCAAATGCTTCTCCAGAATAAATGTGTTTCTACATTTCTATGTGTCAGAATTGAAAAGGGACTCATCACTAACTGCAGGGAGGAATACTTTATTTTTGGTACCCTCAAATGCCTCAAAGATGTATTTCTGCATTGACACAATTTTACAACGTAGGTCTATCTCACCTGTTACTGGGTAGCCAATTATTCAGCAATCTAATCCAATTGCATTCACTTAAAATAAAAGGCCACATCATTTGTTCTGTGGTTTCTCATATTTTCCCCTTCATCTGCCACTTTTCCCGTACATTTATATGTCACTCGATACCACTTCGCCAAAACAGCAGCCTTCATTTTAGAGCGTCAAAATAAGATCTACTGCTATTAGAATAAGTTCCACATTCACGTCGCAAGCAGTATGGCCATCCATGAAGTTTCTCTTGCCAGACCTGAATGTTCCAGCTACCATTTTATAATAGGATCTTGGTAGCACTTTTGCAAGTCATCCAGCCATATTACTGGTCCAGAAAGGCAACATTATTGGCAGCAATACTGCTCAGGAGGATACTGCTCAGATTCGATAACCTAAATGTTTTCATCATTCCCTTGACATAAAGCAGGCAGATCAAATTCGGCTGATATCTCTGCTATACCGGCAAGTCTTCAATAGCCCATTTATGTCAATTTTCACACTGAATACCAGAAAATTCAAAACAAGACTTGATATTTAGAATGCTTATAGGTTCATAGGAAGCTGACTTACATGTACCCATGGCTTGACGCAGCCTAACTCTGTACTGTCTACACAAGGGTTTCCCAAACTTGGCCCTCCAGATGTTTTAGGACTACAGCTCCCATCATCCCTAGCTAGCAGGACCAATAGTCAGGGATGATGGGAATTGTAGTCCAAAACCAGCTGGAGACCCAAGTTTGGGAAACACTGGTCTATACTATAGTGACTGGTTTCATGTCCTAGGGTTTCATAATAATAATAATAAGTTAATATTTATACCCCGCCCATCTAGCTGGGTTTCCCCAGCCACTCTGGGCGGCTTCCAACAAAACACTAAAATACAATAACCTATTAAACATTAAAAGCTTTGTTGCCTTCAGGGCTGCCTTCAGATGTCTTCTAAAAGTTTGGTAGTTATTCTTCTCTTTGACATCTGGTGGGAGGGCGTTCCACAGGGCGGGTGCTACTACCGAGAAGGCCCTCTGCCTGGTTCCCTGTAACCTCACTTCTTGTGGTGAGGCAACTGCCAGAAGGCCCTCAGCGCTGGACCTCAGTGTCCAGGCAGAACGGTGGAGGTGGAGACACTCCTTCAGGTATACTGGACCAAGGCCATTTAGGGCTTTAAAGGTCAGCACCAACACTTTGAATTGTGCTTGGAAACGTACTGGGAGCCAATGTAGGTCTTTCAAGACCTATATATGTTATATGGTCTCGGTGGCTGCTCCCAGTCACCAGTCTAGCTGCCGCATTCTGGATTAGTTGTAGTTTCCGGGTCACCTTCAAAGGTAGCCCCACATAGAGCGCATTGCAGTAGTCCATGCGAGAGATAACTAGAGCATGCACCACTCTGGCGGGGACCCTGAAGTTTGCAGAAGTACACAAAATATTTAGGACAAGGAAAACCCGGGGGGGAAGTAAGCCAAAGAATAGCACAATGAGGACTGAGCATGCTCAGTGAGGATGGAAAGATGGCCGTTGACAAGGGAATTGCCCTGAAATCTTCAGATGAAGGGCAGTATACAAATTTAATAAATAAATAAAAATAATTAAAAAGTGGGATGGGCTAGAGTATGGTATCCTAAAGGAAGGTGTGCTTGGCCAACTGGAACCCCAAGTTGGTGCACTCCATGCTCCAATATTTTGTCAGCAGTTTCACTTGAAAGTTTTCTATTGTAAGATTTTCTGTAAAGTTCTAGTCTCCTCATTTAGCTGTTTTGAGGATGAAACCCAACATAATTCATAGGAGGTCAATTGCATGTCGAGGCCCTGTGACCCCCCTTGTTTCCTAAGGTACAAATGACTAGGCAACACACATAATATTGGTTTGGGATCAAATAAGGTCACAACTTTATTGGTCAAAGATGTGAAGGTTTGGCTATAGCAGAGGTAGGCAACCTAAGGCCTGGGGGCCAGATGCGGCCCAATCGCCTTCTCAGTCTGGGAATCAGTGTGTTTTTACAAGAGTAGAATGTGTCGTTTTATTTAAAATGCGTTTTATTTTATTTGTGGGGCATAGGAATTCATTCATTATTTTCCCTTCAAAATATAGTCCGGCCCACCACATGGTCTGAGGGATGGTGGACCGGCCCATGGCTGAAAAAGGTTGCTGATCCCTGGGCCGTAGGCATTGGAGTAAGCAACTTCATATTTCAGTCCAGCCCATCTGCTGATAGTGTCACTAAGGGTAAAGCCAGCCAGAAGGGATGCCCTATGACCTATGTCAAATCGGCGTTCTGCAAGTGGTTCTCATTGGAGGAGTGGTATGGCCCTAGTCCCCTCTGGGCATCAGACAGGACCCACTCCTCCCAAGTCCTTTTAACAGGAAACCCTTACACATGGGGCAGCTGGTGGAGGCTACAACCTTCCCTCCAACCAAGACCTAGGCTTGTTGTTGTTGTTGTTGTTTAGTCGTTTAGTCGTGTCCGACTCTTCGTGACCCCATGGACCAGAGCACGCCAGGCACTCCTGTCTTCCACTGCCTCCCGCAGTTTGTTCAGACTCATGTTTGTAGCTTCGAAGACACTATCCAACCATCTCGTCCTCTGTCGTCCCCTTCTCCTTGTGCCCTCCATCTTTCCCAACATCAGGGTCTTTTCCAGGGAGTCTTCTCTTCTCATGAGGTGGCCAAAGTATTGGAGCCTCAGCTTCACGATCTGTCCTTCCAGTGAGCACTCAGGGCTGATTTCCTTCAGAATGGAGAGGTTTGATCTTCTTGCAGTCCATGGGACTCTCAAGAGTCTCCTCCAGCACCATAATTCAAAAGCATCAATTCTTCGGTGATCAGCCTTCTTTATGGTCCAGCTCTCACTTCCATAAATCACTACTGGGAAAACCATAGCTTTAACTATACGGACCTTTGTTGGCAAGGTGATGTCTCTACTTTTTAAGATGCTGTCTAGGTTGGTCATTGCTTTCCTCCCAAGAAGCAGGCGTCTCTTAATTTCGTGGCTGCTGTCACCATCTGCAGTGATCATGGAGCCCAAGAAAGTAAAATCTCTCATTGCCTCCATTTCTTCCCCTTCTATTTGCCAGGAGGTGATGGGACCAGTGGCCATGATCTTTGTTTTTTTGAGGTAAGACCTAGGCTTACCCAATGCCTATCCGCCAATCGAGCCCTTTCTATTGTTATATGTTTCCGAGCACAATTAAAAGTGTTGGTTCTGACCTTTAAAGCCCTAAACAGCCTCGGTGCAGCATACCTGAAGGAGCATCTCCACCTCCATCCTTCTGCCCGGACACTGAGGTCCAGCGCTGAGGGCCTTCTGGCAGTTCCCTCGCTACGAGAAGCCAAGTTGCAGGGAACCAGGCAGAGGACCTTCTCGGTAGTGGCACTCGCCCTGTGGAACGCCCTCCCACCAGATGTCAAAGAGAAAAATAACTATCAAATTTTTAGAGGACATCTGAAGACAGCCCTGTTTAGGAAAGCTTTTAATGTTTAATTGTTGTTGTTTAGTCGTCTTAGTAGTGTTGGACTCTCCGTGACCCCATGAACCAGAGCATGCCTTGGAAACTCTCACTTTCTTCTCAAAGCTTCTCCTTTTTTATGTCCATGGAGTTTTCTTGGCAAAATACTGGAGTGGTTTGCCCATTCCTTCTCCAGGTGGATCACATTTAGTCTAAACTCTCGGCTATGACCTGTCAGTCTTGGGTGGCCATGCATGGCATAGCTCATAGCTTCTCTGAGTTATTCAAGCCCCTTCACCACAACAAGGCAGTGATCCATGAAGGGGTTAATGTTTAATAGGTTATTGTATTTTAGTGTTCTGTTGGAAGCCGCCCAGAGTGGCTAGGGAAACCCAGCCAGATGGGCGGGGTATAAATAATAAATTATTATTACTATTATTATTATTATTATTATTATTATTATTATTAAATTTCTGCAAAGTTCTAGTCTCCTTATTTAACTTGTTTTAAGGATCAAACCCAATGTAATTTGTAGGAGGTCAATTCTAGAAAAATAAGGTGGGATGTTAAGTCCTTCCAAAAGCAGTGGTATTCCCATTTTGGATGCCATGAAATCCTTATACATGGTAGTATCGCAATTTATGGAAACGGCTTCATCACTGCTCTTTCCTGAGGCAATGCTGCCCATTATATAGATGCCACAGATGTTCCTGACCCATCTGTGTTGTTTTTCCCCAGACCTACTAGCAGTGAACACATTCACAGTAGAGCTCCTCTGTATATCTAATTTATAATTTCTCCTCCTCAGACATCTGGAGAATTTTATCAGTGTCTGTGGTGTCAGTGCAAATTACCACCTAATAGCTCAAAGCTGCCCGCTAGGCTGATCTACCATGACTTGCCTGCAGTTTGCTTAACGGGGATTTTGTGATAAGGCAGAGTCTAATCTGCTCTCTTGCTCTTAAAAGGTGTTATCTGTGCCATGGGAAGGCTGATATTGTTGCTTTATGATGCCTTTAGCTCTCTTCCAATTTGGGCTGTGGGAGGGAAAGGAGTGAATTGTTTCCTGAATTCCAGTCAATTGGGCTGCCTGCTGAGCCACCATTTTGAGGTTTCAGTCTCAATTTTCCCATTTAATGTAGCCTCAGATGTCTGTGCGATCTCGTGGCTGGAAGGCCCAAAGAATCTTTCCATTCAAAACTTTCCTTTTGAAAAGTTGTATATCTGTGTTACCAATTTGCAGCCTGAGCGCCAGGGCCTACTGGGAGTTGGTCATGGGTGACCCATGTGAACATAGCACCTCAAGAGATAAGACTTGGTTATTGAAAGGAGACTCAGGGACCCAGAGTGTGGACTCCAAGAGGGAGAACAGGTTGTAGAAAACTAAAGCTGTCTTCAGATGCTGCTTTCTCTATGTGAGTAACATGGGGAGCACGCAAACCCAATGATCCTATTAACATTTGCATCACAACAAATAGCAATGCCAACTTTTGTGCTTTGTTCCTAAAGAGCCAAAGAGACATTCTAACAAGTCATAGACAGTTGCAAGAACTCTTCTCCCATTGGCGGCTAGCCCATGTGCAGAGGAGACACAGCTCACAATTCCACCACCAACTATAGCTCGTAGGGTGGTACTTCTTTGAGGGATGCTGGTGGCACTGTGGTCTAAACCACTGAACCTCTTGGGTTTGCTGATCAGAAGGTAGGCAGTTCTAATCCCCGTGACAGAGTGAGCTCCCATTGCTCTGTCCCAGCTCCTGCCAACCTAGCACACCAGTGCAAGTAGATTAATAGGTACCGCTGTGGCAGGAAGGTAAACAGTGTTTCCATGAGCTCTGGCTTCCATCACGCTGTTCCATTGTTCCATTGTGCCAGAAACAGTTTAGTCATGCTGGCCACATGACCCGGAAAGCTGCCTATGGACGAACGCCGGCTCCTGCAGCCTGGAAGTGAGCTGAGTGCAGCAACCCCATAGTCAACTTTGACTGGACTTAACTCTCCAGGGCTCCTTTACATTTTACCTTTACTTCTTTGAGCAGCAGGGAAAGGTAGCAGGGGAAGAGTTGGCTGTGGGTGCCCCAGAGATTATAGGAAAGGGTGATTTTGCACACAGGGGTAGGGCTATGTTTGTCATTACCTGCAGGGAGAAGGCCCACCCACATCTGAAGTCAGCCCTGCTTAAGGAAGTTTTTAATGTTTGATGTCTTACTGTGCTTTAATTTATTGGAAGCCAGCCAGGGTGGTTGGGGCAACCCTGTCAGATGGGCAGCACATAAATAATAAATTATTGTAATATCATTATTGGCTAAAGTCAATATAGGTCTGTTTCTTAATGTGCTGGTTTTCACCAGCTGGGTACCAGGCCTCTGCACATTTATTCCTAATATTAAAGTTTTCCATTCTGGTTATGATCAGCAATCATTTCCCATCTTACCAACGAAGCAAAGCCCATTATATGAAAGCCCAGCTTCCATAATTATCACATTTACCATGCGCAAGAAGCTTGTCAGCAGTTCTGAAATTTTTCATAAGTACAGAGGAAGAAGATGTAGCAGATTAGCTGGATGTCAATTACTGAAAACTCCAATTAAGATTTCTGGGAGATGAAACCCCCTTGGGGTAGAACAGTCCCACATTGAAGTAAGGCTGATCATCAGATAGCTCAAGTTTCTTCTGAAGAAATGAATCCTCTGAGACAATGAAAATGCATAATGAAATGGAAAGTTACTCATTCCACAGCAGTCTGGGATGTTGAAACTACATGTGTAAAATATCAACTCTTTGATGGTTGAGTTTTGTCCCAGAGAGGGATGGGGCAGAAATTTGATTTGGTCACTGTGGATTTTGGGATGTTTCTTAGGGGTTTAACACATCTTTATTTTTGTAGGTAAGATTAGGTGCTAGCAGCCTGTCTGTCATCTTACACAGGTGGCGCTGTTGTCTAAACCACTGAGCCTTTTGGGCTTGCTGATCAGAAGGTTGGCGGTTCAAATCCCTGTGACAGAGTGAGCTCCTGTTGCTCTGCCCCAGCTCCTGCCAACCTAGCAGTTTGAAAGCACAGCAGTGCAAGTAGATAAATAGGTACCACTGTAGCAGGAAGGTAAATGGCGTTTCAGTGCGCTCTGGTTTCCATCACGGTGTCCTGTTGTGCCAGAAGCGGTTTAGTCATGCTGGCCACATGACCCAGAAAGCTGTCTGTGGACAAATGCCAGCTCTCTCAGTTTGAAAGCTAGATGAGCACCACTATCCCATACTGTCCAGGGGTCCTTTACCTTTTTTAAATTTTCATCTTAAGTTGTATGAAAAGTGCTGCTAGACTATTGACCCTTTGGAGTGGAAGGCCTGTTGAAAGTAGAGAAGTGCAGATGTTTGACCTTATTCTTGGGTGAGGGAGAAAAATTGTAGTCTTCCCACCTAGAAATTGAACCTGAATATTTTTGTTTCTCATTTTTCCAGTCATAAATTTAGTATTCTACATTTCTGCATCAGTTTGTGATTTTTATGGGGGGGGGGGGAATTAAATCCTCATGGAAACTTTCCAGCATATTTTAGTGTATGTTTCTCCTAACATACAAATTATTTTTATGAAATGTAGCCCAATATACACATTTTCACAAGTAATTTCTCCCAATATAACGGAATTCAACTTTGCACTATTACGAAAGTTCTGTCAACCGAAGCACTTCAGAGACAAGGAATAATCTCCCCTCTCCTTCTGCACTCTGTTTTGGTGCTTCTCCTGTTCTCCCCGCCCCCCCATAAGCCAACTTTGAGAGGTGGGGGGTACGTGTGGGAAAAGAGGGAGGGAAGCCCCATTGCATTAGCAGGACTCATTGCATTGTACACATTATTTGCTTTGAAAACTGCTTTACAAAATTCAGAGGGTGGTGAATTTTGAAATATAGCTGTGTTTTGGTTCGTATATTGTTTCTGAAAGTGTGAATTATCTAGGTTGACATTAAAATTCTAACTGAACTAAAGTTATTTCCCATCCCTTGTCCCCCCCCCGACAACTGTTGGGGATTTTTTTTCTGCATCTGAGGGAAATCAGTGAAATGGTTCCCCCCCAACCCCCCCAAAAGGGTAGATAATTTTGGGTGCTGTTTGAAAAGACTTCTAACTGGAGGTGCTAGGATGCTATAATACCACTTTTAGCAGTGGTGGCTTCCCCCAAAGAATTCTGGGAGCTGTGGTTTGTTAAGAGTTGTAGGAGACCTCTTTCCCCCTCACGGAGCAACAATGAAAGTGATTGGTTGTTAAATTGTTCTAGGAATTGTAGCTCTGGGATCTCTTTGGGGTTGCCTAACAACTCTCAGCACCCTTAACAAACCACTTCCCATAATCCTTTGAGGGAAGCCATGACTGTATAATAATATAATAAGTTATTTATACCCTGCCCATCTGGCTGGGTTTTCCCAGCACTCTGGGTGGCTCCCAACAGAATATTAAAAACACAATAAAACATCAAACATTTAAAATTTTCCTAAACATGGCTGCCTTCAGATGTCTTCTAAAAGTCAGATAGTTGTTTATTTCCTTGACATCTGATGGGAGGGCATTCCACAGGGCAGGCGACACTACCAAGAAGGCCCTCTGCCTGGTTCCCTGTAACCTCACTTCTCGCAGTGAGGGAACTGCCAGAAGGCCCTTGGAGCTGGACCTCGATGTCCGGACAGAACGATGGGGGTGGAGACGCTCCTTCAGATATATCGGGCCAAGGCCATTTAGGGCTTTAAAGTTCAGCACCAACACTTTGAATTGTGCTCAGAAACACACTGGGAGCCAATGTAGGTCTTTCAGGACTAGTGTTATATGGTCTCGGCAGCCACTCTTAGTCACTAGACTAGCTGCTGCATTCTGGATTAGTTGTAGTTTCCGGGTCACCTCCAAAGATAGCCCCTTAATCGTATCATAGTGCTTTAAATGTTTGATACGAATGTGGCCTAGATGTTGCATACTGCTAGAACTGGATTATGTCCTCTTTGTATAATAATGGTATAGATGGGACAGATCAGTAGAT
The DNA here is from genome assembly GCF_964270895.1 of Podarcis filfolensis. Taxonomy (NCBI): domain Eukaryota; kingdom Metazoa; phylum Chordata; class Lepidosauria; order Squamata; family Lacertidae; genus Podarcis; species Podarcis filfolensis. The sequence continues at coordinate 18,895,977 of NC_139612.1, forward strand.
CCTGGTTTGGTTGGTGGGCAGAATGCATTTTAAAATATGGCAATAACTTGTTGGGAAACTGTGTACATGCAGCTACTCACACAGAGTCAATTAAGGTTTAGCAGACAGCCAGAAGGCAATCTGAAGGAGTAAGTCTGCCTGGAGATAACAGAGACATGGAGACCGCTCCCTGATTGGTCAAGCTCTCTTAAGGGAGTGGTAATTAATGGCCTACTAACTGGAATGCATTCGTGGTTCGTGAGTTCAGAGTTCTGTGTCAGTGTAGGAGTTGTGAGTTGTGTCAGAGAGAGCTAGCAAAAGATCCGTGTTCTGTTCCTGTAAGTAGTCCACTGTGTATAATAAACACCTAACTACAAGTTCTTGGTTCCTGCTTCATCTAAAGTCGCCAATTGCTTCTGCGTGTACTCTGCTAGGTCTGACTAAGGTCCTGCAACTAGTCAGGAAGTTGCGAAACACCAAATAGGTTTTACCAATATAACTTTTCAACCCCTGGGTAGAACAAGACCTGGAAAGAGCCTTAGAACTCCTGCCCCCAGTGATATTTTAGGCGAGGAAATGTGGGGGTTTTTATCCACTGGGGTTACCAGCTACTTGAAATGCAGTCATATTCCACCACTATTAAAATGTTTAAATGTATTTTACTTCCAGAGAGAAAGAAATTGCCCATGTTGTTTGAAATGTTTTATGGGTCTATATAGACTATTAATAGCTCTGCCAAACTCCCAGTGCAACTTTTCCATTATATATATTTTTTTCTTTTTAATAAAACTTATGAAAGAGGTCCATAATGGAAGAGAACATTTCAGCTAGCCCTTTTGCTGGTGATATATTACAATAATAGCCTGTAGGAGTGACATGCAGCCTTTTTTTTAACAACAACAAAAAGTCTTGCAATGAAATAGAATAGCGATGGCTGCCTGGTGAAAGATAACCTCCTTTTTTTTTAGGCTTCACTTTTTAATATATAAAAATTAAAAGTAAAAAGTAAACTTCAAGGTTGAAGGTAATAAAGAGGGAGCTGAATTTCCTAATACGTGGATATTATCATCTTAAACCATAAATTTAATACTTCACACCTCTGAAGCTGAAAGCAGTGCCTAAATCACTTTTAGATTAATGGAACTTTAATTACCAGTGGATGTGCTGTTTCCTTTATTTTTGAAAGAAAAAACCCTTCCAGTCAACATATTTTTCCCATCCCCACGGTTTCTGTGATTGCATATGTGAAAATAAGTTATGAGAATGGTGTCAACAAAGAAACTGCAAGCTAATGGTCCGGGGAAGAAAAACCCTTACGTTTACAACTGAAGGTATATGGAAGGTGGTTATATTTAGGTGGTGTTCGGTTACTTGGAGAAATGGTGGCACAACTTTTTTTCTAAGGTCATGTATTGATTTGTAGTCCCATGGACTATTCAGAAAACCACCATTCTACTTCTCAGTTTTTCTAATATCGCAAAAGAAAGGAATGCCATCTCTTTTTGAAGAGAAGTGGGAAAGGGGTCTATGTCTTAATCACAGTTTCTCTTATTGGTCAGTTATTGTAACAGAAAATGCCATCTGAACCAAGAAGATTGGGAACAAAAGATAAGTGCTGAAACTATAGGCTTGATAGCTTTACCCTGTGTGGCTTCAACCTGTGGGTTAATTCTTGACATCATTCGCCTACAGCAAATGCCACTCTTCTCTGTATCCCATCCTCGGTGTTGTCTAACTGCTGCCTTGACTACAGCATCTACTGAAGAAAGTAGAAGCTGAAATGTTTTGCTTTAAGAATTTCCCATATCCCGTACTTTTTAAAGGGGTACTCCAGGGTACGCAGTACCAGCACCTCTTCCTTTGTTATTAAAAAGTATGGCACTTACTGTAACAACTTCATGGTGAGTACATACATTCTCCTGGTATGTCCCACGGAGGATCTTACAATCTTCAAATAAAAACATCTTGGAGATCCTGGGCCACAGGGAGGTTAGGCTGGCCTCAACCAGAGCCAGGGCTTTCTCAGCCGTGGCCCCGATCTGGTGGAATGCTCTGTCACAAGAGACTAGGGCCCTGTGGGACTTGATATCTTTCTGCAGGGCCGGCAAGACGGAGCTGTTCCACCAGGCCTTTGGCCAAGGCACAGTCTGACCCCCTCCTTCTGTAATCCTCATAGAACTCTAGCCCAATGATTGCCATTAATTTGACTCTGAATTGATTTTAGAATGTATTTCAATTAATTGATTGTGATTTTATGTAAACTGTGTTATTTTTACTGTTGTTAGCTGCTCTGAGCCTGGCTTCAGCTGGGGAGGGTGGGATATAAATAAAATTTTATTATTATTATTATTAATTACAGGCACCTGTTTTTCTAGAGGAGAAGCCCTGCCTGTCTCTATTATATTGCCACCATAGTTTGCTAAGCCATTTCCAAATAAAAAAAGAGGTGAAGGAGAATCACATTTCACTACATTTCTCTCTCCAATGTGGAGTCATTGGAAGTGGGGAATCAGTAGGATAAAGCTGCAGCAAAAGTCAGTTCTGAATGCTGCCATCTGGTTAGAACCCGTGTCATTTCCAAAACACACACCATTCCTGAAGATGTTTTGCAGCCTTTCTGAATATATATGTATATATCCAGGTTGTTGGGGGCTTTCTAATAAAGGGGAGGGTGATGAATGGGCTCATATATGATGCTTAAAAATAAAATAAAAATAAAAAGGCAGGCAGCCCACATAAATCTTGACACAATCGCATGAAACAGCATTGGACTTGATAGAACTTGCATGTGCCATGCAAATTGCTTGTCAAGGCCCCAGGCCTCACAGGTCCCTTATATAATAAAGACACGGACACGAATATTTTAGGTTAATGGGATAAAATAGGCCACAGCTTTATTGGTTATAGATGTGAGCAGTTTGGCTTAGGCATTGGGTGAAACTATATCCCAACTCCTGCCCATCCGCAGGGAGTCTCACTAAGGGTAAACCACCAGTAGGGGGAGGCCTATGACATACATCAAATCGGTGCACCCCCAGGGTCCCCAATGGGATTGTGGCATGGCTGTGGCTCACGTCTAGGCTTTGGACAGGATCCACACCTCCAGATCCCTTTAAAAGGATGCCCTTATCAAGGAGGGGCAGGAGGAGGCTACAACCTCCCCTCCCATAAACAAAGGCTTACCCAATGCCTGACCTCACAATTGCTAAAAGGTAGACAAAACCAAATGGCTGGTGCCAATTTGCCAAGTGGAAAAATTTCTACCCGGCCCCATCAATATGGCGGCCAACATATGTCCATAGCAAGATCGCTGTCATAGCAACCGGATGAGCTGGGAGATCCGGTGAGGAGGCGAAAGGAGGATGTCCTTGGCCATGCCACAGTTTAAAGAGACTGGGGCCATGCCCTGGCCGTGTCGATTGGACAGCCGGGGGCATGACATGGCGGGGAGTCCCCAGGATGCGGGCGGTGTCCCTCCACCCTCCAGCTGGGTCACTGGAAGGTCCCGGATGCCTGGCCGCAACATCACCCACCAGGGAAGGTGAGCAGACAGGTTCACACCAGTGGTGAAAACACTCGCCAAGAATATTACATATGTTTTCAGGGTGGAAAGAAGGAAGCCTGAATAACAATTCTAAGTAGTTTCCATGCATATAGTGCACAAGCTTCAAATACGAGAGGTAAACCAACAGGGCGACCTCAAAACAAAATGCAATTTTGCCTTTTAAAAGTATGCTTTGCTGGCTGCTTTATACTATGAGCTAAGTGGAACTTATTTCATTTGGCTAAGATGAGTTCATGAGATGACATTTTAAATTCTACGATTTTGCTTTAGAAAATGTTCCCGATAACAGACAAATGGCAGATTATGTAAATCACCATTTAAGGCTCCGCTCCCTCTCCCCTCCCACTTTCACAGCCAGAGCACCCGAACCCAAATTGCTTTATGAACATTTTCATTTAAAAGTGTTTATCTTTCTACAACAAATATGTTGAAACTGTTAGCTCTAAAGCTTTAAAGTAAAGAGCTACAACAAATAAACCTCTTGGCCGTGCACCAAGCATTCCCCCAGAAAGGCGGATGCAAGATTACAAAAGGAACCATCTGCTAAGCATGACAGAAACATCAAAAAGTGCAGCGGAGGGATGCTAATGTCTGAAGTGAACTTACTGTCCAGCACCACTACTGAGATACATCAAAAAACGTTGAGTGTCAGGTCATTGGGGCAATGGTACCTTTATGGATGCTCTGCTTAGAGCTTCATAAAATTCTGAGCTTGAGCTCTCCATCATGTTGCCTGGCAAGAAATCATTTTGTGTGGAGAGTTCAGCCGGTGCTGATAGAGAGCTGAGCCTTCTCCTTTAGTTGAAAATCCACTGAAATAAGCTGTGGCACACAACTGCTGTCGGTTATGAGCGTGACTGCAGGTTAGGCTTTGAAGGGAATCTTAGGAAGGATCAGTGAACCTCCCAGATCCTAAATGCCAGAGATGTGGTGGTAAAATTTGAAGCGGGGGAGCTTATTGTGATGCCCCTGCAGTGATACCCCCAAAGAGAGTCCATAGTCACAAGCCTTTTGCTTGCCTGACTGAAAGGTGCAGAGATGTTGGGGGGTATGGGGAAGGGCTGTACCACTGAGCCACAGTCTTGCAAGAGCTTTTTCAAGAGTAAAAAGAGTGTGTTTGGTAAGATGAGATTGTTTTCTTCTTCTTCCTTTGTTGCAGAATGATGATAATTTGGAAGGAAGAACTAGATTGCTTTGTAGAACAGCCTCTTTGGCAAGGCAAAACAAAACAACATCTCCCTGTGTTCTAGTGGCTTTAAACTTTGCCAAGCCACTGGCACTCAACCTCAGTCCCCATGGATAATATGGAGATTACTGAGGTAAAGTGAAACAAATTGAGCATTTTCTGCCATATAATTGCAAAGTAATATTGTTATGGTGGTTTGTTTTCCCCAGCCTTTATATGACAGACTGAGGCTCCAGCCCTAGGCATGCTTACCAGGGAGTAAACCCCACTGGATTCATCGGGGCTTAGTTCTGAATTAGATTGCATGGTAAATGTCTTTAAAAGGATTCTGGTGAAGTTAATCCAGGAACAATACGGCATTGTGCTGCAAAACGAAAACGACAAAGTAGGTGAAAATTTGGAATTCAGCTGACTTGGTAATATTGAGGAATCAAGCTAAATTGTCATATTCTGTAAGGGCTGTGAGGAAGTTTCCGAGGTGGAGTCAGGAGGGGAGATGCATTGATTTCCTCCTACTTTTGGTAGTCACCAAGTTTGTCTGCAAATATCACGAGAAATTAAACCAGAAACACTGGTATGGGCAAAACAATTTCACCGTCAGAGCCAAACTTTATGCCATGTACACAAAGGTGAATGGAAGCTCCAACAGCTTTGCCTTTTAAAGAAAAGCATCTTCAGGAGGCATGGATTTGAGCGGAGAAGCAGCCTGGAGGAAAGAGGTGCTACTTAATCCTTTCCCTCCCCACCACTTTCTCACGCAAAATTGTCACCTTGGGCTGCTTTCCCTTTTATAGCAGCCAACATGGTGTCTTTCAGACGTTGAACGACAATTATCATCTTCCCTGGTTGGCTTCCATGCTTTATTAAAAAAATAATTTTTATTCATTTTACATAAAAGTTATACAGTGGTACCTCGGGTTACATACACTTCAGGTTACATATGCTTCAGGTTACAGACTCCGCTAACCCAGAAATATTATCTCAGGTTAAGAACTTTGCTTCAGGACGAGAACAGAAATCGTGCTCTGGTGGCGCAGCGGCAGCAGGAGGCCCCATTAGCTAAAGTGGTGCTTCAGGTTAAGAACAGTTTCAGGTTAAGTACGGACCTCCAGAACGAATTAAGTACTTAACCTGAGGTACCACTGTACACCATAAACATAAAATTTCCACACATTAAAAAAAGGGTTCTTTCGAACTTTGAAACCTCCTTCCTTCCCTCCATGGGTTCCAATTCTATTTTATTCATGCATCTTTCTATCCATTATATAATCATAGTATCCAAAATCCATGTTACGTTACAAGTGTCCTTGTGTTCTTGCCAATGATTTCAGCTGTTTACAGTGATCTCTCAGATATGTTAGAAGGTTATTCCAGTCTTTTAAAAAAACATTGGTCTTCCTGATTTTTGATCTCTCCCGTCAGTCTTGCCATTTCTGCGTAATCCATCAGCTTGGTCTGCCACTCTTCTCTGGTCGGTCCTTCTTCTTTCCATCTCTGGGGAAGAAGCATCCTTGGTTGGCTTCCTGCTGGCTGGGGCTGATGGGAGTTGTAGTTTGCAACATCTGAAGGGCACCACATTGGCTACCCCCCCTGCAGTGTTTCAAGAGTGTGTGTGGTGGTAAATGTGCATTTAGAACCCTGCAAGCCCAAACACATCTTTGTCTATTTTGAACAGAATGCCTGGTGGGGAAAGCATTAAGCACCCCCTCTTGCTGCTCAAAATCACTCCCTCCCAGAGCTGCTTTTCACACACACACCCCACTTACTCCCAAGTATTTGATTTTAAATTGTAATTTGCCTTTTGTTGTTGTTTAGTCGTTTAGTCCTGTCTGACTCTTCGTGACCCCATGGACCAGAGCACGCCAGGCACTCCTGTCTTCCACTGCCTCCCCCAGTTTGGTCAAACTCATGTTAGTGGCTTCGAGAACACTGTCCAACCATCTCGTCCTCTGTCGTCCCCTTCTCCTTGTGCCCTCCATCTTTCCCAGTATCAGGGTCTTTTCCAGGGAGTCTTCTCTTCTCATGAGGTGGCCAAAGTACTGGAGCCTCAGCTTCACGATCTGTCCTTCAAGTGAGCACTCTGGGCTGATTTCCTTCAGAATGGATAAGTTTGATCTTCTTGCAGTCCATGGTACTCTCAAGAGTCTCCTCCAACACCATAATTCAAAAGCATCAATTCTTCGGCGAGCAGCCTTTTTTATGGTCCAGCTCTCACTTCCATACATCACTACTGGGAAAACCATAGCTTTAACTATACGGACCTTTGTATTTGCCTTTTAGGTTTACATAATATGCAGTCTCCCATGTCACCTTGCATCTTCTATTGGCAAGATATAGGAAAATGAAGTCGGATACATGTTTAGTGCTCTTAGTTCTGTTCAGAAATATAGTCATTTGTATGTGCAACATAGGAAATGGGATTGAAAAAACTTCCTTTGAATTGCTGAGGACAAACTCAAAAGTGCGAGGTAGCTGAAATCGAGCATAACAGTTCAAAGGACAATAGCTTCGCCAATATATGCACAGGGCAATTATGGTGTCATACTGCTCTGTGCTCTGTAAATGAATTTGATTTAGACTGCGAGCTATAAGCCATGAATATTAATTTAGGATGAAAATGATGGGATTGATTAAAGGAGAAAGTGTACTTGGGGAAGGGACGTGTCAGAGAGGGGTCGATCTGAATAGCATTGCATTCTGTTTGAGATCCATTAAGACAGAGCTGTGGAAGGAGCATTATCCTAGCTGCCATGGAAAGGAGTTTTCTAAAAATGGAACAAAGAGCCTTCTTGCCAGAAAAGTTGGATTGCGTTAATTAGGATGTCTCCTGTTTTGAAAGATTGCAAGGAATTGCATGTGTTGGCTATTGCAGTTTCCTCAGAGTCTGCTTCTGAGTTGCTGAATCCAAGCGGCTCATGCTTTAAATTCTAGAAGTCTAGTGAGAACGGGGAAGTAAACCATGCGAAGGATCCCTTTTCCCTGACCTTTGTACAACAGAAAGTGCATGTAAACTTTACACCGACGTTTTCCTAACACTGTGAATTTTTGTCCTGAAGAGAGCATGGACTCTGAAACAGCAAACAACTAAGAAAAATAATGTGTTTTGCAATAAGGACTTGGTTTAGAGCAGAGGTAGGCAACCTAAGGCCCGGGGGCCGGATGCGGCCCAATCGCCTTCTAAATCCAGCCCATGGATGGTCCGGGAATCAGCGTGTCTTTACATGAATAGAATGTGTCCTTTTATTTAAAATGTATCTCTTGGTTATTCGTGGGGCCTGCCTGGTGTTTTTACATGAGTAGAATGTGTGCTTTTATTTAAAATGCATCTCTGGGGTATTTGTGAGGCCTGCCTGGTGTTTTTACATGAGTAGAATGTGTTCTTTTATTTAAAATGCATCTCTGGGTTATTTGTGGGGCGTAGGAATTCGTTCATTTTTTTCTTCAAAAGATAGTCTGGCCCATCACATGGTCTGAGGGATGGTGGACCGGCCCATGGCTGAAAAAGGTTGCTGACCCCTGGTTTAGAGGCTTAGCCTGCATTTGTTGGGAAAGTTCTGATCCTCTCCTCTTCCTCCCTTTTCTTTTCTTTTCTTTTCTTTTCGTCTTTTTCTTTTTTCTTTTCTTTTCCTGAACTATTTGAGAATTTCTGTCCTACCCAGAAGAATATTCAGCAAAACTGTCTACCCAGTTTCACCCCCTGTGAACATAGGCAGTTTCCTGTGTTCGTATACACATACTCCTTATACTGAATCAGACCATTAGTTTGCTTAGCTCATTGTTGCCTCTGCTGACTGACAGCTGCTCTCCAGGGTTTCAGGAAGCCCTACCTGGAGCTGCCAAGAATTGAACCTGGGGTTCTTTGCATGCAAAGCAAAGAACCAGTGAGCCACATCCCTTCCCAAATGCCACATGGTTCTTGTTTCTAAAATAAATTTATTAAGGTTTATAGAGAAAAATACAAAATGTAATACCTTTCCCCTTTTTTAAAAACCAAACTAAGACTTTTATATAGATTCAATAAAAACACAAAAGGGGGGCAGAATAGAGAAGGCGGAAAAGAGAGAAAAGAATAGAGGTTGAAAGAGAAAGATAGAAAAATAAGGTTCAGAAATGAAAGGACTTCTGATTCCTCATCTGTCCGCTATATAAAAACACAAAGCCACTTTCTGTAAACAAACATTATCTTCAAGCCACTAAAACTTCAATCCCCTGCAATAATTGACCCGTGGATACGTTATGGCACATCAGTAGCACAAGGTAAAGATAGTATCCAGGAATTTTGTCGCCTGCTATTGTTCTATATTCTAGGGCGATGTTTACCACTTTACCAAGGTCTCAAACTAATCCCTTCATCACGTGAAAGGCTGTTGACGCTCAGCCTGTCCTCTGGAAATGTGTTTACTCCACAAGAACTGAAACTGGTCTGGCTAAGTCAATTTCTTATCTACATGAGCTCATTTAAAATGTATAAATGCTCACAATGATTTCCTCCCCCCTTGGCTTACTATGAAGGAAAACACATAACACAGTATGTGTTGCCCAACGCAATATACTCGCCTTTGCTTGCCTTCTCTATTAATCTGGTCTTTTCAGCAGCTGCTAAATAGCAAGAAGCAGGAAAGAAGATGAACCTGAGCCCTCGCAGGAAAGCTTGACACAATGAGAAATGGGAAGTTAGCAAAACAAAGTCATTACAGAAATCCCTTTGGTCAATTTGCAGGCGATGAAAAGAGTTGAAATCAGTTGCTTCCATTAACTAGAGTGTCCAGTTTAGATGATCAGAGTCCGAACTTCTGTTTGCCAGTGCAAATATTAAATTTACTGGGTTGATTGTAAAAAATAATGCTTGTTTTTGCTTTAATTTGATTGTTTTCCCTGGAGAAACAATGTGTTTGTCCTTAAACATTTAACATAAATGCACTGAATTAGGTGTGGCGGCAACAGATTTGATCTAGCAATTTTGCTTGCTGATATATTTTAATTGCACAATCAGGTGGCTCTTGGCTCTTTTAAAACATGTGAATAGATTTAATACACTCAACAGATGTTGCATCCTGATGTCTGCAGATGGCAATGCTGCCAGACAAAATATCATAATGTCAAGCAAGTATAATTTTCCAACAGGATGAAGCTATTCCTTGCAGGCTACGGTCCAATAAAGAGTTGAGAGCACTTAAGCCCACTGCTCTCAACTCTGTTTTATATAAAGTTCCCAATATATTGATACCAATGTTCACATAAAGGCTCACATCATTCTTTATTTTTGGTTTTAAATTAAAGAAACAAATTCTTATTCATGCCAATATGAAAGCTGAGCAATATTCTCATAAGAAGCTGCTATAAATATTGTATAAAAGCGAGTGTTTTTAAAAGAAAATATCAAACATGCAGCATTCAAAGCAATAGCAAGTTGTAAGAATTAGACAAATGATGTTGTTTTTTTTACATAGTATTTATAGGCATTTGAACAGAACTCTTAAGAGAATAGAAAACCAGTCTAATTAGGGCTTTTAAAAACCAAACAATGGTCTGGAGTGAATATTTAAGAGTTACATATGATGATTGCATGGTTACTGGTTACTGTATTGCTAGTTCCTGTTGTAAAATGCTTGGTTTGAGATTAGTGATTGTGTACTAGTTTTTGTCTGAAAGGAAATCCTTTCTCTCCCAATTCATTTCCAGTGTCACCCAAAACATGTGAAAACCTAGGAGACCTTGCCCAGTGTGGCTGAACCGGTTGTGCTACTCAAAAACTGCCTCCGCAGTAAGTTGCATCTGATCAAATGAGTCAGGTCAAAGTCAACTTGAGTCAGGTCTAGGTATGAAAAGGCAAGGCAAAGCAAGGCAGTGCTTGGCTTGATCACAGTAGGTTCTGATGACTAGTGAGCAGGACCATGGACAGCTCCAAATGTTCTCCACTCAAAGGTTGTTTCCTCTACAGAGGACCAGAAGCAACTTAAGCCTTCAAAAAGTTGGCAAGTCCAGTGGTTCTGCTGTCTGTCAGTGGCGTAGCGTGGGGGGTGCAGGGGGGGCCGGCCGCACCGGGCGCAACATCTGGGGGTTAGGGGGCGCAAATCCACGGGTTACGGGGCACAAATCCACGGGTTAGGGGGCGCAGATTACTTGCATTGCCCCGGGTGCTGACAACCCACGCTACGCCACTGCTGTCTGTAATCCTTAAAGGACCTGTAACCAGTTCTGTAATCACTTGATTCTATTGTGGAATAGGAGAAACCACAGGAAATCATCCCTTTAGTGCGAGGATGATGAGAAAGCAATGTACTTGGGCCAGGACAGTATAGGAAGGAGGGCCAAAAGCTGGGTGGGGAGACTTGTGATTCCTCTGGATTCAAATCTTTCCTGGGGGAGACACTGGGGCCTGGGCACAGGGACCATAACAGTACCTTGCTAAGACTATATTGTCAATTACTACACTGACCTTGAGAGGAAAGTAGCTGTTTCTCATTGCATTAATAAGAGTATCTATTGAGTTTATTAGATTTCTATACCACCCAGAGGCTGCGAGTTCTACCTGACATGGGGGGGAGGTTCATCATGTGTGTGTTACATCATGTGCATCAGGAGGAGGTCGTGAGGCCTGATGGGGCCCTCTGCCCCTATATGGAGGACCAGTGGGGCCCTCCGCCATTGTGGGGGAAGCACAACAGGGCGTGCCATCACCACTGCAACCCAGCCCATCAAAATTGGGGAGCTCAGCCCTGTCCCCACATACTTTGGGGGGGGGCCTCACATGTCCTCAGTCCCATAGAGTTGCCTATGATGCAACCCTTCATCTGAGGATCGTGGGGTGGTTTACAATTTTAAAAAAATGCAAAAATACACAACATAGTAACAAGCAAAATCAATGCCCCCTACATAGTTAAAAGGGCCATTGATTGTTTAATTAGCCAAAGCACTGGAAAAGAGGAATATTTTTGCCTGTAACCTAAAGATATGTAACCCCAGGTAGACTTTCTCAATTGTGGCTGGTGATGCTTACCTGACTGCATGCACCCGCATCGCTGCTGCAGGTCTACTGCCACCTATGACTGCACTGTTTGGCACCAAATCAAGGCAACTCTTATTTTCTGAATATAAAGGTAAAGGGACCCCTGACCATTAGGTCCAGTCATGGCCAACTCTGGGGTTGTGGCACTCATCTCACTTTATTGGCCGAGGGAGCCGGTGTACAGCTTCTGGGTCATGTGGCCAGCATGACTAAGCCACTTCTGACAAACCAGAGCAGCACACGGAAACGCCGTTTACCTTCCCGCCGGAGTGGTACCTATTTATCTACTTGCACTTTGACGTGCTTTCGAACTGCTAGGTTGGTAGGAGCTGGGACTGAGCAACAGGAGCTCACCCCGTCACGGGGATTTGAACCGCTGACCTTCTGATCGGCAAGCCCTAGGCTCTGTGGTTTAACCCACAGCACCACCTGTGTCCCTTCGAATATAAAGGTAAAGGGACCCCTGTAGGCAGCTGTCCAGGACCGTGCTGAGGAGGGCTGCACTGAGGAGGCATGGTGGGAGCCACCCCTTCCCCCTGATCCTGATCGGGATCCTGAATCTCCCCAAGAGCAGGAGAACAGTATAGATTTGGAACAGTGGTTTGTAGAGGGGCATAGTTCAGAAGGCAGAAGTTGGGGAATACTGGATGGGGAACAGCTAGGTGAAGAAACACCAGAAGAGAGAGGATTAACTGATTCACAGTTGCTGGATAGCATTCCTCTAATCTCCCCAAGTTCACGAAGGGCTCAGGAAGTTTCAGAACAGAAAGCACAGAGGGTACAAACTCAGGTTATGAAACGCAGGAGTGACGTAGATTAATAGGGATGGAGGGGATGTAAGCTTAATTGGGAGCACCGCCATTCTGGGCGGATGCTTTCTTTGTCCTTAGCTGTGTTTATTAAAGAGACTAACTGGTAAGAATTCCTTTAGTTTGATCTGCCCATTTGTGGCCATGGGGGAGGAAGCTGATTCCCTGAAGCCTGACAACAGAGCAAGCTTAATCATGCAGGGTTGTGTTTTTTCAGCCGGAACTCACTGGAACTCCAGCCCCTCTCAGGTGGGCGCCATTGTCATTTTAAGGGAACAAGGGAGGCATTTCTGGTGATTTCCAGCTCCTCTTTTTCTAGAAAAATAGCACTGATGTTGTGTAACTTCTTTTCTACCATGCAAAGTTGTTAAGACTCCACTGAATCTCAGCAGAAGCTTTGTTTAAAAGGAAAAAAACGTCCAATGTTTTTTTAAGCTGAGTGGAAGGCTTGGATCTCTCTATGTGTCTCTTTATGTTATCCTCTGATCTGACTCTTATTTAGGGAGAGCCCCTCTCTTCAATTAACTCTCCAATTGCCAATTACTAACTGCTTCCTGCTGATCTTCTATTGATTTCCCTCTGCCCATTCATTTGATGGAATACTTACATATTGACAGTTGGCTTGTTAAAATTATTTGTTCCAATTAACCAGCAGTCTATATCCCTTGCTGATCTTCAGTTAGATGAGAAGGAGGATTGAAGTGCTATCTGCCAGTCTGGAAGGCTGCTTTGTTTTGCAGACATTTGTCTCCTTTGCTGCTGCGAACTTTATTTGCAGATCTTCCCCAATACAGTGGTACCTCGGGTTACAGACACTTCAGGTTACAGATGCTTCAGGTTACACATTCCGCTAATCCAGAAATAAGGGTTAAGAACTTTGCTTCAGGATAACAACAGAAATTAAGGCAGCAGAGAGCATTGTTGGCTGCCCACTCTCCACCTTAGAGCAGATTTATGCCACAAGGTGCCATAGGAAGGCACTGGACATAGTAAAAGATCCATCGCATCCTGGTCACTGTCTCTTCGAGCTTCTGCCGTCGGGACGGAGATACAGGACGATGAAGACAAGAACGAGCCGTCTTAAGAACAGCTTCTTCTCCAGAGCGATCTCGGCCCTGAATGGGAAGCCTGGACTTTGAAAGTCATCTAATCTTCCTTGCTGTACTATACTGTATTGTTTAATTAGTGTTTTTATGGAGCAGTCAAGTAATTTCGTTGTCCCCGAGAGGGGGCAATGACAATAAAGATATTATTATTATTATTATTATTATTATTATTATTATTAATATTAATATTATTATTATTGTTAGTATTATTATTATTATTATTATTTGTGCTCCGGTGGCGTGGTGGCAGCGGGAGGTGCCATTAGCTAAAGTGCTGCTTCAGATTAAGAACAGTTTCAGTTTAAGAACGGACCTCCGGAACGAATTAAGTTCTTAACCCGAGGTACCACTGTATCTTTAACAACAATTCTACATGCAGGTTTTGACCTATACGTCTTTGCCCTGCGAGTGCCAAACTACAGTGGTACCTCTGGTTTCGAACTTAATTTGTTCCGGAGGTCCGTTCTTAAGCTGAAACCATTCTTATTCTGAGGTGCGCTTTCGCTAATGGCGCCTCTCGCTGCATGCGTGCTTCTGGTGCGCAACTTCTACTCTCATCCTGGGGCAAAGTTCGCAACCAGGGGCAACTACTTCCGGGTTAGCGGAGCTCGTAACCCAAAGCGTGTGTAACCAGAAGTGTTCGTAACCAGAGGTACCACTGTATAACAAGAACAATGTGAGGGATGGTGGAAACAAAACAGCAGAGATGATTCTGTGTGCAGCTTAAGAGATAATTCTGTCAAAGTCAACTAGGGGAGGGAGGGGAGATGTTGCTTAGCAACCGGGCAGAGTAGCGTGATGTTTACTGAGGTATCACATGCCCTGATTGGCTGTGCAGTTGTTAGGGATTTTTTTTATTTTGCCACTGTACGTTTGGTTGACTGTCTCCCTGCTATGTTCAAGGTCTGACATAAGAAACACCGAACCTCTCTGATGCTTTCTCCTCAAATTATTTCTTTATTTATTTGTTGAATTTATATACCGCCCTATACCTGCAGGTCTCAGGGTTCACAGAATAAAATCAGAATATAAAACCACAAAATACATACTCAAAACAAAAACAGCTCAATAAACTCCCCCCAACCCATTTTAAAAGGGCATAGGATGTCAGTCAAATCAACCAAAGGCCTAATTAAAAAGGAACATTATTGCCTGGTGCCTAAAAGTGTATAATGAAAGCTCCAGGCCAACTTCCCTGGGGAGAGCATTCCGCAGATGGGGAGCCACTGCAGAGAAGGCCCGTTTTTGTGTCACCACCCTTCAGACCTCTCAAGGAGGAGGCACACGAAGGAGGGCCTCAGAAGGTGATCTGAGGTCCAAGTAGGTTCATATGGAAAGAGGTGGTCCTTGAGGTATTGCGGTCCTGAGCAGTTGTACACTGGAGTAATATAGCTGCCTTATAGCAAATCATATCATTGGTCCATCTAGCATAGCATTGTCTTCACCAGCTGACAGGGGGTTTACGACAAGTATGGAGAGTCTGTGGCCCTGTGGACGTTGTTGGACTACGACTCCCACCACTGGCTATGCTGCCTGAGGCTGATGGGGTTCAACAATATCTCATATAATATAATAATAATAATTTATTATTTATACCCCACCCATCTGGCTGGGTTTCCCCAGCCACTCTGGGCGGCTTTCAACAGAATATTAAACTACAATAGTCTGTTAAACATTAAAAGCTTCCCTAAACAGGGCAGCCTTCAGATGTCTTCTAAAAGTCTGGTAGTTGTTTTTCTCTTTGACATCTGGTGGGAGGACATTCCACAGGGCGGGTGCCACTACCGAGAAGGCCCTCTGCCTGGTTCCCTGTAACCTGGCTTCTTGCACCGAGGGAACCGCCAGAAGGCCCTCGGCACTGGACCTCAGTCTCAATCTCTTCAACAATTCTACCTGGAAATACCAGAGATTGAATCAGGGACCTTCTGCATCCAAAGCATGTGCATCCAAAGCCTGCCACAGATTAACTTACAATGCTGGGATGTATATGCCATGAGTTCGAGCCCCACGTTGCGCAAAAGATTCCTTCATCCCAGGGGGTTGGACTAGATGACCCTCATGGTCCCTTTTAACTCTATGATTCTAACCACACTTAAGACATCTCCCTGTTTTTCCTAAATATGCATGAAATGCAGACTAACCTACTAGATGGCACTGTTGCTCACTATAGTTAGTACTGCAATGTCTGAATTTCCTTGTCAGATAGAAACCTTTCATTTTTCAATTGATATTTGAACGTGGATCTCTAGAATTCTCTTTATAGTATGCCAGTAAATTGGGGGGAATGGAGGGGAGTTGAATCTAGCATCGATTTAATTCCTTTTTAAGTTACACACAGTGCAAATATTTGCTTTTATGAGGCTAAACATCTGGGGACAGTATGCTCAATTGTACCTACTAAAAAGAATAGTTGCTGGATATGAATAATCATACTGATTGGGGAATTATTCCTAAATCCAAATGCGAAAGCCCAGCACCAGGCTATGTGTTGTGGTTTTTTTTAAGGTATTAAATAGATTTCTTGTCATATTCTGGAAAATGTCTCAGAAACATTCTCATCAGCCAGACATTCCAATTCATTATAGATTTTGAACTGAAGCCAAGTTGCAGGAAGTGATGACAGTTATATTAAAAACACTTTTTTTTTGTCTTGTAAATGTCAGTGTTTCTGAGATGTCTGACAAGTAAATCTCTTTGTGGAGGTTTGCAGTTGTGTGCATGTAGACAAAAGACAAGATTACATGTGGGGACTAAAGGAGACCTTGTGGGTAGGGCTGCGAGGAATCAAAATTGATATCGCCAAAACTCAGGAAGGGGAGACGATTCAGAATACCAAGTGGCCCAATTTTGAGTAAGCCGAACACCACACATGCTGCTTGAGTTATTTTTTGGGTCAGATCAAAATCTGAGCTGGGAAAGAGATTCACTTCATCCCTGGACCCTGCCCATTGCCATCTTCCCACTTATCTGGCAGTAGCACCAACTGTTGAGAGGCCTCCTTGCATCCCAGGAATGCTGGTCTCTAAGGTGCTACTGGACAATTTTTTAATTTATTTCGACAGCGTCAGACCAACACGGCTACCTACCTGAATCTGAAATGTTTAGGGGTATGCGTCCTCCTGCGTCCCCCCAGGAAAAAAGCACTGGTTAAAAGTAGAAGTCAACAAATGCGTCCTCTTTTTTGCTCTTCAGAATACGGCAGGCCTACTTTCCACATACCACATCTGTTGTTGTTGTTGTAGTTTAGTCGTTTAGTTGTGTCCGACTCTTCGTGACCCCATGGACCAGAGCATGCCAGGCACTCCTGTCTTCCACTGCCTCCTGCAGTTTGGTCAAACTCATGCTGGTAGCTTTGAGAACACTATCCGGCCTTCTCATCCTCTGTTGTCCCCTTCTCCTTGTGCCCACCATCTTTCCCAACATCAGGGCCTTTTCCAGGGAGTCTTCTCTTCTCATCTGGGTAACATCTGTTACCCAGCCCAAATTGAGCCTCTTCGCGGTTCTCTCTCCATCCAATCGAGTACCGCGGAGCAGCTTTGCACTCAGCCATTGTAGCTGATCTGACGCCAGGAGGAGGGGAGAGTGATATCTCAATCGGCTGCACATCTTATTTATCTGGAAGAGTTCCAACACACTTCAAACTGTGAGCTTCAAGGGAAATTTTGCTTGATGTTTGACATTGGCAAGAGCAGACTTTATTATTGTTGTTGTTATATATTTGTTTATACCCTGCCTTTTCCCTCAACGGGACTCAAGGTGGTTTATAGATAAAATCAAGAACCACTAAAAACACAGGGAAAAAAGCAATCTTTTTTTTTAAAAAAAAGAAACCAAAAAATTAAACATGAATAGATTTAAAAGTATATAAAATCTATTAAAACCACACAAATCATTGCAATAAAAACAGCACCGCACCAGCCCCTTGCATTAAAAGCTGTCAGTTCCCAAAAGCCTGCTGGGGAAAAGACCTTCCAGCTGGTGGAAGGACAACAAGGAGGGAACCAGTCTAAATTCTCTAGGGAGGTCGTGAGAGGACCACTTTACTGCCTTTGTCACTAGGAGTGCAGTTCTATGGCTACTCAGTAATAAGCCCCATTGACTTCACTCTCTGGGAACTGCATGTACTATTGCGGCCTTATTCCCAGGGAACTGTGTATCACAAGGATCTGTGGCCTTTCGGATATTGTTTGACTACAACTCATTGACATCCCACACCATGCTGGCTGGGACTGATGGGATTTGTAGTCCAGCAGGGCCATAGGTTTGCCATCACTGATGTATAAGCATACATCCCTGGTGTATGCTTTTGCACTGAACCTACACACACACTCAACCCTGGAAATCTATTAAATGATTACAATAATTAATCATAAATGCATGAAGTGCAGATGGGGCTCACCAACCTGAGAAGGTCGCCCATCTAGGAGAAGGTAAACTATGATCCTATACCTCCGTTGCCTTGCGGGGTATCTTCAGGAGAAGGAAAAGCTAACGAGTAAACCAGGCTTCCTCAACCTCGGCCCTCCAGATGCTTTGAGACTACAATTCCCATCATCCCTGACCACTGATCCTGCTAGCTAGGGATCATGGGAGTTGTAGGCCAAAAACATCTGGAGGGCCAAGGTTGAGGAAGTAAACCAACTCTACATAAATCCAGAGCAGAGTCCCTGAGACAGTTGGATAGCTCCTTGTACACCACCTTCCAGCAACTCCTGTGGTGAAGCTGATGCCAAACATATTGCTTTCCTTTCCTTTGGACCACATCAGCAAGGCCAGGGGGGTGGGATCTTGTTACCTGTGTAGCCCAGGATTTCCATACACACTGCCTAGGCTTACAAACCACTAATGTAGTGAATTGACTTCACCCCCAGAAGTGCACTCCATTGTCTCTCAAGACTGATGGATGACAACCATAATGTATGAATCAATGCTTAAACGAAGTGACATAATAGAACAAATGTACCTCAGCAAATGAAATATACTCTGAGTCAAGTGTGGATTTCATGCTCTTTATTCAGCTCATAGTAGTGAGGAATGGAAGTTCCTCTGAAATGTCTGCTTTATATACATTATTTACACAATGGGCCCCACATGATTGGCTAGTTCCGGGATTCTCCTGTAGGCCAATCAGGTTGCGGATTCACTTCCACCTGGAGTTGGATTGGGTGACTCCTGCGGACCAATCAGACTGCTGCATTCTGCATCCTATTGTTCTAGGACCAATCAGACTGCTGCAATTTGGATCCTATTCAACTCAGTACATAACAGCAAACAATGGAGAAAACACGTCCTCACTGTTCCACAATTTGTCACCAGTACCTTCCAAGCTGACTTAAAAAAACAGAGGTGGGAACTGTATCCCAGGTGTGGGCCACAATCTTCCGACGTGATGGCACAATTTACATATATCTTCATTTTAGAACTTTCCTTGCTCATTCCAAAAGCGCTTCACAATCTGGAAAAAAAAGAATTAAATAGCCATGGAATAATGCAATCTCGATCAACCCAAGCAGCAATAAAAATAGAAGCTGAAAATAGAAGCACCAAAGCCGTGCGAAGGATAGAAAAGAAATGGGCTAATTTCCAAAGCTGCAGAGAACTGAATCTGAGACTGGGAAAATGAGAAACTGAAATTGTCCTTGCCGTGCTGATATCAAGCATGTCTCCTTGGAGATGGCCTTCCAAGGTCAGGGTGCCACCACACACCTGTTGCAAAGAAGGTGGATACAAATCCTGGCACACCTGTAGCAGGTTAGGGACAAACTATTCTTTGTTGTATCAGAGCATAGGCTCCAACTCCCTTCTCCTGCCCACCCCATAAAGCATTTGAGCCCCCACCCAAGTTAACAGGCATCTCTGCTTTTCTTTCTTTTACATGTTTGGACTTCATTTCCCAACAAGCCCCGTAAACAAACTTGTAAAAGGGTTGCTGGGTGGCAAGAGAGCTGGGATTGGACAAAAACCTCTGACATCATTTCTTATGGCCTCTGGGATTGGAGCTGGAAGGGGTATGTGTGCAGGGGGGTGGAGCGAGTAGAGGAAATCCTGTCACCCCAATATTTTTGTCAATGAAAAATATTAATCCTGTGACCCCAATATTTTCTTCAATGGGGCGTACCTGTATCAAAGTGACTAAGGCACCAGATCCAGTTAAACATTTTCCCCGGCCCAATTCTGGTCAGTTTGAACTATTGCTCAGAGAATGAAAGCTGGCTCTTTTCTAGACACAAGCATCTCTGTGAAGCAGAAGATAAGCAATAAAATGCACATGTAACAACCTTTTGGCTTTAGACAGTAAAAAGAAAAAAGAGAAACAGGTGCAGGAGATGGAGACCAGATATTTCCCCTACCATGAAACTACAAAATAATAAAACCATAAAACAAGCCAAGATGCCCACATGAATCAAAAGACAAACAAAGAAAGCAGCCAGCCATACTCTGGTATCTTTGCCACGGCAAAATATACAGAACTGTTGGTGTATAGAATGATGTATAGAAACACACGCCTTATCTCACACTTGGAATTAATTTCAGTGTTCTGAGGTTCTGTAGAATTTTTGAAATCTTTCCTTGATTTAGATAGCTTCCTCCTATCTTTTAATTGTGCTAGCTAGCAATTAACTTTGAAGATGATATATGTGCTATATCCCGTGTGCTTCAGACTATGCAGATGGTGTCAAAGGTCTAGTTTTGACCTGCCCTTAAGCTTTTCATGCAAAGTAGCACATAGCCTTTGCTTGCATTTCATAGGTAAAGAATCTGCCTCCTCTCTGTGAGTCTTGCTTTGTATTGTATTTCATGGTTAAATGTTATCATCTTATGTAAAAGGTAAAAGGGTAAAGGACCCCTGAACAGTTAAGTCCAGTCAAAGGCGACTATGGGGTTGCAGCGCTCATCTCGCTTTCAGGCTGAGGGAGCTGGCGTTTGTCCACAGACAGCTTTCCGGGTCATGTGGCCAGTCATGTGGTTTAGTCATCTAAACCGCTTCTGGCGCAATGGAACACCGTGAGGGAAGCCAGAGCCCACGGAAATGCCATTTATCTTCCTGCCACAGTGGTACCTATTTATCTACTTGCGCTGGTGTGCTTTCGAACTGCGAGGTTGGCAGAAGCTGGGAAAGAGCAACCCAAGAGGCTCAGTGCTTTAGACCACAGCACCACCCGCTTCCATAATTTTATGCATTGCCAGCTGACTACATTCATTATTTATTAGCAGCCTCATACCCAGCGTTGCTTGGGAATTCAGGGGGGGGGGAGGAATCAGTGTAGTTTAGAAATTGAAAATAAAAATAAAATAAATTGGAAATAAGACTTCCACTATCATAATGTCACTATAGAAATCTCTGGGGTGATCACATTTGGAAGACTGTTTGCAGGTCTGGTTTCTCCACCTCCAAAAGCATATTGAGTAGGAAAAGATTCAGAAAAGGGAAAGCAAAATGTTCAAGAGGATTGAGCAACTCCCCATGAAGAAAGATTGCAGTTGAAAGGGACTTTTAGATGACAGGAAAGTTGGGTAAGAGGTGCCATGCTAGAAGTTTGTAAAATTGTGCATAGCTTGGAGGAAGCAGAGAGAGAGAGAGAAATTCTCCCTCTCTCATAACATTAGAAGTCTTGTACATTCAATGAAGCTGAACAAGTGTGCAAGCACGTCATGCTCTCGCCATGCGTGCACACTGTGTGATGTGCTGACATCACTTGCACACACTGGGTGGGGTGTGTGGAATGGCTGACTTCACTCGTGCACGCCGGCCGACATGCCGATGTGTCGTGCGGACATAACACGGCGTGCACAAGTGATGCGAGCACGCCGTGCGGCATGCGCAAGTGAGGTGAGCACGTTGCATTGTGTGCATGCATGGCCATCACAGAATTTTGAGGGGGCCCAGTCCCCTCCTTGAAAATTTGGGGGGAGGAGCTCGGTCCCCCAGGTCCATCTAGTTGGCACCCCTGAAGCTGAAAGTCGGAAGGTTCAGGACAGAGAAAAGAAAGCACTTCTTCATGCAGTACATAGTTGAACTGTGGTACTCTCTCCCACAGGAAATGGCCAGTAGCCAGGGGCGGAGCTACCTGCCCTGACTCCTGGAGTGGGACGGGGCTAGATGACCCGCAGGGGCAGGGCTAGCCACTTGCACGACGAGTGTCCTTAGCTGACCACTGCCTGTGTGGTGAGCATGGGGGCCCCTGCTAGCCGCCCGTCCCCAGCCGCCTGCTGCCCATATGGGGAGCATGGGGGGGGGCACCATTTGCTGCCCATACGGCGAGCTTCCCTAGTCGTCTGCCGCCGAGTGCCAGGGGGCACCGCTAGCCAACAGTGGCAGCATCATCCCTAGCGGCCCACCGCCCATGCAGCGAGCATCCAGGGGCGTGCAATGTCACCCGCCCTCCTGCAGGCCAATCAGGTCACTGGTTCACTTCCACCTGGAGCTGGATTGGGTGGCTCCTGCAGACCAATCAGACGGCTGCATTCTGGATCCTATCGTTCTAGGATTCAGCTCAGTACATAACAGCTCTGTAATTTGAGCATGGATTCAAAACTTCAAACAACTGTTTCATCATTTCTCGCTGAAACAAGTGGGATGTCATCCGCATGCTAGAAGCTTGGAGTTATCCTTGGCCACGACAGATCATTAATCATGATCCTATTATTCACTGTCAAATGCCAAGCACTACAAAAACAGGGAGGACGGGCAGTTTGTGTAACCAAACAGTCTACTTACAGCATTATTTACGGCTGCACAACCATTACCCTCTGTTTTGCTAATTTGTCAGTTCAGAAGCTCAGGGGTCCCAGGTGCAGCCCTTTCTGCAATTATGGTGACCTTGTTCTGATGTATGCTACAGGCAACCTCTTTTCAGAGATCTTTAGATGGGAAAGAAGCCCTTCTGAGCTTCCCTGAAGAAATGGCCGTGACCTCCAGCAGGGTGACCATAGGTTAAATAATGCAGAGCAATCCCAAACTGTGAAAGTAAGTGTGGTCTGGAAGAAAGAGGAAAGTTACTGAGTCAAGAGTTAAGGTCAAATTCACTAAAACCATATAATTTTATTTCCTTCCTGTCTCTGCCTAACCATTTTGATTTCTTTCTGTATTGTTGATTAAGCTGTAATGCCTGTCAGCTTGTTTTAATAACCCCCACCCATGGGGAAAATAAAAGGCCTGATCAAATATACTGGATTACCAATTACTTCCTTTTGTGGGCTTCGTGAATTGCTCAGAAAAAAACAAGCATACATGTAAATGTGAACAGGAGCAATGTTTTTAAACTCTTGTTCCATATCCTCCAACATTTCTCTGATGAAAATAGGGACATCCTATTCCATGGTGATAATTTTTATATTTATACCCCACAAATCTGATTGGGTTGCCCCAGTCACTCTGATCAGCTTCCAACATAATAAAACAGTAAACATTTTTTTTAAAAAAAATACTTCCTGATACAGTGCTGCCTTCAAATGGCTCGGGGGTCACATAACTCCATACCCCCCAACATTTCTCTGAGGAAAATAGGGCCATCTTGCCATACCCTCCAACATTTCTCTGATAAAAATAGGGACGTCATAAGGGAAAGGGGGGACATTCCAGGATCAAATCAGAAACCAGGAAGGCTTCTGTAAATCTGGGACTGTCGCTAGAAAATAGGGACACTTGGAGGGTCTGAGTTTGCTTGGCATAGGCTGCTGTTTTACAGTGACCAAAGGTTCGTTTTGGGAAACTGCAAAGCAGAGAGCCCTAACTAGTTGTGTGTTTCTCTTTCCATCACAAAGCTAACCAGACTCGATCACTGCCCTCTTCCTCTTACCTAGTGATGTTGGTGGGCCTGGGAGCTAAATATGGATATCTAGTCTCGCTGTCCAACTAACCCTCTAGGGCCCCTCACTTTGACACATACCTACCCAAACCCAAGTCACCCTCCTCACTGGCCTTGCCCTGTGTTTTCCTGTAGTGTTTTTGCCTGGCTAGGATGTATCCTGAGACAATGCCACTTGCTTGTCTGGATAAAGGATGGAGGGGACATTGTGACCCGGGCTCTTGCATGACTGAAATAATAATAATAATAATTTATTTATACCCCGCCCTTCCTGGTTCAGAAGACCGGGCTCAGGGCAGCTAACAACAAATTTGAAACACTTAATTGTAAAAGCAGCATAAAATACAGTATAAAAACATGAATAACAATAAAATGCAAAGTTCAGAAATCAATTCAGAAATCCATCTAATAAGCATTAGATAGTCACCAGGGCTAGCTGGCTGAATTGGTCCTACTTGAGCCAGCGAGAAGGCCAGGGGAGAATTAGCTGTGGGGTCTCAGAGCGGGTAATCTTCATAAAAGGGGAGAGGGAGGGAAGAGAAGGGAAATAAAAGATCGGGCTGAATTCAAATTAAAGGCCAGGCGGAATAGCTCTGTCTTACAGGCCCGACGGAAGGAGGTTAAATCCTGAAGGGCCCTAGTCTCATGGGACAGAGCATTCCACCAGGTTGGAACCATCACTGAGAAGGCCCTGGCCCTGGTGGAGGATAGTCTGACTTCCTTAGGGCCCGGGACCTCTAAACTATGGTTATTCATGGACCTTAAGGTCCTCTGCGGGGCATACCAGGAGAGGCAGTCCTGTAAATACAAGCGCCCTAAGCCACAAAGGGCTTTAAAGGTCAAAAACCGCCTCTTGTACAAAGAGTCACATCTCTGGTCCTCCCCACTTTTATCTTTGACCCCACTCACTACCGTCTAGTAAGTTGTCCACGAGGAAATGTGACTCCAATACCCATCACCCCCAACCAACCAACCAACCAGCTTAGCCCAATGGTCAAGAATGATGCTGGGGAACTGGAAATCAACATCTGGAAGGCCAAAGGTCTAAAGCTCAAACTGCCCCCCTCTTTCCTGATTTTTGTCACTTAATACGTCCCTCTCCCTATCTTTGCAATTTAAAGGTAAAGCTAAAGGGACCCCTGACCATTAGGTCCAGTCATGGCTGACTCTGGGGTTGTGGCACTCATCTTGCTTTATTGGCCGAGGAAGCCAATGTACAGCTTCTGGGTCATGTGGCCAGGATGACTAAGCCACTTCTGGCAAACCAGAGCAGCGCACGGAAACACTGTTTACCTTCCCACTGGAGCGGTGCCTAGTTATCTCCTTGCACTTTGACGTGCTTTCGAACTGCTAGGTTGGCAGGAGCAGGGACCGAGCAACAGGAGCTCACCCCATCGCGGGGATTCAAACCGCTGATCTTCTGATCAGCAAATCCTAGGCTCTGTGGTTTAACCCACAGCGCCACCCGCATCCTTTTTAATTTAAAGGTGCTATTGTGTTTATTTTTCTTCATGCGGCATGCTAACATTGTCATTCTCGAGGACTGGAGCAGTGGAAACATTCCAAACTATTTTTGGGTCAGAATATGTGGGAATGAACCACAAAGAAGGGAGATTTCAGGAGATTTGTTCCGACTGAGAAGTGGAGATGGAAGTGAGAGAAGAACGGGCAGAAGCCAAGCAGGGGTGGAAAAGGCAGGTGGTTATAGCCATTGCTGACTGGAGTCTTTTGTTTGTTTTTTTTAAATAATTTTTATTAACTGGCCAATCACATCAAATTAAATCACATCACATAAATTCCAAATTACAAAGCCAAATTTTTAAATTTTGTTGGGGGAACCCATACTTCAAGATCCAAAGGGGGATTCAAATCATCTTCTTATTACTGCGTTAGTGTCCAAATCAGTCCCAATCAGTCCAGACAAAGTTCATAATTCTATCCAGTCTTATCTTGGTGTTTCCACATCATATCTTGTTCATATAATTTCTCTTTTTCTTTTACGATCTCTTCTGTTAGTCTGCTTAAGCAGATAAGCAAATATAATAATCCTGTGTGAATTTCCCGTTCTTCCAATCTAAGTCCAGATGGTTTCCATATATCTCCTTCGTAGATAACATCACTCTTTCCATCATAAATCAGGCATTTTTCGCTCTTAAATCCCACAGAGGAATTTATCCACGATATATAAACAGCACTATTTCTCTCTTTCTCCTCCCAGACCCAAGAGCTCCAACAATGCCTCCCAAGATGGCGACGGCATTTTTAACTGCGTCATTCCAAAACTCTTAACTTTCCAGCTTCGTCTTGAAACATTGCTTTGGTTCGAAAGTTTATCTCCACACAGCCTTAAATCACAGCTTAAGTCCTTAAAGTTCTGACTTATTAGGGGAGGGGATTCTTGTTAAATCACGTGAAAAGGAATGGAAGGTTCCCCCCCCCCTCAGTCATTTGCAATACCGTATCTTGTCGTATCTTCTCATATTTTATTCTTGCCTTGTCATCAGAGATCTCTTCTGTCAGCAGTCTTTACTCCCCCTTTTTCCTTGAAGTATGTGCAATTTATCTCGTCCAAATTGTTTCTTTTGAAGATTCTTGCAAACTAGAGGCGCGGATCGGAGACGGCATCAAGGAGTGCCGGAATCCCACAGGAGGGCTTTGTGCCTAGTGCCCCCACCCCCACAAATTCGGGGGTGGTATAGGGCACAGCAGGCAAGGGCCGTCCCCCCCATAATCCTGGGGGGTGGGGTTTAGGAGGCTAATTACCCCCATCATAGCCTCCAAATTACCTCGTGTGGGTCGGAGAGATGTTATTGGCTGACTGGAGTCTTTTGTTCCACGCCCTGCTTGCCTAATCCTACACCCACCAACCAACCATGCAACTGTATTCTAAGCCACCTACCCAGGAACAATGGGGTCAGCTCCTGGCAGTACTGCAAATCCCAGCTGCTCCGGGTTCAGTAAATCTGGAATAAATATAAACAGGACCCCTTACGCTGAAAAGGAGGCACCCATGTTTCAGTCCTGGATTTTTCTCCAAGACAACTAAAAATAGCAAGTGTTTGGCGTTTTTGGTTTTCTGCCAGTATTCCAGACAAGTATTTGTCTGTTATTCTTGTCTTTTGCATCCCTAAGACGACCCAGAATTCATTGCACCTGGTTCCTTTCCACTCTGCCGGAACGATTTGCTCATCATCTTTACTCAGGCTGCGGCACTCGGATGTGTAGAGAAATCATCTCAACGCCCTCCTAGAAAATATCTTTACCCTTCTGAATTCCACTCAGGCTCCTCAAACAGAGAGGCTATTTAAATCATTTTTGCCAATTCAAGCTGCGTACAATATTGTTCAATCAATTTTGCAACTGAGGTTGGGGGGGAGATCAAATGTGAGGACACTGGTGAAGCATAAATCCAAAATTCTTCTTCTTGAATATAATATGAAAGAAAAACACAAACTTGGCCTCTTGCGATGTGCTGAGTGATTTAGTAATATGAGAAGTGCGGGGGGGGGGGCTTTAGCGCACACACACATACTCCAAGTGAAATATATTACCAGTTCATCATTCCAACAAAGAAATCTGATTTTTATAGTGATAATGTAATTCAATCTCATCATGGTTACAAAGGGTGCTGAAATACAATAGTTAACAATTGGTGCTATTGTGAGATGTTTCGAATCAAATTGGACTGTTGCAAACAGCAGAATTTTACAGAGGTTGTCTATGACTAAATCTTACTCTTTTCCTCTCCTTCCCTTCCCTCTCTTTTGACCAAGAGATTAATGTGCATCACAAAGCAATAATCAATTCTGGCGACGACTGTAGGGCATCTTAGTGTGGCACAAGTTAAATTAACTAATAAAGAATTCATTTAAACAAGATGCAGTCAAGGCATGGAAGGGGGCTTCCTCCCTCCCAGTTTTTTGCAGTAATTTTGTTCTTAAATTAATGGGCCTGATTTATCTATCTAACTTTAAAATCAATGGACAGGCGTTCGCAGATGTTGCTAGCTTCAGATTGGGCCTGAGGTCCAGTTATTAATCTTCAAAACAATGGCTTCATTATACTTATATAATAACCATTAAAAGCAAAACGACTTAGATTACATTTTGTGTCTAATTTTTCTTTACAGTGACTGTTACGCAAGTTTGTCATCTGGTTGCTCAAATTGTTTGTGTGGTTCCCCCCCCCCCATTAGCAACTTATGAAAAACAATAAAGGGTGGGGGGGGAGAGAAGCCTTATTTGTTTCCCCTGCAGCGAGTTTGCCAGCCGATTCCTTCTTTCTAAGCCTTCCAGATGGCTTTGAGCTATTTCCAAAACCAACTGTTTAATTATGAGATGCCCGTTTTGACAATATGAATGGGCTGTGTTTGTCCAGCTTGGAAATATGGCTGCCGTCAGCGTTTATAATCAAGGATGTCCATTGTTGTGTTAAAAGCAGCCACAACAAGTAAAAGCTACTGAGCAAAGAAATGTTGTTGTTGTTTAGTTGTTTAGTCATTTAGTCGTGTCCAACTCTTCGTGACCCCATGGACCAGAGCACACCAGGCACTTCTGTCTTCCACTGCCTCCCCCAGTTTGGTCAAACTCATGTTAGTAGCTTCGAGAACACTGTCCAACCATCTCATCCTCTGTCGTCCCCTTCGCCTTGTGCCCTCCATTTTTCCCAACATCAGGGTCTTTTCCAGGGAGTCTTCTCTTCTCATGAGGTGGCCAAAATACTGGAGCCTCATCTTCACGATCTGTCCTTCCAGTGAGCACTCAGGGCTGATTTCCTTAAGAATGGATAGGTTTGATCTTCTTGCAGTCCATGGGACTCCCAAGAGTCTCCTCCAGCACCATAATTCAAAAGCATCAATTCTTCGGCCTTCTTTATGGTCCAGCTTTCACTTCCATACATCACTACTGGGAAAACCATAGCTTTTACTATATGGACCTTTGTTGGCAAGGTGATGTCTCTACTTTTTAAGATGCTGTCTAGCTTTGTCATTGCTTTTCTTCCAAGAAGCAGGCGTCTTTTAATTTCGTGGCTGCTGTCACCATCTACAGTAATCAATAGGTTGAATTATTTTAGGATTTTCCTAAATTTGCTAAACTGAGCATTTGATGGGAATTGTGCCTAAGGAAACATGCATAACACTAAGATGATACAGCAGGACTTGGGGGTAGCCAACTCCAGATGTTGTGGGTCTACATGTTGGCTGGGGCCGATGGGAGTTTGAATCTAAGAACATCTGTAGGGAACCATGTGGGCTGGCTGTCATAGGAGTGTGCTGGTCAGTAATCACACAGTTCAAAGTTTTATTGGCAAAACCACAACCTCCACAGAGTTGGTTAAGCATCAAGCCTAATGAGAAGAACAACTTATTCCTGGTGGTCTTCATGAAAATCAGTTGCCAAGACTTTAATTCCCTGCCTCCTCACAGCTGTCTAAGTCAGGCATAGGCAAACTCGGCTCTCCAGATGTTTTGGGACTACAATTCTCATCATCCCTGACCACTGGTCCTGTTAGCTAGGGATCATGGGAGTTGCAGTCCCCAAACATCTGGAGGGGCAAGTTTGCCTATGCCTGGTCTAGGTCCCTTCCTCTCCAGGACTTTCCCCAAGCAATCAGAGACTGTGACTGCATTCAGCCAACCTCTTCACTGCTCTTTTCATGCCTCTTCTGGTTCTGGGACACAAGCGAGGAGGGGAGCTTGTCACAACAGTAGGGGAAGACACCCATGACTCTTCGCCAGCCTAACCCACCTCTGTCTCCTGGCCTTCCTCATCCCATCCTACTGCTTCAGCTTCAGCTTCTGCCCCTGATTCTGAACTTCTCTCTGCCACAGACTCTCCCAGCTCACTAAACCGTGTTACCTCTTCAGCTTCCAACAACTCCTCTTCCCAGTCTTCTCCCTGTGACCACTCATCATTGTCCCAGCACTCCTTGGGCTCTGAGCCTTCTTCCCTTGGTTCTTCCCCAGCTGGTTCCTTCCATCATTCCTCTGCATCCAACCAGCCCATCATTATTTGTCAGTTCAAAGCTCATTCTGCTGGAACAAATCCCTGTCAAGTCAAAGTTCAAGTCCTCATGAAAGCAAATGCAGCATTCTTCTATTTTCATTCAGCCCTTAAGGAAGCTTGAAGAATGACTCACTCAAGATAAGCCTTCCTCTGCTCCAAATGCAAATTCTACAAGGTGCCTAATCTTGGTCTGAAATTCAAAACGTGAGCAACTTTGCATCATCTCAGCATCTGAACTGGGGCCAATTTATTTATTCAGCATAATCAGAGTAATAGAAGAGTTTCCTAGATTGTATCATGTCAGGCATCGTTCTCCACAACGGGCTTGTTTTGCATGTGCTTGAAATTTACTGTATAGGGGAGTATTCAAACCTGGTTAGAAGTATTGCAGTTGAAAAACAGCTTTATCAATTGATTCTGCAGCTTATATTTACTACTCCACAGCTACAGTATATTTCCCATGTAAGAATGATGCTTTCCTTCCTCAGAGATGGGATCTCTGCAATCTCAACTATTGTTGACCACTTTCCCTCCTTTACTCTGTTCATTTTGTGTGGAAAAAGAGATTTGCAAAAATGCAATCACTGATCAATAATGATTAAACCAAAGGATTACAGCTTTCCTCCCAGCTTGCTTTGAGTTTCTAGGTTTGCAGTTAGAAAATCCCACTATTTACTTGCAAACTGAAATCTTCGATTTTGGAATAATGTCAGCCTTGCAGGGCCTGTTTTGTTTTTTTGTTTTTTGCAGAATGCATCTGTTCATTAAACCAATTTTCTCAAAACAATGGCACACGTTAGAAACTGCGCATAACCTTTGTAGAACAGGCATGTTGTATTTAGCCTTTCTGGTAAGAAAAAATGTACACAAGCACACTGATTGCCAGGGGCAACAGATTGATGACATTACATCCCACGAGGATTATTCAGATGATAAATACCCATTCCACTTTTCTGGAGTGCATATTCCCTTCCAGATTCTGTAAAGCAAACCCTTCTGGAGAAAAAGCCTTCTTAACTTCTGAATATGATGGACCTGCCAATGGATTTAGAATGGAAACATGGTTCTTAAGAAAGTCCTACAAGTGTTTTCATAAAATGCTCGTGAGTGTAGAAAAACACTATATGAGAACAAAAGATACAGGAAGTAAAATGGCAATCCATCCTTTTTATGGATTTTTGGTTATGGTTTGTCAACTAAGCAGGGACAGAAAAGCAACTATCAGTATCCAACTGATTTCTACTCAGAGTAAACCCACTGAAATTAATGACAGGGTAAACACTAGCACACACAAAAAAGGTCACATGGAAGTGCCCAAAATGAAGTACTGAACCCTGAACAAATTAATTCAGTGCTGCAACATTATGTTGCAGGTAGCGCTTGTGTATTCTAATCTCATCAGGGAAATGCCCAAAGCCACTAAATGACTTTGTTCAGGTGGATTGGCTGGTGGGTGATGCTTACCTCTGATGTTGCCATCCAAAGGGGATTGTCAGCAGGAGCTGAATGCTCTTTCTGGTAGAGAGCATGAAGCAAGTTCCCTGAAGGTGCTTCATTTCTGATCGATGGGTGGCCCAAGCTGGTCTTGCCTTTGCCATGGAGTCTTCCTGGGGGGCAGGGGGTTCAGCCTCCTAGTGATCCTTGATTGCCTAGTTGTTAGCCAGAGTGTGCTTTGGTTGCCTCGTGGTTGGGGTATGGAGGAGAAATCCATTTCAGTGCACACTGATTTGTGCTTTCCAGTTTGCAAACAGAACACTACCATCTTTTGAAATTTTCACATTTCTGAATTTTGCACTGCAGCTTTTTAGCCAAATAATGTGTACAAAATGTGTATATTAAGGCAAACTGTGCATAAAAATGTATACATTGGTGTAAATAGCATGCAAAAGGGCATCCTCTCAGAGGAAATCCATACTGCATAACAGCTATATTCTGAGAAATTCACACTAAAATGTTCATGGGTTTCTTTAAAAAAAAAGCAATTGGCTTTAGAAATGTGGAGAGCATTTAAAATGGGAAAGAGGAGAAAAGGAGAACTTTAACTGTCAGGTGGCAGAAGATCCAACCCCCATGGCAGGTCGCCAGGAACAGATAAGACAAGGAAAAGTTCTTACCAGCTGCTTTTGATTCAGTATTCACAGAGAGAGGCTTGGAAATGCAGCCTCTTTGGAATAATGGTGTTGCCCTGAGTGAGTCTCCACCCCCTCCTTCTCTTCTTTCATGTGTCATCACTATGGGTGCTGAGAAGTACCCTCTGCTTCTGAGCCTTCTGTTCTCCTACTTTCATTGCTCACTGGGTTCTGGGAGAGGGGGGTCTGGAATGCTTTCTAAAGACACTGAGTCTGTCAGCTGTCACCCCTCCAGTGCTTCTTCTTCCTCTTCTTTCGTTATTTCCCAGCTTTCCTCCTCATCTGCCTCTGAGCTGTGACCTCCCTCAAACCCCTGTTGTATTTCTGAACTGTCTTCTTCTCTGGAAGGGTCAGGCTGGGGAGGCGGTCTCCACCATTCCTCCTCTGCCCAGACCCTGACAACTGCATACCAGTTGCTATGCCATTGTTAAAAACAGGCATTCTAATCAACCCACAAAAATAACTTGCCCATAAGAATTCTTAGTAGGCCACAAGCTACCTGGTGTTAATCATTTCTGACTAACTTAAGAACATAACAAGAGCCCTGCGGGATCAGGCCAAAGTCTGTCTAGTCCAATATCCTGTCCTCACAGTGGCTAAGCAGATACCCATAGCACTGTTTTTCAATCAGCGGGCCTTGAGTTAGTCAAAGTAGGCCTACAGAAATTAATTTACATGACTAATTTGGGTCCATTTATTTCAAGGGCCTACTCTGAGGATAAGCGACGCGGGTGGTGCTGTGGTCTAAATCACAGAGCCTAGGGCTTGCTGATCGGAATGTTGGCAGTTCGAATCCCCGCTACAGGGTGAGCACCCGTTGTTCGGTCCCAGCTCCTGCCCACCTAGCAGTTCAAAAGCACGTCAAGTGCAAGTAGATAAATAGGTACCGCTCTGGCAGGAAGGTAAACGGCGTTTCCGTGCACTGCTCTGGTTCTCCAGAAGTGGCTTAGTCATGCTGGCCACATGACCCAGAAGCTGTCTGCGAACAAATGCCGGCTCCCTTGGCCTATAGAGTGAGATGAGCGCGCAACTCCCAGAGTCGTCCCTGACTGGACCTAACGGTCAAGGATACCTTTACCTTTACTCTGAGGATAACTTAGTTGGATACAACCCAATGTCTGTACTTAGCCTGAGGAAACTATGGGACTTCTTGCCACAAGGAAAATGCTGTGGCAAAGAATTTAGCAATTTCCAAAGGTGGATTATGAGCAATGTCAGTCATTGCCAGTTCTATCTGCCACCATTTTGTGACAGACTCTGCCCTCAACACCACAGTTTGTGACTGGTGGGCCTCAGTGAGGAGAGAACGTTTAGGAACCCCAGCATATGAAAAACCCACAAGCAGGAGTTGAGTGCAGCAGCATGCTCACTTATGATTCCCAGAAACTCCTCAAAAACCTTCCTTGTCTGTTTCCATGGAAGCTTTTCTTATTCTCTGTAGATGACCTGGTGAATGACTGCTTAAAAACTCAGGGCACCATGTTGAATGCATTGTCAGCCTGACCACTAATGAACAGTAGTTTAAGCGATGAAAAGAATGTTTTCTCAGTTTATTGACCTTCTTACTTGCCCCTTTATTCCTCAGAAATAAGTCCATTCCTAACCCCAAAGAGTGTCATTCCTGTGTTCTCCTAGTTGCCACTTTTGGTCCAAGTCTTCATCAGTGGTGTAGTATGGGGGGGACCCACGGGGCGGTTGCCCCGGGTGCAAAATTGTTAGGGGGCGCAAAATTTCAGCACCTGGTGCTACCTCTGTACAGCTGTGCACTTCCGTTGCTGGGCTCCGTTGAAAATGGCTTCTCCATGCAGACCAGGAAGTGACCTCTCTGGACATTGGAACCACTTTTGTTTTCTTAACTCTGTGGCTGTGATCTCCTGGGTGGCATGGATGCTGTTAGGCAGTTGGATGTGCATGCGTACTCTGTCCGTTTCCCTCCCACCCACTCCCTCCAGGTGGCCCTGGGCACTGGCAACCCATGCTACGCCACTGGTCTTCATTTCTCACATAGTTGTTGGGTTTCTTAAAACTTTCACCATAATTTCAGTGCAGTCTTTGCTAGTGTGAACCGTCCTTGGCTCTAGCATTCCACTTGTGGGCTTGTTGTATGTGTTGACATTTCCATTCCACCTTAAGGAGCAGGTGTGTGTCACATGTCTGTTTACATTCCAGCACAGCTTGCTGGGAACTTCTGTTTGTGTATAGCTTTTGCTTTTGCTGTTCCCTCTGAGATGACATGAGAGAAAGAGACGGCGTGTTTCTTTGTTCTGATTTATGTTTAATAAATCTGTAGTAATAGAACATTTGCACAGCCTCACGCCTACTTCTGTGTGCGCAGTACACTCTGCTAATTGCATGCCCTGGCTTTTGAAGTCTGGGTCACTGAGTTACGTCGGAGCATGGGCCTATGGAAGGAGACGGCACAGCGGGGGCTTATCAGCTGGCCTCCTGGCCCTCTGCATGTCGACAGTATGGTGAGGATGGCATTGGTGACTGCGTGCAACTCTGACAGCACCTGCCCATCCCATGTTGCTATTTGCGGGTTGAGGACAGGAAGCATCAGTTAAACGTGCAATACTTCTTCCACATACAGAAAAGCCTGGTAAAGCTTGATCCCTAATCACATGCTTGTGTGGACTGGGAAGAGAGTGTAGTTTCCCCTCTCCTTTTGAACAAAATAATAATGAAAATGGAGGTGTCCGATGGGTGGTGCAGAGAATTGCCTTCTTTTCTTTGCATAGGCAAAGGTAAAGGGACCCCTGACCATTAGGTCCAGCTGTGACCGACTCTAGGGTTACGGCGCTCATCTTCCTTTATTGACCGAGGGAGCCGGCGTACAGCTTCCAGATCATGTGGCCAGCATGACTAAGCTGCTTCTGGCAAACCAGAGCAGCGCACAGAAACGCTGTTTACCTTCCCGCCAAAGCGGTACCTATTTATCTACTTGCATTTTGACGTGCTTTCGAACTGATAGCTTGGCAGGAGCTGGGACCGAGCAACGGGAGCTCACCCCGTCATGGGGATTCCAACTGCCGACCTGCTGATCGGCAGGTCCTAGGCTCTGTGGTTTAACCCACACTGCCACACACATCCCTTTCTTTGCATAGAGGCTATTTAACGAGCCAATGCAAGGCAATTAATTAAATAAAGAGCCCCACCAGACTGGTATTTTTTTCCTTGGATGTATTGTTTACTAAGATAGAATCATGACATCTTTCTCCAACATTTCTCCAGTGAAAATAGGGATGTCCCAAGGAAAAGTGGGAGATTCCAGGATCAAATCAGAAACCGGGACAGCTTCTGTAAATCTGGACTATCCCTGGAAAATAGGGACAATTGGAGGGTCTGAGAGGAGTACGATCTTTTCTGCTGCAAAAAATCCTACAGGACCCTGAATTTCAGTTTTACAGCAAGCTCCTGTTCTTTGTAGATGTGCTTTTGCCTGTTTGTTTGTTTGTTTGTTTGTATTTTTCTAGAAACATAGCCATGTTTCCCTTGCTTGCATATGTCAATGTATTCTGCTCTGTTTTGCCAACAGTGCAATCAAAAGTCTGTTCCGCACTTCTGAGTTTCACAGATGTGCCGTGTCTGACTTGATCTGCGCAGTGTCTCCAGGTTTCGGGAGCCATCTCTGGCATTCTGCGCACACATTCCCATCGTCACCTATTGGAAAAAGAAATGCCATGAAAGGAGAAATAACATTTCAGGTGGCGGTGGGGAGGAACGAAAACCACAGCAAGACCAACAGTCGACTCTTCAGTATTAAAAGGTGTGGAGAGGGAAAGGTAAATCAGCATGAATTAAGAGCATTTGAATGTATTCTTTTCGTAAATTGTAAAGGTGACATTTTTGGCCTTTATAGCTCATAATAACCAGAGGTATAATTCTACCTGGGGAATTATCACACGTGATTTGAAAAATGGTGGGAGCTCATTTCTCCCACCCCACCCCGCACCCAAATGCTACCCTTTGGCATATATACTGTGTAGGGAGCTTTCAGACCCTCCAAGTGTCTCTATTTTCCAGGGACAGTCCAGGATTTGCAGAAGCCACCCCCAGTTTTTTATTCGATCCCAGAATGTCCAGCTTTTCCTTAGGACATCCCTATTTTCATCAGAGAAATGTTGGACCTCCCGAGCCAAGGAGATAAGTAACTGTACAACCTTTCGAAGACAGCTGAAGGCAGCCCAATACAGTGGTACCTCAGGTTACATATTCTTCAGGTTACATACGCTTTAGGTTACAGACTCCGCTAACCCAGAAATAGTGCTTCAGGTTAAGAACTTTGCTTCAGGATGAGAACAGAAATCGTGCTCTGGCGGCGCGGCGGCAGCAGGAGGCCCCATTAGCTAAAATGGTGCTTCAGGTTAAGAACAGTTTCAGGTTAAGAACAGACCTCTGGAACGAATTAAGTACTTAACCCGAGGTACCACTGTACAGGGAAGTTTTTTTAATGTTTAAGATGTTTTTATATATGTTGGAAGCTGCCCAGAGTGGCTGGGGCAACCCAGTCAGGTGGGTAGGGTATAAATATTATTATTATTATTATTATTATTATTATTATTATTATTATTATTAGTGTTGAATAGGGTGCCCCTGCTTCATACCGCAGGAAGTGGTTGTGTGTTGTTTAAATATGAAGATAATAACAGAAGCACCAGGCACAGCTGAATAGGAAAACCTATTAAAATGAGAAGTGACCGTTGAGTGGGTCTTGCCATTAAAGAAAGGGCAAAAAGGGAAAATCAGAACTATAAGCAGCTGGGGGTTGGGGGGCTAACAGTGGGAAGGCAAAGAGCAAATAATGAGAGCATATGGCCATCATTAGGTTTCACCACCCCCCACTGGAGCTCATATTTTATTCCTTGTCCTTTGTGAGTTTGGTTCCGTGTATTGAATTGACTCTCATTTAACCACCCAATCCAGGCTGTTTAAGTGTGCGTTCTGTTTACAACAGATAAAGACTGTGAGGTAACTGCGGTGTGCAAAAAAAGGGAATCTACGGTACATGATGGTGGCTTAGGCCAGGATCTGTTTGCAAACCGAGAGCAGTGTATTTCTATCATTCAGGTGGGAGTTTTAATAGCCACGGTATGCCTTCGTGGAAAAGGAAATTAAAATTATTGACGCTGACAAATCCAGACTAGGCTGAGGAAGATGAAATGCTTGCCACTTAATTAAGTGACTTCCTTTGCTTGTTAGAAAAGCGGCATACACTATAGTTTGTGACAGTCGTGTGGCTGTGGTTTGTCACAGGGCTGCATGCGTATCTGAGATTAGATCCCACTGAATTCAGAGGAGTCACATGCGCTTAAGCAAAGGTTGCATGTCTCAGTAAAAACAGCTGAATGTTAACTGGTCACAACTACAGTGGTACCTCGGGTTAAGAACTTAATTCATTCTGGAGGTCCGTTCTTTCTTTTTTTTAATGCTTTTTATTGAGTTTTTCACAAACAAAAATAAAACAAAATAAAACAATCTTTTACAGTCATCATTTTATGTCGTCTTATTTTACTGCGCATATTCACGCCCAGACTTCCTTCCTTCCCGCTTCAGTTTTCTTAATATATATCTTCTCTTGTAGATTCTTATTCACCTTCTATACACATCACTGGATTTATGTCAACCCTGTTATAGTTTTTAAAATTGTGCAGTTAGTTCTTATATATGCCACAAATTTACCCCACTCTTCTTCAAACTTTTTCCCTTTTTTGTCTCGAATTCTGTAAGTCATTTTAGCTAATTCTGTATACTCAAAAAATTTAGCCTGCCATTCCATTCTCCATTCTGGAGGTCCGTTCTTAACCTGAAACTGTTCTTAACCTGAAGCACCACTTTAGCTAATGGGGCCTCCCACTGCCGCTGTGCCGACGGAGCACGATTTCTGTTCTCATCCTGAAGCAACGCTCTTAACCCGAGGTACTATTTCTGGGTTAGCAGAGTCTGTAACCTGAAGCATATGTAACCCGAGGTACCACTGTAATGTTCTTCCCTTGAAAAGCAGGGAATAAGTAGCACCCGAAATGAAATCATTAGTTTTGGTGGGGTCTTTGTCATAACTCACTTAAGATAGAATCAGCTGTAGCTCACTGGTAGAGGAACTGCTTTGCAAAGGCCCCAGGTGTCTGCAGGTAAGGCTGTTTCTTTCCTTGAAGAAGATACACTGGAGTGTATCTGAAGAAGTGTGCATGCACACGAAAGCTCCAGTGTATCTGAAGAAGTGTGCATGCACACGAAAGCTCATACCAAGAACTAACTTAGTTGGTCTTTAAGGTGCTACTGGAAGGGAAAAAAATTTTTTGTTTTGACTATGGCAGACCAACACAGCTACCTATCTGTAACTAGAGGGACTAAGACATTCCTTATGCATTCCTGTGTGTTTGCTTCTGGTTA
The DNA here is from genome assembly GCF_964270895.1 of Podarcis filfolensis. Lineage (NCBI taxonomy): Eukaryota > Metazoa > Chordata > Lepidosauria > Squamata > Lacertidae > Podarcis > Podarcis filfolensis. The sequence continues at coordinate 18,933,964 of NC_139612.1, forward strand.
TCTTTCCTTGAAGAAGATAGATCAAGACTGCATTTAAACAGTTGCATATGAACTCATAGTGGGGCACAAATCAAATTCAGGAGAACAGCTGGAAATATACATTTGTTTAAGAATATTCGTCCTCTTCTAGAAGCATTCTTCTCTAGTACCGCTGTGGAAGCAAAGGCCTTAATGGATTGGAAGACTTTGGAGTCTAATTTTGCAAAATTGACTTCTGCATACCCTCCAACAGCCCACTGATCAAAATTGGGTCTGACGCTCTGGCATGAGGTAGCTGATTGACACAAGAGCAAAAATCAAGTGTCTTTGGTTTGGCACTCAGATTGAGACAATCCAGGATCCAATAAGAAGCTGAGATGGCTTCTGTTATTCTGGGATGCCACGCTCAGGTTGGACTGGCTGAGGGGTATTCTTCTGTTCTGGAGCCTTCAGACATTTAAAAACAACCCCTAAAACAGCAATTTAACATGAATTTTACTATCTAACGAGACCATTGATCCATAAAATGAAAGCAATAAACAATGTACTGCAATCACACAATCAATCAATCAATCAGTAGCTGAACTGGGTTCCACACAGTCACAAAAACAAAACAAAAGAAGCCACAAAAACAAAAATGCAAAATAAATAGCAAAAGCAGACAGACCTCAGTGTAACACTCAAAACGGAAGTGTGGCACTCAAAGTGGAAGCATAACACTCAAAATGGAGCACGTTCGGCTTCTGAAAAAAGTTACACTTACTTCCAGGTTTGCAGTATTTGGGTTCCAAGTTGTTTGAGTACCAAAGCATTTTGAGAACCAAGGTACCACTGTATTGCCTAGATCTTGCGATACTATGTTTCTACTGCTGGTGCTTTTGTTGCTAGTGCTCTGTCCATGCTGTTGAGAAGAGTATGGTTCCCATGGGATGCTTCCGTAAGGATGGCAGAATGCCTGTGTGTGTGTGTGTGTGTGTGTGTGTGTGTGTACTGGGCATTTGCATGCAATGTGAGCCTTGGAACAGCTCAAGGTTGGGAGCGCTCTGATTATTGGAACACTTCTCTTTTAACAACATAGTTAACCAGTAGGCTAATTCCAAGCTGCGGATGAGTGGGTGGAAGAAGTCTTTGGTCTAATACATCTCTCTCAAAATCCACTTTGATCATAAATTAGTTATGAAGATCATTTCTCTTCCAGTAATGCCTTTTAAAGATCCTGTTCTGCTGCAGATATAATCAGTCTCCACGTAGAAAATTACCAGATGCCAGTTGCATCCCAGGCAATCAATGTATAAAGCGCCTCTCTCAGTAAAGCCTGCTGAGAATCAAGTGCATTTATTACACACTGGTGTCACGCCTGATGCAACTGTTTTACCATTTTAATCGGCCAGTGTGTCATTTTACACCGTAGCTATTGATGTGATGATTACCAAATGCGTGCTAGGAAGGCAAAATGAATTGTGTGCCGGTGTATGCACACACACACACACCACAAGCAGAGATGTGATGGCATTCTTGTTTAAGAAGGCTTTCCTTCAGGTGTGACCTCGAGGAGGTGCGGCTCAGTCATTTATGAAATATTAATTGTACATCTATGCATTTTAGAGTACAGTCGTAGCTTGGAAGTCAAACGGAATCCGTTCTGGAAGTCCGTTCGACTTCCAAAATGTTCTGAAACCAAAGCACGGCTTCCGATTGGCTGCAGGAAGCTCCTGCAACCAATCGGAAGCCACAGAAGCCGCGTCGGACGTTCGGCTTCCAAAAATAGTTCACAAACTGGAACACTCACTTCTGGGTTTGCGGCGTTCGGGAGCCGATTTGTTCGGGAGCCAAGGCGTTTGAGATCCAAGGTACGACTGCATGAAGGAATTGTTGTAATTGTTTTTAAAATGTGTATTTTTTATATTTATGACTGCTCTGATGGCCTCAGGCAGTGAAGTGGTTTATAAACATGTAAATAAATAATAATAATAACAATGTAGGGTTGTCTTTTTTGTGTGACACAGTCTTGAGATCAGTCTGCATTCCTCACACAAATATCCATTCTCACGCAAATGCACACTATTCATTCACACACTGTGCAACTTCTGTACACATCACCACAAGCATTTATTATTTATACCCCACCCATCCTGGCTGGGTTTCTCCCAGCCACTCTGGGCAGCTCCCAACAGAATATTAAAAACACGATAAAACATCAAACATTAAAAACTTCCCTAAACAGGGCTGCCTCCAGATGTCTTCTAAAAGTCATAGTTGTTTATTTCCTTGGCATCTAATGGGAGGGCATTCCACAGGGCAGGCACTACTACTGAGAAGGCCCTCTGCCTGGTTTCCTATAGCTTCACTTCTCGCAGTGAGGGAACTGCCAGAAGGGAAACGTCCATTCACTCACCACAAATATACAGTGGAACCTCGGGTTAAGTACTTAATTGGTTCTGGAGGTCCGTTCTTAACCTGAAACTATTCTTAACCTGAAGCACCACTTTAGCTAATGGGGCCTCCCGCTGCCGCCGTGCCGTCACTGCACAATTTCTGTTCTCATCCTGAAGCAAAGTTCTTAACCCGAGGTACTATTTCTGGGTTAGCGGAGTCTGTAACCTGAAGCGTATGTAACCTGAGGTACCACTGTACTTCCATTCTCACCCACTCGCCCACTCAGGATAACGCTGCTTCCTTCCTTTTCCCCATCAATATTGTGTGGGTCTTCCTGCTCTGTGGTCACATGGGCTGATATTTTGTCATGAACTGGCAGGACAATGGGCAGAAGGAAGAGGACCCCGGCAAGGGGTGCAACTGGGACTGGGACACACTGGGCCAAGCTGGGGATGGGGAAGGAGGGGTTGGTGTAGAAAATACTCATAGGGTGACAGAGGATGATGAGGGAATGGGGGTCACTGCAAAGGAACCAGAGCAGCAGGACCCATCACCAGAGCCAGAGAGGCCCCTGTCTCCATGACCATGGTGGATTCTGAGGAATAGGGAAAAGCTGGCAGGGTGCTCCTGAAGGCAGAGGCAGGCAAGGGCCCACAGCCCAGCTCCATAGTTGGCCAGGTGGGGCTCGCTAGCTCTGAGAGAAAGTGTGTGATTCCTCAGCTTGTAGCAGGTGAGTTTCATCTGTGTGATGGCCTGGGATTCAGACTCAGAGGCTGAACCTGAGGAATCCCAGCCTGCACAGGAGTCCCCACCTCCAGAACCAGCTGAGCCAGGGCTGGGGCCTGAGCCTGAAGGGTCCTCACCTGCGCTGGCTCCTCAGGTGCAGGCACCAGCTGAGTCTGCTCTGGCTCCTGAGGTGATGGAAGACCCATTGCCTGCACTCTCAGCCCCCTTCAGGGGAAGAGGAGGTTGCCTCTGGGTCCGATAACCCTCCAGCCTCTCCTGAGCTGCAGAGGCTCAGGGCAGAGAGGCGGAGGGAACTAAGTTCCTGCAGGAGGAATGCTCGCCTCCAGGCCAGGAGAGGCGAGTCACCTGTGGATCGGGGCCGCCCTATGCCTTGGGGCAGATAAAAGCCAGTCAGCCCCAGTCCCAGGTTGCGGGAGCAACGTTGTTGCTCACCCGTTCCTGCCTGCACCCTGTCCTGCTCTTCTGCCAGAGTTCCTGACTCCTCCCGACTCCCCGCCTTGGACCCAGCTACAGCTTTGACAGACAGTCTCCACACTGCACCATTGACCTCGGACTGGACTCGGACCTCGCCTCTCGGTTAGCCCCCGGGATCAGCACAATCTGCCTCGTCAAGCCCAGATGCTGGAATTAGCATGCTAAAGACAAAAGGGAAGCAGAGCTGAGGTGCTGGAACTGCTCAACTGTCCATGCTGCAAGGCCTCCGCTTGGATGCTCCAGAATCTCAATGGGACTGGGCTTTGGGCACCTGGATTGACCCTGAACTGGGGACTTGACATACTGACTTGCTGCCAGGTAGGCCAGGTGTTCAGGAGAGATTTTAACTCATTCTCAATCTGCATTCACTGCTTCAGAACTTTTTTAGGGGTGCAAACTGGTGCAACTTGTGGTTTCTGGAAAGTTGTTTTTTATTGCTCTAAGCCAAAGTGCTACCTTCTCCCAAACTTCACCACCCTGTTCATGGGTTTCAAAGTAGGACATGGGGGGGATGAATGAATGATTGTTATTATTTAAGAGCCCAAAAATGAGGGCAGGAAGCATTGCCCTTGCTCCAATTTGGCTTTATGACATCATCAAGTGATAGCATCTGAAGCCAAAACAGAATGAGAGCAAAACTTCAAGCCTTTAAACTGTAATACAGTCGTACCTTGGAAGTTGAACGGAATCCTTTCCGGAAGTGTGTCTGACTGCCAAAATGTTCAAAAACCAAATCATGGCTTCTGATTGGCTGCAGGAAGCTCCTGCAGCCAATCAGAAGCCACAGGAGCCCCGTCAGACATTTGGGTTCCAAAGAATGTTCGCAAACCGTAAGACTCACTTCCAGGTTTGCGGCATTCGGGAGCCTAAACGTTTGAGAACTAAGCCGTACGAAAACAAAGGTATGACTGTGTTGTGGGTGAAGCACATCACACCCAGTAGCAGCAGGGAGTATGATTGCTACTGCCAACAGGATAACAGAAAGGTAGAATACAAAACTGTGAAAGCTCCAACCCCACAAAGCCTTTCCTTCCAACAACGACCTGGGCTTGGGGTTTATTTTTATACCTTAACCTTGTGATACGTGCTCTCAAAGGCTGGTTTTCTTCCCTAGCAGAGGGTCCACTTCTCTAGCAGAGTGTCTACTTCCCTAGTAGAAACCTGGGGGTGGATGGAGGAGGAAGAATACAGAGCAGAAGAGGGCCTCCTTCTCTTGTCCTTCTGTTCCCCTTCTGGAGGCATCTGAGTTTGGAAAGACGCAATGTAGTCTCTATGTGAGTATATTGTATTCAGTTATTGGGTATCGGAGTTTTTAGGGGCTAACTAGACTGGGATAGTTGGGATAGCAGGTTTGTTGGTTTTTGAATGTCTGATGCAGATTTTTTCAATTTCGTTGTTCTATATGGGACAATGACAATAAACATTATGGAAGCAACCCAAAGGGCAACCTCGAGATCAGAACCATTTCAGTTGCAAACCTGCTTAGTTTGTGGTTTCCACTAGCTGAGCAGGTTCCTAGGCTCACCATAGCTTTCTTTGTGAGAACAAAGAGTTAAAATTCTCATGGAGAGCCTTGAAGTTTCACTGGGCCTGGCCTCAGCATATCTCGGCACATAGATTAGCCAGGAGAATAGGAGGAAGTTCCACCCAGCTTTCCTGTTTCCCGGCTTGGTCTGGTGCAGAAGGTGGGGAGTTGGTGTTTGAAAGGAAAGACTCGGAAGGGAAAGTAAGAGGAACCCATCTAGCACCACACCATTGAGAAAAAATGCATACTCTGAAGGAAATATCTGGGCATTCAGAAATGCACTTAATGAGGCTTGATGTGCTGTAAATTATGATCTCTTAAACCCAACCAAGCAAAATCTTCCATTGCTAGTAACTGTTGCAGACGACTTCTCCTCTTGAGTTATCCTATGCATCTATTGTAAATTTTATTTTACGTTTTGCATGACAACCCCCACTCATTAACAACTTAGTCATGGGTAGGCAAACTAAGGCCCGGGGGCCAGATCCGGCCCAATCGCCTTCTCAATCCGGCCCGTGGACAGTCCAGGAATCAGCGTGTTTTTACATGAGTAGAATGTGTCCTTTTATTTAAAATGCATCTCTGGGTTATTTGTGAGGCCTGCCTGGTGTTTTCACATGAATAGAATGTGTGCTTTTATTTAAAATGCATCTCTGGGTTATTTGTGGGGCATAGGAATTTGTTCTCCCCCACAAAAAAAAATATAGTCCGGCCCCCCACAAGGTCTGAGGGACAGTGGACCAGCCCCTGCTGAAATAGTTTGCTGACCCCTGACTTAGGTCTTCACAAGTTGTGGCGGGGAATGCATGTGTTGAAAGGGATGTTCAAATTCATTTGCTTGTAAAGATCTAACCAGCTCTCTTAGCCAGGGGCCAGCGTGCATTGCCGGTGCCCGGGGCAAGGTAAGTGTTGCGCCCCCTAGTGGACTGGGCAGCCACCAGTCCCTTCACCCACCAGCATCTAACCAAGGGATTCTCTCCTTGCAAACTAGCCCCAACCTGGAAGCTGTCGTGGGGCATTTTAGGACCAAATTTCCTCAGTGCCCTTGCTGTGACTTGTGTCTCTGACTTGGAAAAGTGAGTCTTCTTTTCCGAGGGTTAAAAAGCGGGTAGAATAGCAGCTTACTGTTTGCCAAAAAGGAGAAAATGCACAAGCAAAGAAAGAGGTAAAAGAGTTGAAGAAAATCTATATATGCTACAGTATGTTTAGCAGCAACTTTTAAAAGTCCTTGGTGATCCATTTTTCTATAGCAAAATTATCTGCAATGGACCTCCAGTCCCAGATTGAACAATTAGTTTTGCCTACAGAAGCCAGTTTCAAAAACTTTTTTAAAATAAAAAATAAAAATTCATGGCATGTAGGCTCTCACAACAAATCCCCATTAGCTAAATTCAAAAAGAAACATGAACAGGTTGCTTTTTAAACATTAATTTCAGGCAAATTCACTAAATTTGTAATGACAAATCAGGATGGAGAGGCTGGGAAGTGAGAAGTAATGAGACCAAGAACGTGTGGAAGTAGATGGGTTGCCACCTCACAAACATATTTGGATGAAGGGTGGTATAGAAATTTTATTATTATTATTATTATTATTATTATTATTATTATTATTATTAATATACAAATCTGCATGGAATTTGCATGTGCCCATTTGAATCTACAGATGCAAATATAGAAATAATTATTATATGAACCTGGAGAAGGTAATCTGGAGACAGAGACTTAACAAGGCTCGGCAGTAGTAGTAGTAAGGTAAAGGGACCCCTGATCATTAGATCCAGTAGTGACTGACTCTGGGGTTGTGGCGCTCATCTCACTTTATTGGCCGAGGGAGCCGGCGTACAGCTTCCGGGTCATGTGGCCAGCATGGCTAAGCTGCTTCTGGTGAACCAGAGCAGTCTACTTGCACTTTGACGTGCTTTCAAACTGCTAGGTTGGCAGGAGCAGGGACCAAGGAACAGGAGCTCACCCCATTGTGGGGATTCGAACCGCCGACCTTCTGATCGGCAAGCCTTAAGCTCTGTGGTTTAACCCACAGCACCACCTGTATCCATTAGTAATAGTAGTAGTAGTAGTAGTAGTAGTAGTAGTAGTAGTAATTATTTATTATTTATACCCCACCCATCTGACTGGGTTTCCCCAGCCACTCTGGGCAGCTCCCAACAGAATATTAAAAACACAATCAAACATCAAACATTAAAAACTTCAGTTTTCTCCCATCCTTTGTCAGAGCAAGAGATTCACTTGGAGATATCTGGACTTGCCTCCTTTTCCATGGGATCTGCCATCAAGTCAAAATATCATAGTTTTATAAAACCTGATTTATTATACCTGGGCTCCACAGCTGCTGCCCCCTACTTTTGCATAATCAGCTACCTGCATGTTGCATGCACAAACCAACTTGCTCCTCCAACAGTTTGAAAGCTATGGGGTGAGAGAATGAGCTAGGGTGGGTGATCCCACTAGGCAATTATAGGTGCACAGATGCCAACTCTATAGGGCACAATGTTGGGCACAACTCGGCGACTCGGACTGAGTAAGTTTGGTTAGGCACCAACACCCACAGAAGCCAAATTGGGCAAAGCCGAATGCTTAAATTACACTTCCACTGTGTTATGTTATTTAGGGTACAGGCAGTTTTAATTAATTTCTGCAGCAATTTAATACAAGGAGGCAGTGCAGCCTTCTGATCATGTAATTAATTTTACGTCAAATATGTCATATCATTCCAAATATATCATATAATCAAATTTCCCCAGTCTTGTTCTCTACCAACTTAAAAAGGCCTGTAATCTAATTAAGCCCTACAGTGCCTTCATTAATATATATATATATTTAGGTACTAGATCCCTGTTACACATTTTAAGGCTTATGAAAACAAAAGGCAGTGTTAACTGCATCCTTAGTCGCATGTTTACATCCAAGTCTAATGTTAGAGGCTGAAAAGACCTCAGATTTTGTAAATGATCTGCATGCTAGGAAGCCGCTAGCCATCCAGAAAATTAGTGACTCCAGACAATTCGTTGTAGGCCTGAAAGACACAAAGAGTCGGCTTTTCTTTGAATAGCAATGGGATCTTTATTATAAAATGCTACTGGCATGGCCAAAACACTGCAGAAATACTTAAGATAATAAGCATGGAAAGTTCAAATGCTAAAATGTCAGTGTGGCACTAATAAACTCCTGCAAAAGGCCAACGTGACTGAAATTTGAGGAGATGGGAAAGAAAACATTCAGATGTTGATAAAAATTAGACTATGGGGAACAGAGGTGAAAAATTTATCCCATTTTATTATTATTATTATTATTATTATTATTATTATTATTATTATTATTTTATTTATTTATTTATTTATTTATTTATTTATTTTACAATTTATACTCCATCCGTCTGACTGGGTTGTCCCAGCCATTCTGGGCAGCTTCCAACACATATAAACAGAGTTTAAGAAATGCTTTTTATACATGTCTGCCCTGTGATGTTTTAAAATGATATATCTAATATAATTCTAATAACGTTAACGTTGACTAGGTCAGTGGAGATCCAGCCAGGACACACTGAAATTAGGCCAAGTTAGGTCCATTAACTTCAATGGGCCAGGTTCAACTAGCCAGGTGTGTTAGGGAAAGCTGCACAAGTGCTCCCACTAGCACAAGGGGGCTTCCTCTTTGTCTCTCCCCCCCAAAAAAGAGAGGGTCAGTGTAGTAGTTAGCGTCAGACTGGGATCTGGGAGACCAGAGTTCAAATCTCGACCTGGCATGTCGGAGGAGCGAAAGTGGCATCATTCCATCTGCCAAGCCCAAATCTTTGCACTGATGGAATGACCAGAGGAGCATGACGATGAATTCCTCCCAGTAGGTCTGCTCTGAGCAATTGTTGCATGCCACCCTAGGTCTCCAATGCTCTGAATTAAATTATTCTTCCCTTCCCACCCCTACCAGGGGTCCCTGGGAGGCTCCAGCCTCCCTGCAGATACCACTATGTACACCAGGGGGTGACAAGGTTTACCTCGCCTGGGCCAGTTCACTCCAGTGGAGATCCCTCCATGGGCTGGATTGTCCGTGTGTCCACGATTTTCGGCGTCTGCGCATGCACAGACGTGATTTTGGGCAGCGTGGAAGTGAGTCCCCACGCTGTACTGTGCCAGTTTAGCGCAGCACGTGGGGACTCACCTAGCAGGCAGCTTGGTTTGGGGGCAGCTCGTGGCTGGTTAAACAACCCCCATGGGCTGCTTGTGGCCCATGGGCCTTAGGTTGCCGACCCCTGATGCACACATACATTAATTGCATTCACACATTAATGTCGTTTTAGCAGAGCTTTCCTGTGGATTGTACTTTGAGGCCTTACATTTCCTCTCCTTCCCTCGCCGTAGCAAGGATCCCCATCAAAGGGACTTTTAAGAAACAAGAACCAACAACGAAATCGGAGAGGCACAAAGGAAAGACAGCACAGAGATGCAGTTTCATTGGGCGACTGTCTGCAGCCAGAATGCATCTGCGAGCGCTTTCCCAGAGAACACCAAATTGACAGGGATAAAATAGATCCACATAATGCACTTGCTGAAAGCCCACCTCATAAATATTGGATTTTTCCCCCCCTGTATCTCTAGCTTTTTAAAATTTCTTTATGCAGTAAAGACAAGTGGGCTATCTGTACTGTATCCCGCCTTCGAGAAATAGATTGAATCAAATTCCCTTCAAATGCCTGCATATTATATTCAAACAGGATTGTTCAGGGGCGAGGCAGGACTTGGGATGACTGGACCAATTACTTGAAATGCAGATTTCAAAGATGGGCTCAGAGATTCCATTTGCTTTGATCCTACATTGCGGGCACCAGTGGCTTTGCAAAGCAAAACCTCTCTTCTCCTGAGCAGTAGCAAATAAGCCGTCGATGTGGCACAGAATGAAAAGATCCGATCATAGCAACTGTATTTCTTCCTGTTAGCAGTTCTGATTGCCGTGTGTACTTGTGGGGATAGAGTATATGCTTCACTCTGGGTCTCCCTCCTATTATTGCAAATAGCTCATTTATATTGCTCTATTTGGGGAAATGCTGCCATTTGATTTGTTTTTTTCCAGTGATGCTGCCTTAGCCTGGACATAAATGTTAACAGGGACAGTTTAGAAACAAGTCATATTTAGAGACTCGGCCACCCAGTTACTTAAAGAGTTGAAGACTGTGAATATCCCTAGTTTTGAGTAAACATGCTTGGTTTTTGAATGATAGGGATTTTGTTAAGTAAAGTGGTACCTCGGGTTAATAACTTACCGGTAATTCATTCTGGAGGTCCGTTCTTAACCTGAAACTGTTCTTAACCTGAGGTACCACTTTAGCTAATGGAGCCTACACTGCTGCCGCACCGCCACCGCACGATTTCTGTTCTCATCCTGAAGCAGTTCTTAACCCGAAATACTATTTCTGGGTTAGCGGAGTCTGCAACCTGAAGCGTCTGTAACCCGAGGTACCACTGTAATATCAATGAAGAGGGAGGAGGGGAAAAACACTGAGGGAATATGCAGCTGTCCCATACAGGGATCGAACCTACAGCTTTGCCTTATCAGCACCACGCTCTAGCCTACTGAGCTATCCAAGAAAACTTGCATGGGCCCAGGGGCATAGCTAGTTGCTCCAGCACCTGGAGAGGTGGTGGCGGGGTGATCTGCTCATGGGGGCACCACGGCAAATTGCCCACGGAGTCCGCCTGGCGGACACAAGCCCCACGCTGCTGTTTCAGGCAGCATGGGGCCCAAGCCACCACATCACTCCCAAGAGAGACTCGTGGCTCGGGCATGCTGCAGGCCAGGCCATGCGGTAAGTGTGCCCCCCCCCAAAGTGTCCCATTTTGTCACCCCCTCAGGAATGACACCCAGGGAGGATCACACACCCCCTTCCTACTCCCCTGCATGGGCCTAAAATAATTGCTCCATTCAAGGGGCTGACTTGATCTATGCAGTGAAATTATAGGCAATCATGGAAAATCCTGAGAACGGAAGTTTGTTGAAGGGTACTGGGAACTGTAGTTCTGTGAGGTCAGCACCCTTAACAGCACCTTTGTGATCTATTTCAGCTTCTGCCTTCTGGAAGAAGGTACAGGGTTATAAAGACTTCCGGGTTAGCGCCTCCGGCAATGGCGGAATTCCTCTGATCGAGAGGAACCCGCTCCGTGGAAATCAGGGTCTGGCCGCCACGGCGAAGGCGGAGACCCACTAAAAACCACAGGCGGGAGAAGCCTGTGGACCTGGGATTCGGCTGGCACCTTTTGCGCCTCCCCTACTCGCGGGGAAACCCGGTTTCGGGGATCCGGAGCGAGGTGGGGTGAGTGGCGCGGTGCTTCGAATTGACTGCTTCTTCCGCGGAGCGAAGCCGCATTGCTGTTGCCGGAGAGCGCTGACTTTTTCCTGTGGACAATTGGACTTTAAACAACTACCCGTGAGTAGAACGGAAAATTGGATTTTTAAACATTTTAATTTGGCACCGAAACGGGAAGGTTTCAAACAGGAAGTCCGCCTTCCTCTTTTGTAAATAGATTGAAGCAAAGACGTTGCAAGCTAAAGTCTTGGAAAGCCTTCCGTAAAGGATTAAATTTCCATCGGTTAAAATCATTAAACCCCCCTTGGAAGCAGGGGAAGGGGGGGAGATTTTGGACCTAGTAAGCCTGCAGGAGAGAGTGATGAAAATCAAATTACCACCGCTCTGAACCTGGAAACGGGCTGCCAGTAAGATTGACGTCTTGGGAGAGTTCATTGACTGTGAACAGAACATATGTTGACAGCTAGTTAAATAAGAGAAATATATTGTTTCCATTTTCCTCTTCTGCGTTTAAAAAGGAGGAAAAGTAACTGAAAATTGAAACTAATTGAAACTAATTTTAATGCTTAAACTGTGCTTGAAAGGATTGATACAAGTGGAGACTGTTTCCCTCTAGAGGGAGCTTTTGAAACTGTTACAAGAGTGGAGCTGGGGAATCTCCAGCTGCAAGATAAGAAACTGTGAGAATTAGAGATTGACCTTGGACTATTTAAGAATGTCGACAGAAGAAGCCTTAGTGACTGCATTTTGTAAGATAAGCTATTCGCTGGAACAGCTTCACAAGAAGATGGATGTTATGACTACTAAAATTGATAACTTGGGACAAAAAGTGAACATCAATACAGAAATTATTCAGGATTCGACACAGGAATCTACTTCGACAGGACAAATTGAGGAGAAGACGAAGGAGAAAGTTGTTGTTATTGAACCTAAAGTGATACAAGTGGAGGCCCCAGCCTTACAGAGGCAAATTGAGGACTATAAGTTGAGGCCTTTTAGGATTGAAGATAGAAAAAGTCAGATTTTGAGGATCGGAGCCCTGCTTGGACTGGAGAAGGAAAGTTGGATAAATCCTTTAATGCATGGACTTACTGACTGTTGGGACCTGGATTTGGGTCAGGAGGTGACTGGAGTTGTGGGGGCCTTTGGATTTGGAGGAATTTTGAAACATGTCCTGAAATATTATATGGACCTTAGTTCTAATTATGGAAAGCTGGCTGACCTGTCGAGAAGGAATAAAAGCATTGCTAGGTTGGAGTCTCCCCGAGATCTGCTCTTTAGCATCAAAGAATATGAAGAAGACCTGCAGAAGGGACTTGGAAAAGAGTTAAGAGCCTCGGACAGAAGATCTCCAGGTTGATGAACTATATGGAATTGACGGAAAGGACTGGCAGAATCCGAGACCAGGGAGAAGAGATGGTGGAAGAAGATTGGAAAAGTTTAAAGTTTATATATAGAAATATTGTAAAATTAATGAGCGTTAGAAAAATGTTGGAATGAAATTTTATGGCTTTAGTAGAAATGTTATAAGGAGTTAAGTATAAATAAGTACTTTAGCATTAATGGAAAATAAGGTTAAAAATATATTAAAGTATTTATATGACAAAAAATAGAGAAAGATGGAAAGGAATTGCTGAAACAATTAATAGAAGTGGAATACAAAAAGGGAGGTGAGAGGAGGTCAATGAAACAAGGGAATGAAAGACAGAGTATTGAAATGGTATGGTGTATGTTTTTAAATTGTTGTTGTTTTGTTTTGTTTAGTTTAATGTGTTAAGGTTGTGTTTTGTATTGTCTATATATTGTATTGTATTGTTGTTTCTTTTTCTCTCTTTTGTTTTTCTCTTTTTTCTTGTCTTTTTTCTTCTTTTTTTCTTGTAAGTTTTAAAAGTAATAAATATTATTTTAAAAAAATAATTAAAAAATATATAAAGACTAGGACTAGCCGCCTGAGAAACAGTTTCTATCCAAATGCGATTTTGGTTTTAAATGCAGTGTAAGGAGTCTCTATGGGAGTATATTGTATTTAAAAATGGGGTATCAGAGTTTTTAGGGGGCTAACCAGGTTGGGATAGCTGGGATAGCAGGCTTGTTGGTTTTTGAATGTCTTATTTTTTCAATTTCGTTGTTCTGTATGGTGCGATGACAATAAAGAGTATTGCATCGTATCATATCGTAACAAGCTATAGTTCCCAGGATCCTCCATGACTGTTAAAGTGTAGTAAGGTAAAGGTAAAGGGACCCCTGACCATTAGGTCCAGTCGTGACCGACTCTGGGGTTGCGGCGCTCATCTCACTTTACTGGCTGAGGGAGCCTAAGTACAGCTTCTGGGTCATGTGGCCAGCATTACCAAGCTGCTTCTGCTGAACCAGAGCAGTGCACGGAAATGCCATTTACCTTCCCGCTGGAGCGGTACCTATTTATCTACTTGCACTTCGACGTGCTTTCGAACTGCTAGGTTGGCAGGAGCAGGGACCGAGCAATGGGAGCTCACCCCGTCGCGGTGATTCGAACTGCCAACCTTCTGATCGGCAAATTCTAGGCTCTGTAGTTTAACCCACAGCGTTAAAGTGGTACGATGCTTTAAATGTATGGTGGATGTGGCCTGTGGCTTCTCAGGAACATAGTCCTAGTTACAACTATATGGTGGTATAGTACCCGGGAAACAACTGAGGCCAACTCTAGGGACCTTCCCAGCCATTAAACGATGACCACAGTTTTTCGGAGAGCTGTGTGTAAATGGTCCCTTGATACTGTCCACCTCACTTGTTCACTAAATTTCAGTCTTCAAGTTTCTAGGGCTCAATGATACGCACACTTGGGATACAAGCCCTGTTGAATTCAGTGAGACTTAGTTCCGCATAAGCTTGTTCAAGACTGAGTAGCAAATGACTTCGGTGACCCAGGAGGACGCGACTTTTGCCAGTAAACTTGATGGCACAAACTCTGGTCATTTTTGATCAGCTTATAAAGAGGACCATGGTGACGGCAATCATCTCTTTCCTTTGTGATTTCTAATGGTTAATACCCAAAGGCAGGAGTGCTGATCCAGCAGGATTCAATCAGTTTTTATGGTGTTTTTTGTGATTTTACAGTTGCTTTGGAGCCATTATCTGCCTCGAGTTTCCGTTGGGAAAGAAAGGCTAGCTATAAATGGGATGAAATAATTAAATGAACTAGCTGTCTTTGCCAGGCTCTACACATCAGTCGGTTGGATTCCATTGCCATGGAAGAACTGGTAGAAATACCTTTGATGATGTTCTCAGTATGCACCTCTTGTATACATTCAGGCTTTGTGTAGAAACATGAGGCTGTATTTCTTGCATTTTACAGACTTTTTGCCCCCCTTTGATATAATCTTTCCTCTATTCCCATTTGTGGGTGTGTAACAATGCTTCATGCATCTGATGAAGTGAGTTCTAGTCTAGTAACGCATTTGCTTCAATAAAAGGCCACCCTGAACTCAGATACTGAGAAGTAAGTCTCACTAACCGCAGTATGATTTACTTCTGCAAACATCTGCCTTGCTAGCTTTGCTGGTAGAACATGAGCCTCTTAATCTTAGGGGTGTGGGCTCCAGCCCCATACAGTGGTACCTCAGGTTACATATGCTTCAGGTTATAAACTCCGCTAATCCAGAAATATTACCTCGGGTTAAGAACTTTGCTTCAGGATGAGAACAGAAATCGTGCTCTGGTGGCGTGGCGGCAGCAGGAGGCCCCATTAGCTAAAGTGGTGCTTCAGGTTAAGAACAGTTTCAGGTTAAAAACAGACCTCCGGAATGAATTAAGTACTTAACCCGAAGTACCACTGTATTGGGCAAAAGATTCCTACGTTGCAGGGGGTTGGACTAGAATCAGCCTTTCTCAACCTGTGGGTCCCCAGATGTTGGTGAACTACAACTCCCATCCCTCCTAGCTAGCAAGGCCAGAGCTCAGGGATGATGGGAGTTGTAGTCCAACATCATCTGGGGACCCACAGGTTGAGAACTACTGGACTAGATTATCCTTGTGGTCCCTTCCAACTCTACAGTTCTATGATACAGTTCTATGCGGCGCTCATTTCACTTTACTGGCTGAGGGAGCTGGCATACAGCTTCCGGGTCATGTGGCCAGCATGACTAAGCCGCTTCTGGCAAACCAGAGCAGCGCACGGAAATGCCGTTTACCTTCCTGCCAGAGCGGTACCTATTTATCTACTTGCACTTTGACGTGCTTTCGAACTGCTAGGTTGGCAGGAGCAGGGACCGAGCAACGGGAACTCACCCCGTCGCAGGGATTCAAACCACCAACCTTCTGATCGGCAAGCCCTAGGCTCTGTGGTTTAACCCACAGCGCTTTTTAGTGCCTCTCAACAAGGTGCTGCCCAGGGCATGGGCGTAGCCAGGATTTTTGTTGGGGGGGGGGAGAACCTCAGATTTATATTGATTTTTGTTGATTGGGGGGGACAGTTGCCCCCACCCCCTGGCTACACCCATGGCCCAGGGACAAATTCCAGCATGGGCTCCCACATAGTACTAGGGTTGTCAGAGTTGCCTCCACTACTCTCCTCACATCTGTTTGTTATGCTACCTATAGGCATAGGCCTAGCCAGGATTTATGTTACCGGGGGGGGGGGGGGGGAGGACACCAACTTGTTATCATCCTCTAGCTTTGTCTAGCAGATTCAGAATGAAATATCTCAACAGGAGTTGTTCTAAATGACTTTCTTTTGACCCCAAGTGCTCAGAAAAATCTGTCGGAATCTTTCTACAACTTCTACTTTTAGTTAAGTATCTTTATTTATTTACTTGATTCAGGGGGGGCAGTTGCCCCCCTCCCCCGGCTACACCCATGCCTGGAGCTGGTGGCATTTATTAGGGGAGCAGAGCTCTGCCATCGCTGAAGACAGGCACTGAATCTTGGGAAATTTAACATGGTGACCGCTTGTTGTGGGAAGTGGCTTGGCTCTCATAATAAATACCACTGGCCTAGAGCCATTTGCCCCCCCCTTTTGCTGGGCATTGCCATTCAAATAGTGTCCTTGCACTGCATCATCATGTGGGGGGCAGGGCTTGGGTCCCCCCCTCAATATTTTATTCAAGTTGGCACCCTTGCATAGGCATAGCCAGGATTTATTTTAGGGGGGCAGGTTTTTTGTTACGGGGTGGCAGAACAGAGTTACCTGCGATGCAATTGGTCCGTTAGTTAAGTATGTTTATTTATTTGATTTAGGGGGACAGCTTCCCCCTGGCTATGCCCATGCACCCTTGCCTACCAGAACCCCTAGTTTCCCCCCACCCAAAAAAACCCCAATTTCCCCCCCACCCAAAAAACCCCCAATTTCCCCGAGGAAAGAGAGAGCATCTTGTGGCTTATGGTTCTCAAGTAGTTTTGCAGTGAGAAATATTATCCAAAGTTGACGGAGCCCTGCAGGTGTATTTAAGGTGGGGGGGAGGAGATCTCTATCATGCAGGCGCAGACTCCCCCCCCCCCCTGTAAACATGGGCGTTACCAGGATTTATGTTCCGGGAGGGGGGGCAGGCAAACCTCAGTTAAGTCTTTCTATTGATTTACTCGATGGGGAGGCGGGCGGGATGCAGCTGCAGTACAGTACAGTGGTACCTCGGGTTACAAACGCTTCAGGTTACAGAGGCTTCAGGTCACAGACTCCGCTAACCCAGAAATAGTGCTTCAGGTTAAGAACTTTGCTTCAGGATGAAAACAGAAATCGTGTTCTGGCGGCGCGGCGGCAGCAGGAGGCCCCATTAGCTAAAGTGGTGCTTCAGGTTAAGAACAGTTTCAGGTTCAGAACGGACCTCCGGAACGAATTAAGTACTTAACCCGAGGTACCACTGTATAAAGCTGCTGGGTTATAAAGGCAGCAAGGTTGGGCAACTGCGGGGCCGGGGAGCACCGAAAGCTCGTGGCTGATCCTGCTCGCTGAGAAAGAGAAAGGGTCTTTGGCTCGGCTCGCTCATCTGGCCCGGCGCGGCGTTCCTTTCGCCTTCTGTTCCACGTGTTGCTTGTTGTGGGCGCTACAGGTTTCCCACCTGTGCGTCTCTGCTGTCGGCGAGGCGGAGCCGCGGACGGAGAAGTGACAGGCCAGCGCGGGCTCTGATAGGATCCCCGGTGGAAAACAGCGCCCAAGCTCGACCCCTTTTCCCCCAAACTCCGCCTCTCCTCCTCTCTCTCTTTCTCTTTCTCACGGCTGCCGCCGGCGGCTCGCTGGTAGGAAATAGTCGGGCGTGGAAGCTCGACGTGTCCGGAAAGGTGCGCGCTGGTCGGGCAGCTACAGGCGCCTTTGCGCGCGGCGCTCCTTCTCGCCTCCAAACGGCCGCGGGGAGCGAGAGGGCACCATTATGCTGGACCCGTCGTCTAGCGAAGAGGAGTCGGACGAGGTGCTGGACGAAGACCGGCGGGAGGTGCTGGTGGTGGCGGCGGCGGCCAGCTCCCCGCGCACCCTCCCTGCCGCACACCGAGAGCCCGGGCGCCCGGGGAACCGCGGCGTTGGAGACGGCGGCAGTGGCGGCGCGTCTGGGCGCCCGGCGAGCCCCAGCCCTTCGGTGCGCAGCGAAGGCAGGGAAGAGCAAGAGCGGCTACAGAAGGAGGAGAGCGAGAAGCGGCTCCGGCTGCAGCTGTACGCCTTCATCGTGCGCTGCATCGCCTACCCGTTCAACGCCAAGCAGCCCACCGACATGGCCCGGCGGCAGCAGAAGGTGAGGCGCGCCGGGAGCACAGCGCCAGCCGGACTCGGCCGCAGGACGCGCCGATGCTTCCCATTCCGCCCCTTCTGAGCGGCGGATGGTTTGGCTAGGGGGGGAAAGGTCCGGCGGGCGGGAGCACTTTCCCTTTCTAGCCACTTTCTCCTCCCACTTTCAGCCTCCCGAGCAGGAAACTGCAGGCATCGCATGCAACTGGTAGCGCGAGCCTCTGCTTGCAAATCGCCTGCATTGCAATGCGTGCCCGGAAGATCTCCGCGCACCGAAGCGGTTCCCAATAACTTGTGGGTTCTGGGAGCCAGGATTTCTGTCACGGGGGACAAGTAGTCAGGATTTATGTGGGGGGGGGGGCAGCAGGACACCCACCTGTTACTATCCTCTGTCTAGCAGACTCCCAATGCAATGTCTCACCAACAGTTTTAAATTACTTTCTTTTCTCCTCAAGTGCTCAGAAAAATCTGTCAAAAATTGCCTGCAATTTCTATTTTTGGTTATTTTTATTTATTTATTTACTTGATTAGAGGGGCAGCTGCCCCCTCTCCCCCTGCCCACGCCCGTGTCTGGGGGTCGTTGAGGGGGGAGAAGAGATTCACAGTGGGTCGCAGGATCTTCTCGGTTCTTCCACCTGGCCTTTCAGTAGATCGAGCTCCCCCCTCCTTTTCTTTCTGGCTGCAGTATGTTTTGTGTCAGTGGGTCACACGGCGCAGAGACCGGGAAGTAAACTCTTCCCCTGTGTGCTGAGAAATGCCTGTGCGCGCAACGGCTGCCTCTTGGATGGCGTTGCCGCTCTTCCTTTGCTGCAACAGGTTGAGCCGCTCTTTCCTAGTTAGCAGGAGCCGGGAAGGGGGGTTGGGAAGCAGCTCTTCGAGCGCACGCAGCTCCCGGGCAGGCGCGCAGACGGCTGGGTTGGTGGGGTCAAGTCTCGGCGGCCGTGTAGCGCGGATTCCTCAAGAAACGTCAACTCTGCTGCTCGCTGTGGAGCCGGAAAGCCGGAAGGAAGCGCTCCCTGCAGCGTAATCCTCGTGCAATTAAATGCGGGATATAGAAACATCGGAATCTGCTTTATAGCCGATTGGTATTGGCATACCGTTGGTATTGTTGACACAGGCAGTCAGCGGCTCTCAAGCCTTTCCTGGTTACGCCATGCCAGGGAAGGAAGCGAGGACCTTCTGTTCTGCCTGCAAAGCGTGTGCTTTGAGCTATTGTCCCCCATCCTGCTGTGTTTAGTGGGGCACAGTTCCTAATAAGTATTTTTTGGACTGCAGTCTTTACATTTGCAGTCCTGTACCCACTTACGTGGGAGGAAGTCCCAGAGAATTGAATGGGGCTGACATCCTAAGACATGTATAGGATTGCAGTTAGAGGTTAGGTTAGCACAGAACAAAATTTGGAGATATTACACTGGAAGGGCTGAACATTAGGGGACCGGGTGGATTCGTGCTGCTTGAATTCTGTAGGGCTTACTCTGGAGCAAGATGTTTATTCAGTGGTAGCCTAAGGGGTTTATGTGCCTTTGTTTATTATAACAGCTTCACCAAGTTGCAACAACTCCAGTCAGCTGATACTTTGTTATAATATGGGCACAGCATTATCTCCAGTTGCCGAGACCGGCATTGTTTTCCTTCTACTTAAGCATCTCTCTCTGTGCCTCTTGAAGGTGATACATGGTTTCCTTTGGAAAGCAGGTGATTGAAAGCCAGATGCTTGGGGGAAATAATAGAGTCGAAATTGCTTCAGGCAACAACACATCCATTTTGCTTGGGTCCCCTGTGCAACTGTGTGTTAAGAGACCGTCGCCCAATGAAATGAAGCTATTGACACTCCAATAAAACGGAACAGAATTGTATCTGACTAGCCAAGCATTATTTAGGGATGAGCTTCTTCAAATGTAGCATCCTTTAGTTGCAAAAGGGAGTGGGGCTGACTTCCTTGAAAGGTCTTTTATTTTATGATCTCCCTGAACATAATAAAGTATGGAGGTTAAAAACAACACCTTTTGAATGGTGTGTTGCGTGAGTACAGGGCTTCCCATCCCTAAAACAGGTTCATCTTTCTCCTCATCCAGTGTGGTGTAGTGGTTAAGAGTGGTGGACTCGTAATCTGGGGAACCGGGTTCGCATCTCCGCTCCTCCACATGCAGCTGCTGGGTGACCTTGGGCTAGTCACACTTCTCTGAAGTCTCTCAGCTCACTCACCTTGCAGTTTGTTGTGGGGGAGGAAGGGAAAGGAGATTGTTAGCCACTTTGAGACTCCTTAGGGTAGTGATAAAGTGGGATATCAAATCCAAACTCACTCTCTCATCCTCCTCTTCAGTTCCATTTCCTTGAGTTAAATTGGACCCCAGTTCTTTTTTAGGGCCAGATCTCTGTGTGAGATTAGCCTTCTAGTGAATGCTTTTTGACAATTGATTTGAGGAGTTGAGGAAAATTTCATGTCCAGTCTGAACACCTTCTCTGGAAAGTTCTGTGAGCAGGCTGCTGTGTTCCAACGAGAGACCACATATTTTGCATACAGAATGAGTTCTCGGGTTCAAACCATGGCCTCTCTGGATAACGCTGCAAAAGACTCTTATTTGCATCCTCAGAGAGCTGCTTCCAGTCAGTGTAATCAGCGTAGAGTGAGATGTGTGTTTGTTGAGCGGGCAAAATGCTGTGCCGGATGGACCAATGTTCTCTCTCGGTCGAAGGCAACTTTCTCTTCTAGATTCCTGCCAGCTCCTGGAGGTATCGGGAGAAGTTCAGAAGTATTTTCAGTCCTGGCATAGCATTTTCCACATGAATTCCTCCATCATAGTCTAAAATGGTGCCCATGAAGAGAAAACCTTGGTTTGGAGTGAGCCACTTAATGGTATTTTTCTCCATAACACCTACTAGGTTGTCATTCAAGGCTTTATTATTTGGGGTAATGTGGTGTTATTCTCTTGACTGTCTGGTGTGCTGCTACCAAGAGTTACGAAAGTACCTTATTGTGACTCTTGTGATTACTGTACCAACTTATTGAAGGTTGTTCACCAAAGCCAGACTAAACGTCTTTCCTTCTGCAGTGTTGGATGGCAGGTTGAAAGTAGTTCCCTACCAGGACAGCCTTTGCTCGTGTGCTCAAGACATCGATTCCATAAAACATATTTTGCTGCACTGTGCAAAATATGAGCAAGCCAGGGCTGAACTGATACTACCCTTGCTGGTACCTTTCCCGGGAAAATCAGAGGCTCACTATGTCAGGTTCCTATTGGAAGACCGGACAAATGCTAGAACATTAGCAGTGGCAAAGTTTTTATTGGTGGTTGCAAGAACCAATGATCCCTATATTCTGAACAAAATGCTTGTTTAACCTGGAGGTAGGCTGTCTGAATTGTGTATTGCTTTGTAATGATTTGTTGGGTCTCTGGACCGTAATAAAGATTGTTGTTGTTGTTGTTGTTGATTACTGTATGTCAGTGGCGTAACGGGAGACTCTTTTCTGCTTTGACTGGGGTTTCCCAAATTATACCTCAAAGTGACTACCTTGATAAGTAGTCATTTTTATTTTCTGCCCCACCAATACATTCCTCTTGATTTTGTGACAATTAATGTGCTTACTGAGGGTGGGAGAACAATGTGGAAAAACTGTAAGGTCAGTGGACAACATAGCTTGATGAAGACAACCCAGCCAGCTGGGTGGGGTATAAATAATTGTGGTAGAATTGGCCTCTGAAGAGCAGACTAAAGGATGGGTATTGGGTGAAAAACATTTGACATCTTCTCCTGAGTTAAATGCTACCTGTAATCATTGCTCAGAAGTGATGGCTCCTGTATACTGTAATTAATGGACCTGGGTTTCATTTCCTTTGGGCATTTACGTACATTTGGCAGGGGGACATTAATTTCTATATTGCAGTGGAATTGTGTCTGCAACAGAAGCCCGTAGATGTGATCATCAATCTTGCTTAAATGCTAGTACTGAGAGATGTGGGTTTTGAGAAATTCTTTGAAACCTTCCCTGTTTCTTTGGTAGCAATTGGAATGTTTTACTTGTTCTAATTACAGCTTCATTTAAGTGTCCTTAAAAAACGGCCTCGGTCCAGTATACCTGAAGGAGCGTCTCCACCCCCATCATTCTGCCCGGACGCTGAGGTCCAGCGCCGAGGGCCTTCTGGCGGTTCCCTCATTGCGAGAAGCAAAGCTACAGGGAACCAGGCAGAGGGCCTTCTCGGTAGTGGCGCCTGCCCTGTGGAACGCCCTTCCAGCAGATGTCAAAGCGATAAACAACTACCTGACATTCAGAAGACATCTTAAGGCAGCCCTGTTCAGGGAAATTTTTAACGTGTGATATTTTACTGTATTTTTGGTTTCTATGGAAGCTGGCTGGGGAGGCAGCAAGGTTGGGCATTATTATTATTATTATTATTATTATTATTATTATTATTATTTTATTATTATTATTTTGTAGGCCTACTGGAATCCAACTGTTTGAGAATGACTAAAGCACATGACTTTATTTAGGCAAACAATGCTAAATGGACCCAACAATGAATGGTACTATACTGTAGCACAGAGAAACTGAAGACTTCACAAACCTGTTTTGTAAAGGCAAAGCCTATTGGTATTGATTTTCTGTGTTCTAGATTAGTAAATAATTGCTGTTCTCTTTTTGTACCCCTGAGTATAAATTGCAGGGGCTACTGAAGGTTCCTTTTCTTTTCCGAATTTCATTGAATTCTCTGGCATTCCTCAAACTGCTTAATTATTGAGTCCTGCATTAGTGGGGGGGTTTTGTCTGCAAAATATTCCTGGATGTGTTTGTGCAGCTAGAAACCAGCAGATCTGGGAGTTGGTTAATAAAAATGAGATCTTCAGACCTCCAGATCCTAAAGGATGTTAACCTTTTAAAATAAATATGTAGAAGAGCGCTGGAAGACTGATGCCTGTCTTGGAATCAAACAAGGCACACTGAGTTCTTTTGCAAGGTATCTTCCTGATACCTTCTCACAGCAGATGATTTGTTGTCTTTGTTCTTGATGCACAGCAACCCCATCTGTCATATTTTTCTTGCTCTTCATTTGTCACTACTTTGAGCTTGTCCATTTGTGTCGTCTCTATCATTTCTTCATGTGCTTCCCTTTCATTCCTAATAATAATAATAATAATAATAATAATAAATTTTATTTATACCCTGCCCTCCCCAGCCAAGACTGGGCTCAGGGCGGCTAACACCCGGTATAAAAACAATTGATTGAAATACAACTTAAAAGCAAGATTAAAATACAACATTAAAACACTAAAATGGAGCCTCATTTCAGTAGGAACTCAAATAAAAAACTTTTTGGGGGATGAAAACATCAAGTCTTCAAGGCCAACTATCCAGACTGGTCCTACGTGGACCAGAAAAAAGCCAGGGAAGTCCCCAAATAGGAGTTCCATCACAGAAAGAGAAAAAAGGAAAGAGGGGGAGGGGATCAAGTTGTTTCCAAGCCAAAGGCCAGGCGGAACAACTCTGTCTTACAGGTCCCGCAGAAAGAAATCAGATCCTGCAGGGCCCTGGTCTCATGAGACAGAGTGTTCCACCAGGCCGGAGCCAGTGTTGAAAAGGCCCTGGCTCTAGTTGAGGCTAATCTGACTTCCTTAGACGCCTGTGTCCCAGAATTGGGAGAGAACTGGAGGGGACCAGTCAGCTCAGATGTGGTGGGCTCTTTTGGATTCTGCACCACAAATCACAAGTCATTCGGATCAGCATGGCTCCCATGCAGAGGTCTGCTTGCCCTGTTCTGTTTCCTCCAACCCCCAGCATTCCCTATACCGGTGTGTGTGTAACAGTTATTACTAAGCAACTCTGGCAGTCTTACTTTTGCTTACTGTTTAGGGTAAAAGCTACCCATTATTCAGATTTCAGCCTTGGGCAATTTTAAAGCTGCAAAACTGAACATAAATGGTTTAAAGCATATTCAGATCCGGAACAAAATAGATGCAAATGCAATTACAAATGTAGATGGACTATGATTAAATTTAAGGCACAGGGCCTTGGCACATCTCTTTGTATTAATACAGTGACCTCAGATAAAGTTTTCCATTCCTGCTGTGCACTAGACTGTGTGCAGGTTTTGCTAATTGATTTCTCCATGCGTTGTGTCGGTGATTTACCATAATGTGAGTTATGTCCTACAAGCAATAGGAAACTCACCTCAGACTTCTAAAAACAAGTGCTATGTCTGTGGAGGTTCCTGTAATATATATATATAGTTTGGTCAAAACATGGCATTCCATCAGAATATCTACACTGTAGGAAACTTCCTACAGTTGTACTTCAATGTTTAGTGGTGGAAGTGAGATGTGACTGAGACAAATAACTCCTTGGATGGTAAAATAGATAACTCATCCTATGATAAGTCTCTCCCCGTGTTCTGGCCTTTTCTCTACAGCAATCTGTCTCTTCTCTTTCCCCTCCCCACATGCCTAACATGTACCTCAAAGTCAGAGTCGCACAGTTTTGCCATGTGGAGAGTTTAGGCCTGAGCTTGTGGCAATTTCTCTCTGTAAGTCAAAACTATGTTAGAAACTCTGATATACAGGGGGTTCAAAAAGTAACTATACACCTATGGAGAGTGCATTTATAGTAGGTGTACAGTTACTTTTCAAACACCCTGTATAAGCTAGTGCCAAATAGCTCCATAAACCAAGTTTGCAATCACCAAAATGGAATGTCTAGTTTCCATTTTGGGGCAAGACGGCTCTAAAGTCTTATTTTTCAAATGATGGACTGATTGTGATTGATTCTCAGTTAAACATCTGGCTAGTTCAGATGACAACCTTGACCTAGCTTAAGAGCTTTGAGAACTTAAAGAAGAAAAGTAACTTGATCCAGGGACTATTCCAACCTCTTTTTCCTAATGGCGGCTGCTCCTGTTCAGGCAGCACAGAAAAAGCTTTTTGCTTCTTAAAATTCATTCCGATTGTGCAGATAAAATATAACTAATCTAAGAAATAGAATTCTACAGGATGTGGTATGAGTATGTGAAAACAGTCAGGATCCAAGAAGAAGAGTTTGGATTTGATATCCCGCTTTATCACTACCCGAAGGAGTCTCAAAGCAGCTAACATTCTCCTTTCCCTTCCTCCCCCACAACAAACACTCTGTGAGGTGAGTGGGGCTGAGAGACTTCAAAGAAGTGTGACTAGCCCAAGGTCACCCAGCAGCTGCATGTGGAGGAGCGGGGAAGCGAACCCGGTTCCCCAGATTACGAGTCTACTGCTCTTAACCACTACACCAAACTGGCTCTCTCACACAAGGATCCTCAGGCATTCATCTCCAGATAGTGGAGATCTCAAGCACCATCCTAGCGCCCAGGCATCTTCACTTGGTTGCAAGTGGCCGATAGCCACTCGGCCACGATAGCCACTGTGCCTGGCACCAGGCTAATTTCGAACACTAAAATAATGGTTGCATTTGAAAATTCTGCATTGGCATGGCTGTTGATTGACTGTTGAGTGAAGGCCATCTGGCATGCCTGCCCATTTTCTCCACCAGTTCCCTCTTCAGGACAAATGAGTAGCTAACCTTCACAGGCTGATACCAGTGCGGACGTTGTGTGGATTTCACATGCACTTGGTCCCTCAAAAGATAGCACATCTTCTGTACTTAGTTCCTGTGTATTCTGTTCAATAGATTACTGTCATGTTCAAACAAGTTATTAAGGTCGCCCTTTGAAAAACATGAGTGATTGGAGTCACAGGTCTATGCAATAAATTTCCAGAGTTCAACCTTCTGACAATTGTGCTTCTTCTTCTTCTTCTTCTTCTTCTTCTTTTTAAGGACCTAACTTTCCAAGGGGTGATTTGCTGCTCCCCAGTGTTCTTTCCGTTTTATGTTTCTGCTAATGATTAATAACGGGCTACTTCTGCCTGCTCATTCACACTTGCTCAACATGTAGCATTTGCAGCCTCCAGTATCTTGCGAGGTGTGCTGCTATTTTTATGCTACTGAAAATGACTTTCCCCAGGGAATTCTCCCGGGGATTGTCTCCCGTTGCTTGACACAGGCTGTTAACGGATGCGGTGATAGCCTTTTCATGCTTGATGGGATCATTGTTGGCCGTGTTAGAAACTGAGATATATAATAATCCAGGCACCAAGTGGCTCCTTAAACCAAGGCTACAGTCACCAAAACAGAATGTCTGGTTGCCATTTTGGGGCCAGACGGCTGAAAAGTTGTATTTTCCAACATGGCTTTTTGGTTCCTGAAATTAGTTCTGATTGTGCAGATAAAATATCACTGGTGGAATTCTACAGGATGTGTTGCTAGTGTGTGAAAACAAGTAAGACCCAAGAATTCCCCAGGCATGCACCTCCATATGGTGGAGACGTCAGGCACCATCCTGGCACCCGGGCATCTTTATTGGTCACAAGTGGCTGATAAAGCTAAAGGTAAAGGGACCCCTGACCATTAGGTCCAGTCATGGACGACTCTGGGGTTGCAGCGCTCATCTCGCTTTATAGGCTGAGGGAGCCGGCGTACAGCTTCCAGGTCATGTGGCCAGCCTTGACTAAGCCGCTTCTGGCAAACCAGAGCAGCGCACGGAAACGCCGTTTACCTTCCCGCCAGAGCGGTACCTACTTATCTACTAGCACTTTGACATGTTTTTGAACTGCTAGGTTGGCAGGAGCAGGGACCGAGCAACGGGAGCTCACCCCGTCGCGGGGATTCGAACTGCCGACCTTCTGATTGGCAAATCCTAGGCTCTGTGGTTTAACCTACAGTGCCACCTGTGTCCCAAGTGGCTGATAACCAGGGGCAAAATGCACCTGGTGAATTTCGAATGTTGGTTGTCCATATCTGAAGCAGGGCTCCTGAACAGGAGCAGATCCACATATGAAATGTACCAGTTCTGTGTGCTGGTTCATACTCTCCACAAGTGAGAAAACTGTTTATGTGGTATGGAGCAACAGTGTGACCATATGCGCCACCATGTGCCTGATGTAGTCAACACTGGACCATGTATGTGATACATATGTTAAGTTCCATGGAGGTGCATGTGCCCTTTTTGACTTATTAGGTGTGAACTTCACTGCCCTTGCTTATCAACACCATAGAGTGTCCCTCTGTCTATAGCCCCCCCCCCTTTGCCAGTAAAACTGGCTTCTCATTTTTTTATGTGTGCAAAAGTTGGCCCTTCAAACTTAGAGTGACTTTTCTCTTTGAACACTTAGAATATGTTTGTGAAGATTCCCAGTCCCCACAGCAGATCATCCAGTGACTCCAGAGGTTTGCTGGTGGCAGGAGTTTTTTATTTAAGCTTTTTAAATTAATAATAGTCATAATAATGTTTCTTGGAAAGATACTTGAGTTTATGTATGGTGGGAAGTTATTTGCAGCATGCATTTAACAGCGAAATGGAAACATCAGCTTGCATTTGTATGTTTATAGGGAGTTTGCTACAACTTGGTGTGCAACTGTTACAACTTCTAGCAGTATAAAAAAGAGTTGTGCTTTTTTTATATAAAATATTTATTAAGGTTTTACAAAAAACAGAGGTGTACAGAATAAAAAGAAAACAAAAAAGGAAAAAATAAGGAAAAATACAAAAAGTACAAAAATACATAGAAAAAAAAGAAGAAAATACAAAATACAGAAAACAAATAGATAGAAAATTTTTTAAAAACAAATCCATTTTTTGAAATCTTTAAGCTCATTTGCTTATTTCCTTGACCTCCTCACACCTCCCCTTTTTGTATTCCCATTTGCATAATCAATTCAGCAAATCCTTACCCTCTTTCATTTATCTTAACTCTATATCTTAACATATTATAGCTATATGATTTCATCCATTATCAATCCATTTTTGCATATTCTTATTAACCTTGTTGCTAATGCCACTTAATTTCAATCCAGCATCATTTTAACATTCATTAATTTTACAATATTTCTGCAAATAGTCTTTAAATTTCTTCCAATCTTCTTCCACCAACTCTTCTCCCTGGTCTCGGATTCTGCCAGTCATTTCCGCCAATTCCATATAGTCCATCACCTTCATCTGCCACTCTTCCAGGGTGGGTAGATCTTGTGTCTTCCAATACTTTGCAATAAGTATTCTTGCTGCTGTTGTTGCATACATAAAGAAAGTTCTATCCTTCTTTGGCACCAATTGGCCGACTATGCCCAGGAGAAAGGCCTCTGGTTTCTTCAGGAAGGTATATTTAAATACCTTTTTCATTTCATTATAGATCATCTCCCAGAAAGCCTTAATCTTTGGGCACGTCCACCAAAGGTGAAAGAATGTACCTTCATTTTCTTTACATTTCCAACATTTATTATCGGGCAGATGATATATTTTTGCAAGCTTGACTGGTGTCATGTACCACCTGTATATCATTTTCATAATATTCTCTCTTAAGGCGTTACATGCTGTAAATTTCATACCAGTGGTCCACAACTGTTCCCAGTCAGCAAACATAATGTTATGTCCAACATCTTGTGCCCATTTAATCATAACAGATTTAACCGTTTCATCCTGCGTATTCCATTTTAACAGCAAGTTATACATTCTTGAAAGTATCTTAGTTTTGGGATCTAACAGTTCTGTTTCCAATTTTGATTTTTCCACCTGGAAGCCAATTTTTTTCTCCAAATTATAAGCCTCTCTTATTTGATAATAGTGAAGCCAGTCTCGCACTTTATCTTTTAATTTCTCAAAACTCTGCAATTTCAATTTGTCTCCTTCTTGCTCCAAAATTTCCCAATATTTCGGCCACTTGGCCTCCATATTGAGCTTTTTCTGAGCCTTTGCTTCCATCGGTGACAACCACCTTGGGGTTTTATTTTCAAGTAAGTCTTTATATCTTATCCAGACATTAAACAATGCTTTCCTGACAATATGGTTTTTAAATGCTTTATGTGCTTTAACCTTGTCGTACCACAAATATGCATGCCACCCAAAAATGTTATTAAAACCTTCTAGATCCAAAATGTCTGTGTTCTCAAGAAGCAGCCATTCTTTCAACCAGCAGAATGCTGCTGATTCATAATAAAGTTTAAGGTCTGGCAGGGCAAATCCACCTCTTTCCTTTGCATCAGTTAGTATTTTAAATTTTATTCTGGGCTTCTTGCCCTGCCAGACAAATCTAGAAATGTCTCTCTGCCACTTCTTGAAACAATCCATTTTGTCCAAAATTTGCAATGATTGAAACAAAAATAACATTCTTGGCAATACATTCATCTTTATAACAGCAATTCGACCCAACAAGGAAAGCTTCAAATTTGACCATATTTCTAAGTCCTTTTTCACTTGTGACCAACATTTCTCATAGTTATCTTTAAATAAGTTTAAGTTCTTAGCAGTCATATTAAACCCCCAGGTATTTTACTTTCTTAACCAATGTTAAGCCTGTCTCCTTCTGAAACCTCTCTTTCTCAATCGGTGTGAGTTGTGCTTTTTTTAAACTATGACAAGCTTCATATCAGAAAGTGCAGATACATGCTCTGTAAGTTCATTGTAAAAGGCCAACTCTAAAATGCAGAAATGACTGAAAAGCAATTGTTCTTTCACTTTCTCTGTTCTGGCACGTAACCCTGTTGCCCAAAAAGCCAGATTCTAGTTCAAAGGCTGGTGAGATTTTTCTGAATCAGTGCCATTTTTAATTTTGGGGGATTAGAAATAGGGGCCTGAGGATGAGGAGATGAACAAGGCCCATAGGCCCAATGCTTGATATGGTACTACTGGTTCTGCATCAACTGTTGGAAGTATAAACAATCCAAATTGTGTGTGTACATACACCCACAAATACAGGGGTTTTTTGGGGGAGGGGGAGGGGGACAGTACTCACTGATATGGTGTACTTGCACCCTTTTTTGATGCTCATGGCAGCCATTTTGAGCTGGCACCCGTGATACTTCTATCAATATGAGTACAGATAACTACTTTTTAAAACCAAAACAACATTAAGTTAGGTGCTAGAACTCCTGTTTTGCTAAAGGTGCTGTGGGTGCCAACACAAAATGGTTGCCATGGGTTGTAAACAGAGGCTGTATATACACATTCAGACAAGCACGTACATTTGAAGTTCATGTCGTGATATTCGTTTCAACCCTGATGTGTGTGTCTGTGTGTGTGCTATGCAAAAATCACAATGTTGTAAAGACTGTGAAATTGCCAATGCCTCTACATAGCTCCATCCTTATTTCAGACATTGTGATGTATCGGTATATGGTGAGGTTTAGCTGGTTATACATTTCCGAGCACAATTCAAAGTGTTGGTGCTGACCTTTACAAAACCCTACATGGCCTCAGTCCAGTATACCTGAAGGAGCGTCTCCACCCCCATCGTTCTGCCCGGACACTGAGGTCCAGTGCCAAGGGCCTTCTGGCGGTTCCCTCACTGTGAGAAGCCAAGTTACAGGGAACCAGGCAGAGGGCCATCTCGGTAGTGGCACCTGCCCTGTGGAACGCCCTCCCGCCAGATGTCAAAGAGAAGAACAACTACCAGACTTTTAGAAGACATCTGAAGGCAGCCCTGTTTAGGGAAGCTTTTAATGTTTAAGAGACCACTGTATTTTAATACTTTGTTGGAAGCTGCCCAGGGTGGCTGGGGAGACCCAGCCAGATGGGCGGGGTATAAATAATTAAATTATTATTATTATTATTATTATTATTATTATTATACATTGCGATGTTGAAAACCAGAATTGCCCATCCCTAGTTGTATGTGAACAAGCTTCCCCATTAATTGGAACCCCGATTGTGCAGATCTCCACACTGGATGAATGGGGAATTCATGCATGTACTACTAGTCCCTATAGACTTCCTCCTCCTCAGTGCATGGATGATAGGAACATGGCGGCTGGATCGTGAACGGAGTGTCTCTTCCCTTCAGAGAGTTGTTGGAGGGTAGAACAGATTGGTTCTTCCACATGGCATCAAATGAGTAACCCCTCTGAATCTTCTGCGATGCACATTCCCTTTTGCAAAGAGATGGGAAATGTAAACAGCCCAAAGCTCAACTTACAGTCATCACCCAATACTCTCTCTGGCCCTCCTATCGTATCTGACACAATTAACTGCTTTTTCTTTTGTGGAATATTCATTAGGGAGAGTGATGGGACCAACACATTTCAAACAAATCCTCAGTTTGAAATAAAGCGCATCTCTGAAGGGATAGTTGCTCTGCTTATATTATTTTGGAGAGCTTACAGAATCCCTTCCATGGGACCACAACACTTAATTTTATGAGCCGAGTTTCGTTAATGAATTCTAATTGTTTCTAAATGTGATGAGCGTTTATTCCATTTCCTCCCATCAGATGCAAAATGAGGTCAGCTCCAGTTACAACCATTTGGGAACATGCCTGCTAATAAATGCGAAAGCAGTTTTGATATAAGTGTTGCCTCATAGGTTGAATAATTTGTGTTTTGACTGACTTAACTACTACTATCTGACAATTTCCAGGGTGGTTTTTTTTTTAACAGTCTGCAAATACAATTGAGATAATTTGAAAATTTATGTATTGTGACAAAATGATCGTATGCTCTTCCATTGGGTACACTTAAATCTTTCTGCCATCTCATCCTTTTTGTTGAGCAACATTGTATTATGAGTAACTGAAAGAGGTCAGGGAATGGTGTTTCAATGAACAAGCTAATCTACAAAGGAATTTAAGGCAGTGTGTTTCCACTAAGTAGCATAGCATTCAGCCTTCCATCAGCAAATTAGCAACTTACAAGTTATAGTTCCTTAGATAGTACAGGAGGCAGAGTTCTTAAGTGCAGGGTGTTTATATCTTGGGACATCCTTATGCTGAATACCATAGTTTAGTGTGATGTGAAGGAGGGAACCTCTGTGTGGCTGAGAGAAGGAATTCATAATTTCACCACAGAGCCAAGGAGCACCTGTGAAGCATAGAAGAGCCCCAGAGCATTGTGGGTAATGTGTGAGGAATTTCTCTTATATACAGAGTAAATTGCATACTGAAAGAACATATGGCTTGTTGTGTTCAGCTTAATTCTAGGAGTTACTTATTCAACTGTGAACACTCTTGTCTCTCTGCCAGTGATAGAGGCCCAGTTCTCACTAGGAGATGAGGATGTAAACTTGTGTCTGTGTACTATGACTTCAGGGTAAGGTAAAGGACCCCTGGACAGTTAAGTCCAGTCAAAGGTGACTATGGGGTTGCGGCGCTCATCTCGCTTTCAGGCCAAGGGAGTCGGCGTTTGTCCGCAGACCGTGACGGAAGCCAGAGTGCACGGAAACACAGTTTACCTTCCCGCCACAGTGGTACCTATTTATCTACTTGCACTGGTGTGCTTTTGAACTGCTAGGTTGGCAGGAGCTGGGACAGAGCAACAGGAGCTCACCCCATTGCGGGCATTTGAACCGCTGACCTGATCTGCAAGCCCAAGAGGCTCAGTGGTTTAGACCACAGCGCCATCCACATCATGGTGTCGCATTGCGCCAGAAGTGGTTTAGTCATGCTGGCGACATGACTCAGAAAGCTGTCTGTGGACAAACGCTGATTCCCTTGGCCTGAAGATGAGATGAGTGCCACAACCCCATAGTTGCCTTTGACTGGACTTGACCATCCAGGTGTCCTTTACCTTTACCTTTTTTATGGC
Organism: Podarcis filfolensis; assembly: GCF_964270895.1. Classification (NCBI taxonomy): domain Eukaryota; kingdom Metazoa; phylum Chordata; class Lepidosauria; order Squamata; family Lacertidae; genus Podarcis; species Podarcis filfolensis. Next base: position 18,966,653 of record NC_139612.1, read on the forward strand.
TTCAAACAGCAAGCAGGGGCTCACATTACGGCATGTTCTTTTTATTAAACAACAGGAACCCTGCATATAGAAAACCAACCGATTTGGGCTAGGTGAGACCCTCTTCTTGACACCCTAGATCAGTGATGGCCAAACTTGGCCCTCCAATTGTTTTGGGACTACAACTCCCATCATCCCTAGCTAACAGGACCAGTGGTCAGGGATGATGGGAATTGTAGTCCCAAAACAGCTGGAGGGCCAAGTTTGCCCTACATAGAAAATAAGAATCTGATATACTTTCTGATATACCCTCTACACTCTTGCCTATATATGCATGACAAGGGTGCAATAAAACATCTTTACCACACACAAATTATGGTGGTATCTGTTTGGCTACTTCTGAAACGTTTTGAATTTGAGAAGGAGGCTTCTGTTTGGAAATTGTTCGGCCACTGTCAACTCATAAATGAAAAACCAGATAATACATGATGTCAGTACATCAATTCTACCTCTGATCTTTTGATGAATACATGAGGAAAAACTCTGCAAGTAGAAGTAACTTTTAAAAAGGTGACCTGCCTTTATAGAGTTTGCTTTCTCATGGTGGGGAGCGTTAGGGTTTCTGTTTGTGCAGTTTGAGAGAAATTAGTAAGATGTTGTCAGAGGCTAACAGAGCACAAGGGGAATTTACAGCAGCTGGTTCAGGAAACTTGAATTATAGGTCCCCAAGTTTTCAGTACATCCCTAGTTTAGGTTTCCAAAAGCTTTCGTTCTTTACAGTCCCTTGTTCACTGAAAATTGAAAGTATAAAATATTTGATGCACCCCTCAATTCAGAGGAAAATGGATCTGAGGCCTAGCCCATCAGCCTAGCTTCAAGACAATACTGTATTGCAAGCCTATGTGCCTCTGAAGAGCTGGTCTTCGGGGTGCTGCTGTTTTCTCAGTTCCTACACAATGCCAAGAAAGCTTTTTAAATTAAATGTTTATTGAGCTTGTACAACAGGTACACAGCAGTTGCAAATGTAATGTGGTATGCCAAGCAATCTTGGCTCTACTTGGTAATATTTGCTCCATCTAATTTTTTTTGAACAGAGCCAAAACAGAGGCAAAAACAAATTAGTCTTATAATTATGAGGCGAGTTACATCAAATATTTTGGCTGGCCATGAAAGGTGTTTTGATTTCCCCCTTTAATTCCAATTCAATGCCATATATTTCCTTTTTAAAATTCAGAAGGATAATTATGGTTACACTTGTTTTCTTGAGAATAATATTGCCTGTACTAGCAAGATTTAAGTGTACTGACAGGAGTAGCGTCCCTAGTTTTTTGTGACTAGAGAATGTAGCTGAAATAGCTAGTGTTCTCCACTCTATGAATCTTGCAAAATAGGCTTCCAGTTACATATATAACCTTGCATTTTCTAAAATAATGGTTGTGAAGAAGCAAAGAGACTTTGCTGGAAGTGTAAACGGGTAGATGAATCCTTTTTTCATCTCTGGTGGGCTTGCAAGAAAGTGAGGGTATTTTAGACATTTTTTTAATCTCGCATGTATCATTTCCCAAAAGGAGCAGATCAAAAAAGCCCAAAGGGTTTCTGTTAGGGATTATAGGGGCAGAAATCCCCCCTCCCCCAAAAATGTAAAAGTTATTTATGTATGTAATAACAGCAGCTAGGATTTTATATGTGCAAAAATGAAAGGAAGAAGTTTCCACCAAAGTAGATTGGATAAGTAAGATAATGGACTCTGCAGGACTGGCAAAATTAACAGCAAAATTAAGAATATCTAATGATGAGTGTCTTGTGGAAGAATGGATGACTTTTGGGGGACTATTTAAAGAAATATTATCGTATGATGAACTCGTGAGCAGGATTTGAGGTATGAGTGACAGAAGTAATTAGATTATAATATTGTCGTTATGATTTGATAGAAAATGGGGTGCAGCAGGAGGAGAGAAAAAACAACTCCATGGGAAAAGGGGTGGGAAGTTGAGAAAAATAAGAGAAAAGATGACACTGTGTTATGACTGTATATGCTAAAAATGTTGAAGTTTAATAAAATATACCGTATTTTTCGCCCTATAGGACGCACTTTTTCCCCTCCAAAAATGAAGGGGAAATGTGTGTGTGTCCTATGGGGCAAATGCAGGCTTTCACTGAAGCCTGGAGAGCGAGAGGGGTTGGTGAGCACTGATGCCTCTCGCTCTCCAGGCTTCAGGAAGCTATCTGCAAGCCTTGCAAGCCCGGCAGGAGGTCCCGTGGGCTCGCAAGGCTTGCGGGCAGCAGCCTGCAGCCCACAAGCTTGGGGGACAGCGGGGAGCCGCAGCGCCACCACCCCGCTATTCCCCGACCTGATCTGGAGGCTGACGGGGGGGAGAAGCAAGTTTGCTTCTCCCCCCCACCAGCCCCACAAGCTCGGGGTTTAGCGGGGAGGCGGAGCACCACCACCCCGCTATTCCCCGACCTGATTTGGAGACGGGCGGTGGGGAGAAGCAAGCATCGCCAGCCCCACAAGCTCCGGGGACAGTGGGGCAAGCCACTGCCCCACGGAGGCTAGAGAGGCTGTCCCTGAAGGCAGAAGAGGGAGACGGAGCGCTCCGTCTCCCTCTTCTAGCTTGGGGATGGCTGTGCAAACCTGGGGGGGGGGGAAATAAAATGTTTTCCCTTGATTTCCCCCCCAAAAAACTAGGTGCGTCCTGTGGGCTGGTGTGTCCTATAGGGCGAAAAATACGGTAATTGAAAAAAGAGACTTTTTAAGAAGGCCATTGAAGATTTGGCCATGAATATCGGGTGTGGTTTCTGAATGGATGCTTGGGTGTCATTTCATAAAAAGAGGGGGGGTGGAGATTTGGAGCAGAAGGGTCAGATTCACCACATGTTTCGGAGCATATTTCCAAAGTCTACTCTTGGACAACTTTGAGACTAAATTCCAAAAGAAGACATTGTGCACGGAAATAAGTGGATATTTTTCCCCAATGTAAAGCAAAGAGATCAACATATGACGTTTTCTGTCTGCCAACTGTTCCAGAAGAAGGGGTCCCCAAATGAAGATTTTTGGCAGGATTTTGATTTGCAGCTTGGGGCAGGGGAGGAAGTGGACTGGCCCAGGGCTAGAAAGAGGAAGGAGATCTCCAGTATGCCAGTGAGTAAGCAGATGTGTTCCTAGAGTGGTGTCTTGAAGCCCTGTGTGCAGACAGGGACTGCTTTGGAACTGGAGTGCAAATTTGGACCCTCAGATCCACAACCGGAGGAGATGCCAAAGAGAAATCAAAGGGCTCCAAAAAGACGGAACCTGTGTTTTGAGCCCCCAAGTAGTTTGTTGATCTCATTGAATGGAGAACGTTGTGAATCTCCAGCCCAGTGCCGGATTTACGTATAAGCTAAACAAGCTATAACTTAGGGCCCCACTCTCTTGGGCCCCCCAAAAAATTAAAGGTAAAAACCCCCCTGGATGTACATTTCCAAAAATATAAGATAAAAAACAAATTAGATAAAAGCTACATACACCAACCACAGGACGCGTGTGGCTCTGTGGGTTAAACCACAGAGCCTAGGACTTGCCGATCAGAAGGTCAGCGGTTCGAATCCCCATGATGCGGTGAGCTCCCGTTGCTCGGTCCCTGCTCCTGCCAACCTAGCAGTTCGAAAGCACGTCAAAGTGCAAGTAGATAAATAGGTACCACTCGAGTGGGAAGGTAAACAGCGTTTCTGTGCGCTGTTCTGGTTCGCCAGAAGCGGCTTAGTCATGCTGGCCACATGACCCGGAAGTTGTACACCGGCTCCCTCGGCCGATAAAGCGAGATGATTGCCGCAACCCCAGGGGTCCCTTTACCTTTACCTTACATACAGCAACAGTGCAAATGGCTTTAGATACCCATTAGGTCCGTAAATTACCATATAGCATATATTCAGCACAAAAGAACAGCAACAATTTGTTGTTGACAAAGGACAGCTGGACATATAAAGGGCCCCATTACCTTCAGTAGGTTAGGGCCTCATCAAACCTAAATTTGCCGTGCACCGTTCTGAGATTGGAGTGACATTCAACAATATTTAAACATCGCCATGGTGTGTGCGGAGGATTCAGAAACAAAAGTTAACATTCCTCTTTTAAATCCTTTCACGTCGAAGCTAAAGGGCAGGTACATACCTGTTTTGTGTATCAAATGCGTGTCTTGGCGGAAGGAGAGTAGAAGAGGCAGGATTCTAAAGTTGGCTCGTGATAGCATAGTTCTAAGAGTCAGCTTCCTAACACGGATACGGACGTTAAGCTTTGGCCAAAGTGAGATGCTTGACAAGTAACCTGCAGAATTTGGCAGAGATCCAGTAACTCTGACTATAGTGAAAGGGGATATCATCCAGTTTTCTTACATATTTTGAAATCAGTGGACCTTAGCAGTTTAGCTTGATCAACTTAAACGGGAGAGATTCTAAAACTTTGGTTGGATCATGGCCTATAGCAATAATAATAATAATAATAATAATAATAATAATAATAATAATAATATATTATTTATACCCCGCCCATCTGGCTGGGTTTCCCTACACTCTGGGCGGCTTCCAACAAAAGATTAAAAATACATTAAAACATCGGTCATTAAAAATTCTCTAAACAGGGCTGCCTTCAGATGTCTTCTAAAAGTCAGATAGTTGTTTATTTCCTTGACATCTGATGGGAGGGCGTTCCACAGGGAGGGTGCCACTACTGAGAAGGTCCTCTGCCTGGTTCCTTGTAACTTTGCTTCTTGCAGTGAGGGAACCGCCAGAAGGCCCCCGGAGCTGGACCTCAGTGTCTGGGCTGAACGATGGGGGTGGAGATGCTCCTTCAGGTATACTGGGCTGAGGCTGTTTAGGGCTTTAAAGGTCAGCACCAACACTTTGAATTGTGCTTGGAAACGTACTGGGAGCCAATGTAGGTCTTTCAGGACTGGTGTTATATGGTCTTGGCAGCCGCTCCCAGTCACCAGTCTAGCTGCCGCATTCTGGATTAGTTGCAGTTTCCAGGTCACCTTCAAAGGTAGCCCCACGTAGAGTGCATTGCAGTAGTCCAAGCGGGAGATAACCAGAGCCTGCACCACTCTGGTGAGACAGTCTACGGGCAGGGAGGGTCTCAGCCTGCATACCAGATGGAGCTGGTAGACGCCTGCAAAGGTATGAAAAGTAAAGTAAGTTCATCATTTTGGGTCCGAGTTGGGCAGCTTACACTTACATAGAGGTTATTCAGTTTTATTTTAACAGCCACCTTGTGAGGTAGGTATCTAAGTGGAAAGATACCAGTGAAGCTGAGTTTGCTGGTTTGTGTGAGGGCTTTTCATTTCTTATTAGTGAAGAGGGAGGAGGGAGATAGCAAGCAAAGCAGGCAACATGGTGCCTGCAAATTATTCGCAGGCTTTTTAATTTTTTTTAAAGTTTTTATTTATACTTTTCAAATTTATACATTTCATTAATTTTACAATCGTTTTAACATTTCAAAGTTTGATTTCCTTCCCTTTTTTTCTGCAGTTCCTTAAATTTATTTTTTAATATCCTCTGCATATCCAAATTCATTTAGTTTGCTCATTTAATTATCTACTTTAAATATAAACTCTTATGAAACTGCAGGTGATTACAATAATCCTGCCAATGTTTTTATCTGTTTGCAATTTATCTGTAAATATTCAACAAGCCTTTTCAATTCTTTTACAAAAAGTTTGTTCTCTTGATTTCTTATTCTTCCGGTGAGTTTTGCCATTTCTGCATATTTCATAAGCTTTTGTATCCATTCTTCATTTGCTGGGACTTCTGCTTCTTTCAGTTTTGGGGCGAGTAGCATTCTTGCTGCTGTAGTAGCATACGTAAATAAATTTCTATACAATTTAGGTAGTTCTGTCCCTATAATTCGCAAAGGTATCTGTAAAGTATCAGTTCAGCTGAGCTACCCCCTGGGAAGCCACAAAGTCTCCACCTTTTGTTCACCAGTATATTGCCTTGCTGAAACACTTACCACAGTGTTATTGTTCCCCCCACCAACTTTATTACCTGGGTTATGAAGGTGCCCTAAAGACGTTAAAGCAAAGATTATGGGATAATACACACAGTGGCTTGCGATCTCGATCACACGCAGTCTGTAGTCCACTGGCAGTAGGAGTACAATATGGGCATGTCTTTAAGTTAACACCTTACATTAAAAACCTGACAGTACCAACTTATTGAAGGTTATTCACCAAAGCCAGACTAAACATCTTTCCTTCTGCAGGTTGAGATGGCAGGTTGAGAGTAGTTCCCTACCAGGACAGACTTTGCTTGTGTGCTCAAGACATCGATTTTATAAAACATATTTTGCTGCACTGTGCGAAATATGAGCAAGCCAGGGCTGAACTCATATTACCCTTGCTGGTACCTTTCCTGGGAAAATCAGAGGCTCACTATGTCAGGTTCCTATTGGAAGACTGGACAAACACTAGAACATTAGCAGTGGCAAAGTTTTTATCGGTGGTTGCAGGAACCAATGATCCCTATCTTTAAGTCTGAACAAAATGCTTATTTAACCTGGAGGTAGGCTGTCTGAATTGTGCATTGCTTTGTAACGATTTATTGGGTCTCTGGACACTGGTGGCGCTGTGGGTTAAACCACAGAGCCTAGGACTTGCTGATCAGAAGGTTGGCGGTTTGAATCCTCGCGAAGGGGTGAGCTCCCGTTGCTCGGTCCCTGCTCCTGCCAACCTAGCAGTTCGAAAGCACGTCAAAGTGCAAGTAGATAAATGGCGGAAAGGTAAACGGCGTTTCCCTGCGCTGCTCTGGTTTGCCAGAAGAGGCTTAGTCATGCTGGCCACATGACCCGGAAGCTGTAGTTGGCTCCCTCGGCCAATAAAGCAAGATGAGCGCCGCAACTCCAGAGTCGGTCATGACTGGACCTAACAGTCAGGGGTCCCTTTACCTTTACCTTTACAAGTATGTATGCAGAAATCCCATTGATTTTGGGAGGCTTAATCTCAGGTAAGTGTGTTTAGGACCTAGGACAGATTTGTTTACTGATATTATGCTTGGAGTGAGATTTTGAATCTGGCTCATAGCTCATTCTCTGAACCAGCACGCTAGACTAGCGCCAATCAAATAATGTGTCGGCTTGATCTGCTCATATGGTGAATGAATGGCATGATGCTTTAATTGAAGACAGGGTGGGGGGAAGTAAATCGCTTTGCTTTAGGCAAATCATGGCAATTATCTGTCTTGCTGCTTGATGCTCAGTTGACTGCTCAGCTGGTGTCTACCATCTCTTCAACCCTTCATTAATTTTTGAATTACAGATTCAAAGGCCTCATGGCAGGAGACCAAGAGTTGCTTCTCAACATCATGAGATGGCTATGCAGCTACCTTTTTGGGGGATCTAAAATATGCATTAGGTCTTCAAAAATTAATATTGTCAGATACAGTAGCCTTGGTATGTCTTGCAATGGCAACAGCTTCACTCGTTTACATCTGCATTCTTCTCCTTAATGGAAATTTGATTCTGGTCGTGTACATAAACACACTGTGAAATGAGTTCAGAATCTGACATTTTTGCAAGGTGACAGAAGCCCATGGAACATCAAATCAAGAAAAGAACTGCTGTCTAATTCCTCAGCGTTGCTTTGCTTAAAGGTTGCAATCCAGCCTTTGCTGATCTGAAAGGTTGCACCCCAATGGAAATAGATTTGTAGCTCCAGGTTGGTCAGACATAACTATCATTGCATGGAAGGTGAAAGGTTTTCAAGTCCCCTGAAAACTGTTTTTTTTCCTTTTGGAAGGAGATGGAATGGTCTCCCCAGAGAGCCTCGCCTAGCACATATATTTAGGCACCAGGCACTATAAAAACACAAAAATGCATACCATAAGGACAAACAAAAAGGAATGATTTTGCCTGGTGTGTGTGGCTTTGTTTTTGTTTGTTCTTGTGGTATGCATTTTTGTGTTTTTATATTGCAAATCACCCTGTGTCTTAGAAGGGTGGTATAGAAATTTAATAATAATTTTAAAAACCCAATACGTACAAATCTGGAAAACATGTAAATATCAGGATGAAATAGCTGCATACAAGGTCTGCTGTTTTAATATTGACACATCTTATTGCTAAACATCAGTATCCAGTCTTGCAAATACATTTGATACATATGGAAATAATGCAGACCACAGCTCCCAAAAGTGTGCCATGCAGCCCAATCCTGTATATGTTTACTTGGGAGTAAGCTCAATAGAATTGAGTAGAGCTTACTCCTAGGTAATGTTGCAGTGAGGCCCATCAGGATCAGTGTGACAGTTGAATAAATTTATATGCTCAGGCTGTGAGACAGTGATCCTAAGCACTCCACCTGGAAGCAATTCTGATTGATAACAGAAGAGCTTGCAAGAACTGGCCCCTCAGACTAGGGACTCAAATACATTCATAAAGAAAAAGTGCTTTATATATGTTATGACACTGTGACACCAGATGGCACTGTGGAGTCCCGACTTTCGTCAACATGATTTCCCATTATGAAATTTAAAGGTAAAAGTAAAGGGACCCCTGACCATTAGGTCCAGTCGTGGCCGACTCTGGGGTTGCGGTGCTCATCTCGCTTTACTGGCCGAGGGAGCCGGCGTACAGCTTCCAGGTCATGTGGCCAGCATGACTAAGCCGCTTCTGGTGAACCAGAGCAGTGCATGGAAATGCCGTTTACCTTCCCGCTGGAGCGGTACCTATTTATCTACTTGCACTTTGATGAGCTTTCAAACTGCTAGGTTGACAGGAGCAGGGACTGAGCAACGGGAGCTCACCCCATTGCGGGGATTCGAACCGCCGACCTTCTGATCGGCAAGTCCTAGGCTCTGTGGTTTAACCCACAGCGCCACCCGCATCCCTTATGAACAATAAATTTAACTGAAATGCTTCTTTGATACGTCTAATCCAGCGCAAGTGAAGAATGATTTGTTTGGCATGCTTTGGGTGCAACTTAAGAAAGCAAAATGTCACTTAGAGAAGGATTGGAACTATTTTCCTTGAAGCTTGCATTTGTTTTATTCTGGATTGTTTTGTTAGATGTTTTAATTTGCTGTGAACCACTTTGAGATTTTTTTCTTTAAAATATAGAAATGAAATGAAATGAAATGAAAAATAACTGCCATTGCAAAAATAAAAGCCACCTAAACATTCTGTTGTGGCGACTGTAACCTAGGTTTAAGGTGCCATTTGGTGATTAGCTTATAGATCTGAGCTTCTAACACTGCTTAAAGTATTTTTATACCACCTTAACAGTTATTACTTCCCACAAAGAATTCTGGGAACTGTAGTTTGTTAAAGATGCTGAGAGCTGCTAGAAAACATTAAGTTGAGGTGGTTCTTTTTCACTATTGAAAAGTCTGGGTTCAGCTCCAGTGGTTATTCATAGTACTTCCATCTAGAATTGTGATACACCTGCCCTCAAATTACTCTTGGGAAATTCTAAAATAATTAGCTAGCTTATCTAGCCTTTTTCCAAAGTGTGGATTAAAAGGCATTAACACCACCAACCTCTTCTGCCAAATTTTAGCTTTATGGTAGATTGCTTGCAAATTTTTAGATACCCTTTGTGCTTAAATGGTTGGCTTTGGGAAACTTTTACATCTGGAATATAAATGTTCTGTGTCCTGTTGCTCAAGTCTTTTTTTAAAAAAATGTTTTTAACATTGATAGGACTGCTGGGCAGTTCCAAGTATTTCGAACTGTATTTATAGCTGCTTCTCCCCTGTTGAAAGAGATTGAAATGTTTGCTTTCAGCAATTAGGTTTTCAAGCAAATACATATCAATGTATTTAATTTAGACAGCTGTTGTGCCAAGTTCTCACACTCTAATATGCAATTCTTGCAAGTAAATATTGATGTGGTGATGTCAAGGGGGAGAGAGAGGGATGGTTGGATATCCAATGCAATACAGATTAGAAGCAACCGCAGAAGTGAGGTCTGGCACTAAATGTCTGTTGTAAGATGCAAAAGGAATAAGGCTGCCATACGTCCGGAATTTCCTGGAGACAGTTGGGATTCATCCACCGAAAATTGCATCTGGGTGGAATTTTCGGAAACCAGTTAAAATGCCCAGGAAAACCCTGACGTATGGCAGCCCATATCGGAAGTGTTGAATTTTTGGTGAATTTCGGGGGTGGGGTGGGGGAAGCTTAACAACTTTGGCCAAAAACCAAACAGCACCACTTTATGGTTCAGATTTCCACTTCTTGAAATACGGCAACTCTAAATAGGAGGTGAAAACCACCTTTAGGACATATGCCAAGGACATACAAAAGTTGGAGAAAGGTAAAATTATGTAAGACTCTAGTTGCTAGGGCTTACTGACCAATAATAGAATTTTGGGTGAAGAGTTGATTCATTAAAGGAGATGGGACAGATTAATAACAAATGAATTTAAATGACCTTGGTATAAATTCCCTTTTGCTTAGTGGGAGAAGGTGTAGGATGGGTTGCCAGTAAATAAAGGAAATCTACAACACTGGTATTTATTTTTTTGGAAGGAATGGTTGTTCGGGTAAGCATTGATCTGTGCAGGGATAGTTGTCATCCCTGTTTTGGCTCGGAGGTATCTACATACAGTAGAGCAGGCACACTAAATCTTCTAGATCCCGTCTGCTTAAGTGGCATGGTTGGGAATGGGCCATAAGAAATCACAGAGAAAAACTGGCTTTCATGTGCTTCACATGAAATATGTATTGCAAAGTTGGACACCATATGCACAATCCAAGTTGTTGTTGTTGTTTAGTCGTTTAGTCGTGTCCGACTCTTTATGACCCCATGGACCAGAGCACACCAGGCACTTCTTCCACTGCCTCCCGCAGTTTGGTCAAACTCATGCTGGTAGCTTCGAAGACACTATCCAACCATCTCGTCCTCTGTCGTCCCCTTCTCCTTGTGCCCTCCATCTTTCCCAACATCAGGGTCTTTTCCAGGGAGTTTTCTCTCCTCATGAGGTGGCCAAAGTATTGGAGCCTCAGCTTCACGATCTGTCCTTCCAGTGAGCACTCAGGGCTGATTTCCTTAAGAATGGAGAGCTTTGATCTTCTTGCAGTCCATGGGACTCTCAAGAGTCTCCTCCAGCACCGTAATTCAAAAGCATCAATTCTTCGGTGATCAGCCTTCTTTATGGTCCAGCTTTCGCTTCCATACATCACAATCCATACAATCCGAGTAGTAGTAGTAATAATAATAATTAATTTATTATTTATACCCCCCCCAAATCTGGGCAGCTTCCAACAAAATATTAAAATACCGTAATACATCAAACATTAAAGGCTTCCCTAAACAGGGCTGCCTTCAGATTCTTCTAAAAGTAAATAAAATATACCAAGATGGAATATAAACTTTGGCTTATTTTAAAACAGGTATTTCTGTTGAAATGCAATGTGTGGATTGGTAATTTCCCGGACGGATTTGACTGTATAAAAATTAGCATGGTAGAGTTTCCCTTTCAGTCAATGTTACTTTTCCTAAGCTCAAACAAGCCTTTACAGCTATTTGTCTTCTGACTATGCTGTGATAATCAGATTCCTATGTAGAGATCTTTGTGGAACTGATGAGATAGTAGATTGTGCTACTACATTACATCTTATTTTGTCCTTTGTACATGCAACCCTGTTTTAAGTTTCTAAATACCAACTTCTCTTAGTGCTTGAATGTATGCCTTGCTGGAAAGGGGAACATTGTGTCTGTGAAATGTTGTATCAGGAAACCTTTGTCTGCTTAGGGAGCTGCTTAAATGATTCACGTAATTAACCTGTTATCAGATATTGCTCACGATTGACAGTACAGTTTTTACTGTGGTAAAATAATTGGCTTCTTCACAAGTGGCCTTAAAAAAAAACACAACGTAAAAAAACATGTGTGACTAAGGGCCAAACCTCAGCATAAAATATGTCTATGCTAAAGTATAATTTACAAATTTGGGGTAAGGCTTTATTCCTCCAAATTGCTTCCAATAAAGGTAAAGGTAAAGGGACTCCTGACTCCTTAAGTCCAGTCGTGAACAACTCTGGGGTTGTGGCGCTCATCTCGCTTTACTGGCCGAGGGAGCCGGCATTTGTCCACAGACAGTTTTTCCGGGTCATGTGGGCAGCGGGACTAAGCCGCTTCTGGCAAACAAGAGCAGTACACGGAAACGCCGTTTATCTTCCCGCCGGAGCAGTACCTATTTATCTACTTGCACTTTGACGTGCTTTCGAACTGCTAGGTTGGCAGGAGTTGGGACCGAACAATGGGAGCTCACCCTGTCACAGGGATTCAAACTGCCGACCTTCTGATTGGCAAGCCCTAGGCTCTGTGGTTTAGACCACAGCGCCACCTGTGTTGGCTTGTGTTAAATCTAGAGGAAGTCATAAGACTGAAACGATGCCAGTTGGACGTTGCCATCCCTGTACCACGGACTAAGGAGTGCTCAGTAGCTAGTGCCCATTGTGACTTGGAGGGCAGAAGGAAGGGGACTCAGAGGGGTCGGTGAAGCCAGAACCAATGAGAGGCAGGGCCAGGTAATTCCAGCTTCGTCCCCACCCCCTTCCTTGCTGGGTTCTGCAAGGGCAACACTGAAACTGTGGAGGAAGCTGACAGGCACCCCCTGGACTGGTTTTAAATAAGAAGGCTGGCTGAGGACAGACTGAGGTTGGTGGGGCAGTGCCCCATTTGCTGCAATGGACCAACCTCCACAGGCTCAGTTCTACTTAGTATCTGCTGGCGTATGTGGGAGCAATGTTAGAACCTCAGATATATCAGCTAGGCACCAAGTGGCTCCTTAAACCAAGGTTGCAGTCACCAAAACGGAATGTCTAGCTGCCATTTTGGGGCAGGACGGCTCCAGTACCTTATTTTTCCAATGATGGATGGACTATGATTGATTCTCAGTTAAACATCTGGCTAGTTCCAATAACAACCTTAAGCTAGGTAAAGAACTTTGAGGACTTAAAGAAGAAAAGTCACTTGCTCGAGGGACAGTCCACATATATATATATTGGCCTACTCAGACTTCTTTTTCTTAATGGAGAGAGTTCCTGCTCAGGCTGCACAGAAAAAGCATTGTGGTTCCTGAAATTCCTTATGATTGTGCAGATAAACTATAACTCATAGAATTCTACAGGATGTGGTATGCGTGTGTGGAAACATGTTGGGATACTGCCAGGGAGATAATGTCCATCTGAGGCCCCAAGCTCAGTGCCGGACGATCCATCGACCTCCCGTAGTCACGCAGTATCAGCAATTTAGCGACACTAAGCCTCTGGCTTAGTGCACACTCTTAACAGCAGAATTCCCACAGCAAAAGTTGCACAAGCAGGACAGCATATTTACAGTTTATTTTGCGTAGGTCAGAACAAAAGAAGACATGACCGTCTGCTCCGACTGCTCAGGCAAAAACAGCAGAAAACGAAAGGAACAGACAAACATAAACATCCTGTGAACAGGAAATACGCAGGCTGTGACACAAACATCCTGCTCCCTTTTAAGGTGGAACGGAAATATCCTAACATCCTCCCCCTTTCCGTGTAACCTGTAGTACCTGTGGTTCAACCCAATTGCAACCTTTGTACGTAAACCTTAAGTTGTTCTCTGTTAACAACCTTAGACAACAGATCAGCAGGAATTTCATTTCCTGGCATGTAGGACACCTGAATGAGTCCTTTCTGAATACACTCTCTTGCACGATGTAGCTTAATCTGCAAGTACTTGGTCCTTTGCTTGCAACTCTCCGAGTTCAGCAAAGCCAAACAAGATCTATTGTCTTGATACACTTGTATAGGACATTTCACAGAAACCCCAATGTCCTTAAACAGTTGCATCAACCATTCACAATCCATGAGTGAAAATGACAGAGCATTGAGTTCTGCTTCACAGGAACTTAGGCTAACTGTCGTCTGCTTTTTGCACAACCAGTCAAACAGGCAGTGGTTGTACATGTAGCATACTCCAGAAGTGCTTGTACCATCCGTGGTGTCACTTCCAAAACTAGCATCTGCAAAGATTTCAAGACCTCCAGTCTTCTGACTGGTGAACCTCAGCCTGTAGTGCATAGTCCCTTTCAAATACCGGGCTATGCGCTTCAGAGCTTTCCAATCCTGAACAGTAGGATTGTTAGCATGTCTGCTAAGCAGGTTAGTGCTTACAGCAATGTCAGGTCTTGAACATCTAGCAATGAAATTCAACTTGCCTAGAATGCATTTGTACAGCGTTGTGTCAGAAAACGCTTCAGCAGTACTGTCTACCTGGTAACCTGTCACCATCGGTGTGTCTGCTGGGTTTGCATCAACCAAATTCAACCTGGTTAATACATCAGCAATTTTCTGTGTTTGGTGTACCAGAAAATTACCTGCTTGGTCCCTCTCCACCTGCAGAGAAAGATAGTTGGATACCTCACCAAGATCCTTCATGTCAAAGTGCTCCTTCAGCTGAGCTAGGGTGCTTTGGTAGAAAGCCTGATTCTTCCAAAACATCAGAAGATCATCAACAAAACATAAACAATACAGTTTGTTTTGCCCCTCCTTCTTGACAAACACACACGGATCAGCTTTGCCCTGGTGAAAACCTAGAGAAAGCAACGTTTCAGTGAGTTTTGTGTTCCAACACCTGGCACTCTGCTTGAGGCCATATAAGGATTTCCGCAGTTTACAGACCATTCCCTTCTGTATCTGCATCCCGTCAGGTGGAAGCATGTACAGCTCCTCCGCCAAAATCCCGTACAAAAAAGCTGTATTTATGTCATGATGGGAAACATGCAGTTTCTCCTCCGCAGCGATCTTGAGCATTAGCCGAATGCTCTCATATTTGACCGTGGGTGAGTAGGTCTCGTGGTAATCCTGCCCTGGTACCTGTGAAAAACCTCTGGCAACCAATCTGGCTTTGTGTCTGACAACCTTGCCATTCTGGTCTGTCTTGGCCTTGAAGACCCATTTGCTGCCAACCAGTCTCATTCCTGGGACTACCGGTACCAGTTCCCAAGTCTGGTTCCTGTTCAAGGAATCAACTTCAGCCTTCATGGCATTAAGCCAAGGCTCAGCATCTTTAGAGGTTAACTCCTGGACCTCTTTGAAGCTTGAAGGTTCCCACACCTTCTCTGAGCTACTAAGAACAGCAGTTGCCGTCTTAGCAAACTCATCAGCAAATCTCTTCGGAGGTCTGCCTTTGGTCGCCCTTTCAGACCTGCGAACTAGACGCAAGTCTTCTGGACTCATCTCCTCCTTCTTAGGAGAAAAGTGACCAATGGTGAACAGTGGTTCTTCCAGTTCATTGTCAGACGCATCAGATGGTCTGACTGAGGCCTTTGCGCTCTTGTAGTCTGCTGTGTCATCACTGTCACTGACAGCAGCAGCAGCGCCGCCCACTGAACTGGAATCCGAACTCTGATCATCATCATCCTCAGTTTCCTCAGCTTTCTCAGCATGATCTGCTTTCTTCACATCACCTTCATCCTCCTCTGGGTAACTCTGGAAAATTCCCACATTTTCCCCCCACTTAGGATTGTACTCAACACTCCTTGTGAACTTTATGGATTTTGAGTTAGTCATCCATACTCTGTATGCACCTTTATCGTACCCCATGAACAAACCATGTGCCCCACGCTTCCCAAGCTTGTTGCTTTGTGGGGTGTGTACCCACATGTCAGAACCAAAGATTCTCAAGTGCTTGGTGTTAGGTTTCTTACCAAACATTTTCTCATACGGAGTGCAGCCAATAGGTGATGACAGTCTGCGATTAAAAGTGTAAACAAAATTCGAGAGAGCCTCCCCCCAAAACTTCTCAGGGAGGTTGGCATCATGCAACAAGGTTTTTATTCCTTGCAGCAACGTTTGATTTGCTCTCTCCGCAAGCCCATTCATCCATGGCGATCTAGGCGTTGACAAGTCATGCTGGATTCCCTTCTCATTCAGGAAAGCTTCAAACTGCTGAGAAGTGAACTCCCCGCCCCGATCAGTAAACAGACAGCCAATACGTTTACCATGAGCATTTTACAACCAAGCACAGAATGCCTTGAACCTAGGAAATGCTTGCGATTTCTGCTCGAGCATAAACACATGAATGTACCTGGAAAAAGAATCAATTAGAACCATGAAGTACCTTGCTCCTCCCAAAGAGGGCGCTAGAGGCCCAACCAGGTCTGTGTGAACTAGCTGGTAGGGTTTGGAAGCCTGCCTGCTAGACTCCTTGCCTTTTGGAGCAACCTTCACCTTGTTCTCTGCACAAGATACACATTTCATGTGAAATTTACAAGGTTTGATGTCCAAACCTTCAACCAACTCAGGCATCTTGGCTAGCGCTTGCCAAGAGAGGTGACAAAATCTTCTATGTGCATCGTGAATGCATCCTGCATGAAGAACCTTGTTAGTTTGTGCAACACAACAAGAATCAGCATTAGATGTAACAGCATTGTCATCATAAGTTAGACAGAACAAACCATCCATCAACTTTGCATGCAAAAAGTCCTCTTTGCCTTTTCTGATGACACAGACAGTCCTCTTGAATGTAATTTCAAAACCACGCCTATTCAGCTGTGGGACACTGAGCAAATTGTCCGCAGCTCCTGGAACAAAAAGTACATCTCTGATGGTAGTATGCAGACTTGCAAGTTTCACAGTCCCAACTCCTGCAGCTTGCAAAGTCCTTCCATCAGCCAGGTGGATCTCTCCATCTTGAGGTGTGAAGGAGATGAACAGATGGCGGTCTTTGGCGATATGGCGCGTGCACCCTGAATCCACTATAAACCTCGCCTTGGCCTTCGGAGCAGCCTTTGCAGCAAGCAAAACCTTGTTTTCCACCGGCGTGGGCTTTTGCTGCTTGCCCCCCTGCTCCCGGCCATCAGACGTGCCTTTTGCCTTTGGTGGAGCTGTGCCAGCAAACATAGCCTTGTTTTTCCCTGGCCTTCCACTCCCCTTCTGCTTCGGGCCATCTGCAGGCTTTTTCCTTTGTTTATTTCCAGTCTTTCGACAAAACTTCTGAGTATGACCTTGGTTCCCACAGTTCCAGCACCTCACAGCTGCCAACGCTTTGGCTCCCCCTGGAGGCTGGAATGCTGTCCCACATTGCTCCCCCTGAAGCGCACAAGCCGATTCAGCTGCATTTCTCCTGTCGTATTCGTTTTGCAAAGTCGCCAAGACCTTTGTAGCAGTGAGGTCTTGCGCAGGGAGGGTCGCCAGCTGACTTGACACGGCATGATAGCTTTCATCCAGGGAGTCCAGGATGAGAATTGCAAACAGTGACTCAGGCATATTGAAACCTCTCTGAGTCAATTCCTGTCGGAGATGCTGCAAATGTAAAATGTGGGCTCTAAGGTCTTCCCCTGGCTCCAAACGCTTCCTGTGCAGCTTTCTGAAAAAAAGCAACACAGACCCAGCCTCTTGTCGGAGATGACAGGCTCTAAGCCCATCCCACATCTCACGGGCACTGGCCTTGCCAGCCAGGGTGATTAACTCTTCAGGAGCTACTGAGAGCAAAATTACCCCCATGGCTTTCGAGTCCCGTGCACTCCATTCATCTGTCACAGGGGCTGGGGGGTCCTCAGAAATAGTATTCCACACACCAAGCCTTCTCATCTGGCCCTCACAGTACCTTGCCCAGGTCTGATAGTTGTGGCCATTTAGCTTTAGTGGACACGGAGCATCTTCAGAGGATTGTAAAAGATCCATCTCAGCTATTTGCTTCAGCCGGGAGCCTTTATGCCTTCAAAGACTCCTTATCTTGGCTCTCATAAATCACGAAGCCTGCTTGGCTTGGCTCCCAGGCCAATTAGGCCAGCCGGACATCAAAAGCTCTTGCCGCGGCAAACAGAAAAGCCTCTGCTTTCGCTTTTCCAACATACCTTTCAGCAGTCTGTCGCTGTCTTACTCTCCTGCAAGTGCCGTGAATCTGGGCCCGAAACCATAACCAGTTGTTGGGATACTGCCAGGGAGATAATGTCCATCTGAGGCCCCAAGCTCAGTGCCGGACGATCCATCGACCTCCCGTAGTCACGCAGTATCAGCAATTTAGCGACACTAAGCCTCTGGCTTAGTGCACACTCTTAACAGCAGAATTCCCACAGCAAAAGTTGCACAAGCAGGACAGCATATTTACAGTTTATTTTGCGTAGGTCAGAACAAAAGAAGACATGACCGTCTGCTCCGACTGCTCAGGCAAAAACAGCAGAAAACGAAAGGAACAGACAAACATAAACATCCTGTGAACAGGAAATACGCAGGCTGTGACACAAACATCCTGCTCCCTTTTAAGGTGGAACGGAAATATCCAGGTCCAAATATCCCCACATGGTGGAGATTGTCAGGAGCCATCCTACTCTCGAGTAGGACCCTGGCAGAGACACATGCCCGACTGGCATGTTCTCTCCCTCCTGGTCGATTATTTGGGAGCTTCAAAAGCTTTCTTCTGCCCGAACATCACAGCGACTGATGCCAACAGACATCAGCACACTCACGGATCCGCAGAGTTTGCGCAGTTCATGTAAGAGAACTCAGTAGCTCAGCATTTTGCTAATCTACGTTTATTTACATACAATACACTCGGAGCATTCTGACAGTTCCTTCCTCTTTCTCATCAGGCAAGAAAGAGAGAGGACGAAGGACAATAGTCTCATTTCACAGAACACAGTAACACAAACATCCTGTCTCCGTCACTTCCCACTCTGTGGAGTCAAAACATACACCGTCATGTGATAGACAACAATCCCATGACTGCAATCACAGAGCAGGAATCTTAACAGATATGTCAGGCACTATCCTGGCACCCAGGCATCATTACTTGGTCGCAAGTGGCCAATAGCCAGGTGCAAAATGTGCCTGGCTGCTTTCGAACACTGTGTGGGAGAGACAACAAGGATGATATTCCAGGCTTCTACAAATAGCTCACTGATTCCTTCACCCTCCTTACTTACTTACCGTGTGTTTTAAAGTGGGAGATTCCTTTCTTATACAGTGGACGCGCGCGTTGCAAGCATGATCCGCGCAGGAGGCATGTTCGCAACCCACAGCGTTTGCGACCCGCGTGTCTGCGCATGTGCAGGTCGTGATTCCGCGCATCTGCACATGCGCAAAGCACAATTTAGTGCTTCTGCACATGAGCAAGCGCCGAAACCCAGAAGTAACCGTTCTGGTACTTCCGGGTTCAGTGCGGTGCACAACCAAAGTGTCTGTAACCCAAGGTATGACTGTACTCACCTCTTGTATCCAAAAGACTAGGTGCATGGGGAGGGGAAATGGCTCTGGTTGTATGTATAACATAGCCTCATAAGAACTAATCATAGCTAAAGTTTACCAGTGCTGTAGCTCCCAAGTTGTAACAAATAACATATGTGTATTCGTACGCTGTACAAAATATGGAGAACTTTGAGAGCAGCCTTTGGTTTACATCTAGCTACCTTTGGGTAAGTAGTTGGGCCTACATTTGTACACGAGAACACCCTGCTTACATAACCTGTCCAGTCAGCCTCAAGAAGTATGAAACAAATCAGACTTAATGGTTATGACTCTGGCCTGTTTCCAGGCAATGTCCTCAGGATCACACACCATTTGGAAGCTTAATGCACATTTTGAACAATTTCCCTACACAGTTAAGAGTTTGGTATTTTGTTTTCCTTAGGCAGTTCCTCAGTGGGCCGTGAGAGAGGAATCTCCGCCATGTAATTAGGAGTAGCAACATCTGTGTTTTTTGAAGTACACACCTGGGTCGTCTTTTAGGTTTTACGGATGAGGAAAGTTCAGATTGTGCATCCCTTTTCCCTACAAATGTTCCCATCTGGACCGATTGGGTTTCTTCCTGCCATGGTGGTCTTAGAGGCACAAGGGTAGAATTTATGACCTGATGTTGGCCGTGATAAATAATACAATTTGGTTGGACCTGGGAAGAATGGCAGCGGTTGTCAGGACCCCTACACTGACCAGCAGCCTAGACTCTGGCTCAGATGAGGAAGAGATGCTCTGGAAGCAGTTCTAAATGTCATGAAATTCTACTCAATAGAATTTCGATGTATAGTTAGCAGAGTGAAAACTTAAACACGTTGCAGGATTCCCCAAAAATAGACCAGAGGCAATTAATATTTCATCTAGCAGAGCTTTACTGCTACTGAAGGCAAATGAGCATAATGGTCATAAATCCAATACATTCAGGATTGGCACCGTCCATAAGAAATCCAGTTGCAGCAGACTTAACTTAAACTTACAATAACATATAATAAGTCTAAACCTTAATATTAAGCATACTGTGTACAGAACACCACGCCAGAAGGAAAAGAGACAGAGAGAGTGAAACCCAGGCTCCCTCTGGCCTTACTTTTATAGTCAGCATGACCTTGAGTGAAAGATAACAAAACCAGTTTAAGCCAGCTGTACGAAGCTTCTCTGAGGGAATAACCCAAACACCACGAACCTTCTGCTTGTTTCTTTCACACAGAGAAGCTTCCAGAACCCTCTTGAATTAATTAGAATAGGAAAGATCTCTCTTTTTTTTGGAGAAATATTTATTAAAGTTTTACAAAAACAAATATACAAAAACACATAATAAAAGAAAAAAAGAAAAAAAATAAACACACAGAAAAAATAAGAAAAATTAAAAACAATTCCATTTTTCATAACTTAAAATTCATTTGCTTGTTTCTTTGACCTCCTCACACCTCCCCGTCTTGTATTCCCATTTAAATAATCAAACCAGCAAATCCTTACCCTCTTTCATTTATCTTATCTCTATAACTTAACATTTTATAACTCTGTATTTTCATCCATTATCAATTCATTTTTGCATATTCTTATTAACTTTGTTGCTAATACCACTTATTTCCAATCCAACATCATTTTAATTATGTTTTTACCTATTTATAACCCTTTTTTCCATATTCTCTTAAAGCATTACAGCTGGAAACCACTTAATTTCTATCCAACATCATTCTAACATTCATTAATTTTACAATATTTCTGTAGATAGTCTTTAAATTTCTTCCAATCTTCTTCCACCGACTCTTCTTCCTGGTCTTGGATTCTGCCAGTCATTTCTGCCAAGAATAGGAAAGATCTCTACACATCAGATCAATACTTTCTGTACTAAGAAATTCAAATTGACACTAAAAGCGGTGGTTCTAGAAGCAGAGATGCTGGCAAGAAACCCAAGTCCCAGTACTGTAGCTAGACCTGAAATAGAGTCCAGTTGGATTGGGACCCTTGATCCAATGACCTTCAGATCATTGGATCATTCAGGAGTCCATCTCATCAAGAGCTTGCATCTCTGAGGAACCAACTCACACCCCCATGTTGACCTTATCAGTACAGGAAGCCAACCTCCAGGTGTCTTTGTTGAAGGAGTGCTCCCAGGAAGAGGAAGAGCTTGGGAAATAGGACCTGGCCTTGGCAGCATAAAATACTTCAGTCCATTTTTAGGTCACATGATACATATGAAGCACATGGTTTCTCCTATTACATCCTGGGAACTGTAGTTTACACCTCACAGAGCTACCATTCCCAGCAGCCTTAGCAGACTACAGTAGAACACACATGGAGCTGTCCATGGTTCTGGAGCTGTCCATGGTTCTGCAGCTGAGTGGCTGCCAGCCCCACCATGTCTTCCTTGACAAGGGCAGGGCAGCAGTGCTTGTTTACCCCTTTGTCGGCTCCAGGTGCGCCACTTGAGCCAATTAATATGCGTAGGGTTGAAGCATGGAATCTAGGAACGTAAGTAAGCTTGACTTCTCCATGAAAGGGGAATGGCATCCAGATAAATAGTGCATGTCCTCTTTGCCCTTCAAACATGATTTGCCCCATATGATGCTCCTTAAGATAGAAAGGAATAGGTTAGGACCTCCGATTAGGATGATAGAATTATAGAGTTGGAAGGGACCAAAACAGTCATCTAGTTCAACCCTCTTCAATGCAGGAATCTTTTTACCAAAGTGGGGCTTGAAACCGCGATCCTGAGATTAACAGTCGCATGCTCTACCAACCAGGAATGATCTATGTAGGCTTCCTTAGTGATAGTGATCCAACTTTTTTAAACCTCATGTCATCCAATTTTCTTAATATTTTGTACACTTGTCAAATGGTCAAAACTTAAGTTTAAATCTACAATTTTAATATTTTTAGCTCATCCCAATTTTGACTTAAGCGAGTTTGAAATTTCAAAAAAATTGTAACTGGCCAAACTTAAAATGAAATGTTATGTGCAACCAATGCTCTTGAAAAAGCATTTGGTGTAAAGTAATGCAAGAATAAATGCTTTCAGACCCATTTCATATGTAAGGTGCTTTCTCTCCCCCCCTTAATTTTGATATGCATTTTGTTGTAATGTTCATGAAATGAAGTAGATGAGGCAGATGAGGAGGAGAGAGAGGAGGACAATGACCTGTGGTTAGGTTGGAACAGTTGTGTCAATGCAAAGGTGTTTGATTAAAATTGTGTTCTGTTTTATGCATGAAGTGTGATGATCACTTCTTCTGCACAGTTTGTTTTATTCTCTTTTCAATGAAACCTCAAGGGAGGCATATAACGTGATGCCATATAGCTCTCCTTGCCTGTGAATTCTGCTTGTGTGCCATTGTTGTAGAATTCCCTTAAATAGAGTCGCTTGTTCACTGGAGTTTGTGGGTTGGGGGTGGGGTGGGTGTTGTAGGAAGAAATATATATACATACATATGAATGTGCTGGAAACTGCAAATACTACATCTTGTGGTGCTATATACGACAATGAGTCTAATCGGAAGTTAAATGTATTTATTTTCTCTTTTTAATTCTTTTCTTTATTAATTTCTTTCTTCCTTTTTTAATTTCTATCTCTTCTCACTTTTTCCCTCTAGTCTCTTTTCTTTCTGATCTGCTAAGAAAGAGACAAAGTTAATATGAAAAGTTGACTAATTCGAAGTGATGCTTTGTAGTTTGTTAACTGTTGTTAAAGATGGTCAACTGTAGCAAATAGTGAATTGATACATTAGTTATTGTTGATTTATTGTTATTGTCAAATCTTAAATAAAATTTATTTTTTTATTTTTTTAAAGAAGAAAGTGTGTGGGTTGGACAAATGATAACAGAGAAGCAATGAAAACCAGGTGTTGTGGCTACAAGAACGATGCAGTTGGCATGGCAGCTTTTCATCCTTGCATATTGGGATGGGCAAGATCACAGGATTCCTTGACCTCTGAAGGGGGGTTATGAAAAACTAACTAAGAAAACACCACCCTCACTACTTTACTGTTTTGTGATGTGCCTCTTATTTTAAAAAGCAGTCCTGGTGCTTTATTTATGGTGCATAACAATACCAACACCACCACTACTTTTATTTATACCCTGCCAATCTGACTAGGTTTCCCCAGCCACTCTAGGTGGCTTCCACAACATATAAAAACGATAAAATGTCAAACATTAAAAACTTCCTGGTACCGGACTGCCTTCAGATGTCTTCTAAAAGTTGTGTTGTTGTTTATCTCCTTGACATCTGATGGGAGGGCGTTCCACAGGGCGGGCGCCACTACCGAGAAGGCCCTCTGCCTGGTTCCCTGCAACCTCACTTCTCACAGTGAGGGAACCACCAGAAGGCCCTCAGAGCTGGACCTCAGTGTCCAGAATGAACAATGGGGGTGGAGATGCTCCTTCAGCTATGCTGGAGTGAGACCAATTAGGATTTTAAAGCTCAGCGCCAACATTTTGAATTGTGCTCGGAAATGTACTGGGACAATTTCTGGGTTTGTTTTTTGAGCCTAGCGACACATCTTCCTGTAAGTCTTAAAGGTTTTCCAAAGGGAATGATAGCAGTGACTGGGGAGAAGAAATAAGAGCTTTGCCGATCTAACATTTCATTCCTTTTTTAAAGGTCTTACTTGGGAGCAGGTTTTCCCTACAGCAAGCCACAAGAGAACCGGGTGACTTGTTTTGTTTAAGCGAGGAGCCAATAATTTTACTAAGTCATATGACTGCAATAAAAGTCAGACTGCATGCTGCCAATTAGGTTTTGCTGTACGCTTCGATTTGAGAAGAAGAAAAAAAAAAAAAAAATCTCCCCACGATTTTACATCTAGCAATAGGAACATTACAGTGATTACCTGCAGAGCCCGAAAAGGAGTAACCATGTAATGTGGGTTTGCATCCAGCCTCTCTGCGCTTGAATAAATAGATGCCAGAATAAATAGATGACAAAATGTACAGCTCTACACAGTATGCACACATCTATAATAAAGCCCATTGGTTGGGAGATTGGGGAGAAGCTAAGCAAGAATGTTAAAGAATGACTTCTTTTGTATAGTGCGCATATATATATATATATATATATATATATATATATATAGTACTGTATAATGTTTAGTAAGGAAGACACTTGCAAATATGAACCACTGTGCCCACATGCTCTTTGTACAGGCCTCTGTTCCAGAGTTTTTGATATGGAATATTCCCTGGTGGTTCCTGAAGGGCATTCAACAGCTTGTTATTTTTTTCTCCTTCCGGTTACAGCAGGCAAGATCCATGTTTCTGATCACTTCACTGGTAGGTGGAGTGGATCCCACACGGGCCCTCGCTTGTACTGTGGATGGTTGAGTCCAGACCAATCTCTCTAAGCACCAGTTTGCTTTCGACTTTAGAGCTTTACCCTTCCTCCATTTCCCCATTCCAAGCTCCCTTTCTCATTTGAGAATCCTTTCTTCTCTGCTGTTCCATATTCTCTTCATATCTTTAAGGAGTCATATTTGCTCTGCCAGCCAGTCTCCAAATCTATGGAGAGTGTCTCAATATACATCCGTTGCGTTTTGTGTCATTAAATGTCTGAACTTTAGGGTCCTAAATGCCTGGCTTTTCCAAGGGAACAATTTAGTAGGATGAATATGTAGAATTGACTTCCAGCAGATGGACGTCAATTATACTGTTATTTGAATGGTGTTGATTTGTTGTGTAAATTAGGCACATATTTGTTTAGCGTATTTGACTAGGGTGCATTCCCAGAGCACTTGTGAGCAGAGGATTTATTTTTAATCCAGTTTTTGAAAATGACCTTGATGTGTATCTCTGTGTTAGATGTCTGTCTTTATCTCCAAAGGATCTGGGTGGCTTATACAAACACACAACTCTTTTTTTCCCATTTCTAAAAAAGAGCAGAAAGAATAACAAAGTGAGTCAGCACCTTCATCCATTGCAGAGACTGCAGGTGGTTCCTTGAGTTGGACTACCATCAGAAGAAGGTGGGAGGGTCATATTCCTACCGGACATTTTCCTCTGGCCTTAGATGTTGATCTCTGGACTTGAAAGAGACCCAGAAATTTTCATCTGCCATTTTCTAATTCTGTATTCTTTGCCTGTCTTTCCAGTAGTCATGTTGTAGGTTCTTATCTGCTCATTCACTTTTCCCTGTTCTTGGAACTGTCTTTTCTTCTTGCCTCAGTTCTTCTCTTTTTGTTCTTTAATATTCCTGTTTCCTTTTCCTAATATTCCTGAAGTAGCCTTTCATCAGCTTGTCATGATTGTCTACTTTTCGGAAAGTGTTGTGCTTCATTGGAACATAGAACATGAGCTTTCTACAATGATGTCTTCACTCTCCCAACTCCTAGGCTTTTAGTTTATGTTGCATTTAGTTTGTTAGTACACACTGGATCAAAATATTGGTTGTATATACCCAGGAATGAAATATTGAGAAGGTGACAGAAAACTCACAGCATTGGCTGTTTGGGGAACTCCTTCTGGAATACTGCTAGGACAAAAAAAAAAAAAATGGTATTGAATTTAATTTCCCTAGAACTGTCTCATAGTTGCTGCTTTTAAAATAAAATGGTTGGAGGATAGACTTTTCCCCAGGACAGAGTGCTGCAAATGATTGCTATTCCAGGCTAAATGGGTACAGTTGGCGAGGAGACATTTCAGCTGTGTACACACTCCTATTTTCTCTGCATCCAGTGTGTTCTCAGTAACAAACATATGACATAAGCAACACTCCATCTCTATTGGGCCATTTGTTATTATATACTGTGTTTTGATTGAAACACCCCCCCCCCCATACACACATATAACCAGCTTCGGTCTGAATTGAGAAAAAGAATGGCCTAGGTGCATTTTAAGCTGATACTGTGGATATAGACTTACTTGTACACATCTGCCTTCCTATTGCCCAATCACCCAATGTTGTTGCTTAGTTGTTTAGTCGTGTCTGACTCTTCATGACCCCATGGACCAGAGCACGCCAGGCACTTCTGTCTTCCACTGTCTCCCGCAGTTTGGTCAGACTCATGTTGGTAGCTTCGAGAACACTATCCAACCATCTCGTCCTCTGTCGTCCCCTTCTCCTTGTGCCCTCCATCTTTCCCAGCATCAGGGTCTTTTCCAGGGAGTCTTCTCTTCTCATGAGGTGGCCAAAGTACTGGAGCCTCAGTTCACGATCTGTCCTTCCAGTGAGCACTCAGGGCTGATTTGCTTCAGAACGGATAGGTTTGATCTTCTTGCAGTCCATGGGACTCTCAAGAGTCTCTTCCAGCACCATAATTCAAAAGCATCCTTTCTTTGGTGATCAGCCTTCTTTATGATCCAGCTCTCACTTCCATACATCACTACTGGGAAAACCGTGGCTTTAACTATACGGACCTTTGTTGGCAAGGTGATGTCTCTGCTTTTTAAGATGGTGTCTAGGTTTGTCATAGCTTTTCTCCCAAGAAGAAGGCATCTTTTAATTCCATGACTGCTGTCACCATCTGCAGTGATCATGGAGCCCAAGAAAGTAAAATCTCTCACTGCCTCCATTTCTTCCCCATCTATTTGCCAGGAGGTGATGGGACCAGTGGCCATGATCTTAGTTTTTGAAGCACAAGAATTGAATGCACCACTTCTGCTAAATAGCTAGCTAGGCATCTCCATCTTCAGACTTGTGCTCTGGCCTGGACAGTTGGAGCAACAGGGCAAACACACTGCCATCAGCACATTTAACCCCCCTCTTCTGACGTGGTGTGTGTAAGCAGCCAGTGAGGTCTCCTTTGTGGCAGCTCCAGCTGCTCCAGTCACTTTAAGCCCCTTCTTTTCCTTGGAGACAGTCGGGGAGGAGATGGGGGAGATTCTCTCTGGGCCAGTCTCTTCCCCCTCTGTGGTTTTCTGCAAATCTCCCCTGCCACCTCTTCTCCTGTTCAGCCCCTTCCTCTTCCCCCTGCCTCATGAGCAGTGCCGGATTTACATATAAGCAGAACACTGACAACTGGGAAACACTGGCCTGCAAGCGCTCCAGTTGGAGAACAGCCTTTACCAAAGGTGTCATGTGCTTTGAAGACACTCAAACTCAAGACAGAAGGAAGAAACATGCTAGGAGGAAGGCACGCTTGGCAAACTCTCACCGTGATCAACTCCTGCCCGGAAAGCAATGTCCCCACTGTGGAAGGATGTGTGGATCCAGAATTGGCCCCCACAGTCACTTACGGACTCATTGTTAAAACCGTGTTTATGAAAGACAATCTTACTCGGCTACGAGTGATTGCCAAAGAAGAAGAAGCTAAACAAGCTATAGCTTAGGGCCCCACTCTCTTGGCTCCCCCCCCCAAAAAAAGTAAAGGAAAAAAACACCTGGATGTACATTTCCAAAATATAAGATAAAAAACAAATAAAATAAAACCTACGTTCAGCAACAGTGTTTTGTGTTGTGTAGGCTCGTATGATGTAAGTCATGGGCCCCGCCTGCTAGCCTGCTCCCTAAAATATCACTGGTTTGCTCATTTCTATATATAGGGTGCCTACATTCTGCATGTGCAAATGGCTTTAGATACTTATTAAGTCCATAAATTACCATATAGCATATATTCAATACAAAAGAACAGCAACAGTGTGGTGATCCAGTGTGGTGTAGTGGTTAAGAGCGGTAGTCTTGCAATCTGGGGAACCGGGTTCGCATCTCCGCTCCTCCACATGCAGCTGCTGGGTGACCTTGGGCCAGTCACACTTCTCTGAAGTCTCTCAGCCCCACTCACCTCACAGAGTGTTTGTTGTGGAGGAGGAAGGGAAAGGAGAATGTTAGCCACTTTGAGACTCCTTCAGGTAGTGATAAAGCGGGACATCAAATTCAAACTCTTCTTCAACAATTTGTTGTTGACAAAGGACAGCTGGACATATAAAGGGCCCCATTACCTTCAGTAGCTTAGGGTCTCATCAAACCTAAATCCAGCCCTGCTCATGAGTGGCACAGAATCCCACAAATCACTGTCCCCTTCTGCTAGATCACTCTCCCGCCCCTTGCTTCCTCAGCACACTTTTCAGACTCTTGCCTGTCCCTGACACCACCTGCCTCCCATCTTCTTTAAGGGTTAATTTCATTTTGAAGTGCTGTGATGATTTAATGAATCAGGCCTCCCGAATTTCAGAAGAAGGCATCTGGAGGAAATTCTGCTTTTTAATTGCCGAAGAAATTTGCTTACTCCAAATGAATAATGCTCTGCATTAGGATAATTTTGTTACTGTTAATGAGTTGATAGACCTCAATCGGCATTTCAGATGTGAGGCAGCAGGGGACCGATGATGACAGGGAGATAATCAGGTTTCTCAGTGGACGAGCTGAGTACTTGAAAGCACTGTATGTACCAAGGCAGTAATAACTGAGCATATATCTGAATGCTTTAAGTTGTAAACTGCTTAAACATATTCAGAATTCTTTTGACCAGGGATGGGGAGGGAGCCTGTAGGAATTGGACTGGGAGGAGGGGAGGCTTAACATTGCCTAGGTACTAACCTCATTCATCTTGAGTGAATGGCTGTGGAAATCAAGGCAGAGGCGATCTCTTGGATTCTAGCTGCAGTCTTCTCCCTCTATTATCTACCACACTCAAAGCGCTCAGGAACAATGAGCAATCTATTTTTCTAACCCAAGGTGCCCTGACACACAGCCAGCCTTCTCCATTATAGTGCTCTCTTCATTGCTAAGAACACCCGGCCAATTAATAGTATGGCTCTCATGGCATTTTCAAAGGCGCTCTTAGGAAGGAGGTGTATTATTAGAAGATCCCTTATTTCTGTCTTTGTCCACAACCGCAGTGGTTTGTTTTTGAAATGAACATGGGAAGGTTGGGTTCCACGGTGGATTATACAGCTGAAAGGTATTCTCTTAAGTCCCTGACCATCTTTTAAAGAAGACGTGCCTCAAGCAGTCCATCTGAGCTACTGCAAAGAAGGCGTCTCATGTTCAGTTCAAGGAAAAGTGTTTCTCTGTGTTACGGGGATTGCAGCTTCCTTGTTGTGCAAAAAAACGGGCTGCGATTGTTCTGCTTAAATTCTCCAAAGCTGTTCCAGTTCCACAATTTCGATAAACAACTTTTTCCGAGAAAACATGGAGAAAATGATGTATCGTTGGTACATCACCCCGGCAAAACTGGGGAAGATGTATAAGACCGGAGACAGCACATGCTGGAAATGTAAAACTAAAGAGGGTAATTTCTTTCACATGTGGTGGACCTGTGACAAAGTGAAAAGATTTTGGGGACAAATTTACGATGAATTAAAAAGAATACTGAAATACACCTTCCCCAAAAAACCTGAAGCGTTCCTTTTAGGTATGATCGGAGAGGAGATCAAAAATGAAGACCAAACATTCTTTCAATATGCAATGGTGGCCGCCAGGATTTTGTTAGCGCAAAACTGGAAAACTTCCAATATCCCCACCATTAGAGAATGGCAAATGAAATTATATGAGTATATAGAATTAGCTAGAATGTCACAAAAAATTAGGCATCAAAAAATCGTTAAGTTTACGAACGACTGGAATAAATTTCTAAGTTACATTGAAATCAATCTAGGTATTACCAAAATCACAGTGGGCGGAATCTAAAACCTGCGATGTAAAGAGCTGATGTAATACAATCTGCAGATAAGCGATGAGTTTATTTTGCCTAAACCGAGATGGAAGGAAGTCAATTGAGTGATGTTATGTTGGTTTGTCTGTTTTATGTTTATAGGCGTTGTTTGTTGTTGTTGTTTGTTTGTTTGTCTGCTTTTTTTCTTTTCAGTCTTTTTTCTTTTTTGTATTGTTTGATGTCGTTTCCAAAATATCAATAAAAAGATTAGTAAAAAAACAAAAAAAAACAACTTTTTTCGGCAGCTCCTATCACAGCAGTGGTAAATTGTTGGTTACCATCTTATTCTTAAATTGTCGAAATGGAAGGAATGAGGAATTCACACTCCAAAAGAGAGGAGGAGCTCACAGCCACAAGGTGTGCTCTCAGTCTCTTAACCATGGTTATCAGATAACATTAAGTTTGTGGACTCCCCTTCCCCCAACCCAAATCTCTTTATTTTTTGTCTTAGAAGTGAAGGGTTAAGACGTGAAGTTGGAAAGAGTTGCTTATGCATCAGGGGTAAAAGAGTCGGTGTTATTCCTTAATTCATTTTCCCTACTCCTTGTAATTCAAGTTGAGAACCACTTCGGGAGATAAGTCCTCAGCCATGACCACCAAACCAAAGACAGCAGAGATCTTTGGAGTCTGAGCTCCAGGCATAATTGGCCCAAGGCAGATTGGAGTGAGCCTTGTGGAATTGCTCTCTTTGAAATATTTTTCAGATCAAAGGAAGGGTTTGACCAGAAAGACTTGAGTAAAATAATATACTGTTGCACTCCACTCAAATCTCTGAAAGGTGAGAGATTCCAGGGGTTCTGGAGCTTAATTATGGTTCATGTTTTGGGAATGAGGCACAGCGGAGACTGTGGTGTCTTTAGGATATATGGTTTATTTACACATAGGTAAAGGACCCCTGGATGGTTAAGTCTAGTCAAAGGTGACTATGGGGTGCAACACTCATTTCGCTTTTCAGGCTGAGGGAGCCAGTGTTTGTCCACAGACAGCTTTTCTGGTCATGTGGCCAGCATGACTAAACCGCTAGTGGCACGCAGAGGACTGTGACGAGTGCCAGAGTGCACGGAAATGCCATTTACCTTCCCGTCATAGTGGTACCTATTTATCTACTTGCACCGGCATGCTTTCAAACTGCTAGGTTGGCAGAAGCTGGGACATAGCAATGGGAGCTCATCTTGTTGCGGGGATTTGAACTGCTGAGCTTCTGATCGGCAAGCTCAAGAGGCTCAGTGGTTTAGACCACAGCGCCATCCATGCCCCTTTTACCTATTTACTCATATATACAACTGAGCCTATGATAGAAGGGTTCACAGCATTAACACCCCAAGGGTCTTTTTACTCCCCTAGCCACATCCTTGGGTTCAAGCACAAATCAGCCATGGCGTTCCTTCTGCCTTTTCCAGCCTGAAACTTCTTGCATACCGCTTCTAGCTCATATAACCACAATTTTCAGCTCTTGCCTCTTGTCTTTCTAACTAACCAGGGCAGGAGACCTGCCCATTTGTCCTCTGGCACAGAGCCACTCCTTTGTTTTCTTAATAGTCCATCACTGTTCCTTTTGTTCGCTTAATGGAAACGATGCCTTATGAGGAACGGCTAAGGGAGCTGGGCATGTTTAGCCTGGAGAAGAGGAGGTTAAGGGGTGATATGATAGCCATGTTCAAATATATAAAAGGATGTCACATAGAGGAGGGAGAAAGGTTGTTTTCTGCTGCTCCAGAGAAGCGGACACGGAGCAATGGATCCAAACTACAAGAAAGAAGATTCCACCTAAACATTAGGAAGAACTTCCTGACAGTAAGAGCTGTTCGACAGTGGAATTTGCTGCCAAGGAGTGTGGTGGAGTCTCCTTCTTTGGAGGTCTTTAAGCAGAGGCTTGACAACCATATGTCAGGAGTGCTCTGATGGTGTTTCCTGCTTGGCAGGGGGTTGGACTCGATGGCCCTTGTGGTCTCTTCCAACTCTATGATTCTATGATTCTATGAACGGCCCATCACTTGGGCTGGCTTGGCTATTCCCTCACTAGTATCCTGCTGGATCCAGGAATTTGAAGGGTCTTGTTTACAGCCTGCTTCTTCCTCCTCCTCACACAAACTGGTTTGGCACCCACAACCTCATAACAATATGTTGGCATTTTCTGAAGTTGAGAGCCAATTAAATGCAGCCTTAGAGGTTCAAAACTAACACCTGCTTGTGTAGGAAGAATTAATTGTTCTGTTTTCTATAGCATTCCTTTTCTATTCACGGGAAAAGGAGGAAGGGGTGAGTGGGTGCACAAATAAGATCACAATAGTCTTAAAAATACTTGCTTGGGGCCAACCATTACAGTAGTAGACCATGTAGCATCTGTGAGCTGGACGGGGGTGTCTATAGCATACATTTGCTCTGTATGTAGTCTCTTGCAAAACTAGCAGCTCTCCTGTCTGCCTGGAGAAGTATATTTTCCTCTAGTATGCTTTGCTTGTGTGTTTTCTCATCAATGTGGCATATCCAGAAAATTCCAATTTTTTGCATAGGACAATTTCCATTGGAAAATTTTCTGGTGCCCTCGTGTTCCCATTCGGCATGTTTATTTTATTTATATTTAGTAAATGGAGCTAAAAACATCGAACCTGCCCAACTTGCTTAATATACGGTACTTACAGTTGGTATGCATTCATTGCTATTAATGAACTTATGAAACAGGGAAAAAATTACTCTGAAAAATAATGCACCTCGGGGGGGGGGGTGGGGAATCCACACCACATGGCAGATATTTGTGTAGAATCATAAAATAGTAAAGTTGGAAGGGACCCTGAGGGTCATCTATGCCAACCCCCTGCAATGCAGGAAGCTCAGGTAAAGTACAGTGGCTTAGGACCCTCGTATCTATGGGACCGCCTCTCCTGGTATGCCCCGCAGAGGACCTTAAGGTCCATGAATAACCATAGTTTAGAGGTCCCGGGCCCTAAAGAAGTCAGACTATCCTCCACCAGGGCCAGGGCCTTTTCAGTGATGGCTCCGACCTAGTGGAATGCTCTGTCCCATGAGACTAGGGCCCTGCAGGATTTAACCTCCTTCCGTCGGGCTTTTAATTAAGACAGAGCTATTCCACCCGGCCTTTAATTTGAATTCAGCCTGATCTTTTATTTCCCTTCTCTTCCTTCCCCCTCCCCTTTTATGAAGATCACCCACTCTGAGACCCCACAGCTAATTCTCCCCTGGCCTCCTCGCTGGCCCAAGTAGGACTAATTCAGCCAGCTAGCCCTGGGGATTATCTAATTGATTTTTGAATTTTATTGTTATTCATGTTTTTATACCGTATTTTATGCTGCCTTTATAATTAAGTGTTTTAAAGTGTTTTAAATTTGTTGTTGGCCGCCCTGAGCCCAGTTTTTGAACCGGGAAGGACGGGGTATAAATAAAATTTTGTTATTATTATTATTATTATTACCTTGGTTTTCAAAGGTCTCTGTTGACAAACATTTGGTTTTTGAACGCTGTAAACCCGGAAGTAAATGCTCCGGTTTTTGAACACGCCTCGGAAGTCGAACATGCCACACAGCTTCCACTGAGTGCAAGACCCTGGGGCCTAGATGTTGGCTATTGAGTTTTCAGTTTTTGAACATTTCAGAACTCAAACGGTCTTCCGAAATGGATTATGTTCGAACACCGAGGTACCACTGTATCCAGATACAGATGGCTTCTGAATACCAGTTGCAGGAAACTGCAGGAGGGAAAATCTCTCTTGTGCTTGAATCCTGCTTCTGGGTTTCCTACAGGCACCTGGGTGGGTGGCCACTGTGAGAATAGTGAAAATCTCCAGGGTGTGCATATCGACAGGAACCCTATAATGTTTTCCCTGGACCAGTTACAGTACAACACAGAGATTTAATGGAATCATGAGTGTGTATCTTGTACATTACTTTTTAAAAGAATTTTTCCTCCCACCGCAGTTGTGAAGAATCTTGTTAAACATCATTGTAACATGTGCCTTAAACCTTTCCCTTCTCCTTGTGTACAGCAATTATGGTGTTCAGGCAACCAGCCGCGACATTTGTACTTTGCAAACTGTATTGCAACCTGATATTAGATGCATTGCAGTTGTGTTTCAAAATATCTCCCTCCCACTGATAGCCTCCCAGTATAAGGGTTAAAAAGCTTTTGGGAAACAGTTGCGCGTGCCTTCGAGGTTTAATAAAAATCACAATATTAAAGAGTTGAAATTAAATAATAAATTGCGTTTATTAAATGAGATTATACCCCGAACAACCCCTTTTATTATTAAATCAAACCTGGGGAATAACCATTTGCTTGGTAGCTTTGGGCAGTCAATATGTTTGTTGTAAGAACATCATCCATCATATTAAAAAAGAAAGAGAGAATAGGGAAAAGAAAAAGCTTTTGGCTTTCAGGATAAAAAAAAACACACCCAACATTATTGTAGTTCATGTCAAAGTGATGTTTTCCAGTAATAATATCATGTTGACATTACTGAGGGCAACCTGAAGCCTTCCTCAGTCTTGTGTCCCCAATTGTAGTTGGAGAACAACACCCATCCTGGGGTCAGGGATTATGGGAATTGTAATCCAGCAGAATCGAGGTTGGAGAATGCAGTTTCACAACTGCAAGCAGAACCCACTATACCATGGAGAAATGAGTGTGCTGGATGACTATGAAGTTTACGAAAGAAGGGCTTGTATTTTTCAAGCTCTAGGTAGAAGAGGGCATCCTGGGGAGAAAAGATACAGTTAAATAGGAGGAGTGTGTTTGATGTGTTGTATTCGACAGAGGATTCAGGATGCGGGTGGCGCTGTGGGTTAAACCACAGAGCCTAGGACTTGCCAATCAGAAGGTCGGCGGTTCGAATCCCCACAACGGGGTGAGCTCTCGTTGCTCGGTCCCTGCTCCTGCCAACCTAGCAGTTCGAAAGCATGTCAAAGTGCAAGTAGATAAATAGATACCGCTCTGGCGGGAAGGTAAACGGCGTTTCCGTGCGCTGCTCTGGTTTGCCAGAAGCAGCTTAGTCATGCTGGCCACATGACCCGGAAGCTGTACACTGGCTCCCTTGGCCAATAAAGCGAGATGAGCGCCACAACCCCAGAGTCGGCCACGACTGGACCTAATGGTCATGGGTCTCTTTACCTTTACCTTACCTATCCGACAGAGGCTGGGATGAGATGCACAAGATTGTAAAATTGTTAAATGAGCAGTTCAGCAAGGAAGCCTGTGTCATGAGAATGGTATAAGGGAACTGGAAACAGCTTTGTGGAGATTCAAGGATTCTTGAATTCAGATCTGTTGGAAGTGTTTGCGCGTAGTCAGTGGAAAGGCTGGGGCACTTGTGGGTTGCGACGAATTTCCATTCCACTTTCAAGGCAGCTGCCTGTGGAAATTTTGCCCTGGGCAGTCATTTTTTTTTAGCTTGCCACTGTTTAACTTCCTTAATCAAATTGCAGTAGTAGACGACCCTGTTGTTCACAATAGATTTATTGATCTGCTTTGTTCCCCTACCCAACAACAGGAAAGAATGGAGCCTGTTAGCAGAGAAACAAAAAGCCATAGCCGTGTTTTGCATCATGAAAGTCCCATTTTCAATCTCTCAGAAAGCATCCTTGTCTGGAACCCCAAAGAGCCCCTGCCATGTAAGACAATGCTGAGATGGATGCACCAGCAGAAAGAAATTTGGTTAATGGATTTGGTTGAAGGCCTAAAATCCTGGCTGCAGGTGTGGCAGGTTTGGTGGCAAGCATACTTATGCTCGAGTGGCAGTTTAGGCATTGGGTATACCTCAGGTTTTTCGGGACACGGGTGGCACTGTGGGTTAAACCACAGAGCCTAAGGCTTGCTGATCAGAAGGTCGGTGGTTCGAATCCCTGCAACGGGGTGAGCTCCCGTTGCTCGGTCCCTGCTCCTGCCAACCTAGCAGTTCAAAAGCACGTCAAAGTGCAAGTAGATAAATAGGTACCGCTCCGGCAGGAAGGTAAACGGTGTTTCCGTGCACTGCTCTGGTTCACCAGAAGTGGCTTAGTCATGCTGGCCACATGACCCAGAAGCTGTACGCCGGCTCCCTCAGCCAATAAAGCGAGATGAGCGGCGCAACCCCAGAGTAGTCTGCAATTGGACCAAATGGTCAGGGGTCCCTTTACCTTTATACCTCAGGTTTGGGTGGAGGGGAGGTTGTCGTCTCTGCCTGCCCCTCCAAAGGTAGGGTGTCCCGTTAAAGGGATCTAGGAGGAGCTGATTTAGCACTCCTCAAGGCTGCAATCCCTTCAGGGGTCCCCTTATTTAATGTAAGGTAGGAATTGAAATGTAGGTGGGTTCCCACAAGGCAAGACACAGTGATAACAGCAAGAACCTTTATTGAACTAGCAGAACTGGACAACAGGGACAAAGCAACTGCTTATATACATTTCTGAAGTCCTGGGCCACTCCCACTCCCAACGTGATTGGCTGTCTGAACTTCCAAGCTGTGAATCATGACTCAAGAGTTTAAGGGCCAATGGCGGAGGCCCAAATCTTGAAATGTTCTGTGATTGGATATCATGTATTGAATCAGAATCCTTAGTCCAGACTCAAGCTCAGGCAAACACTGACCACTGAATACATAACAGGAATCCCCTGCTGCTGGATAGGCCGTTGGCGTCACTTCCAGCAGGCGGGCCAGAAGTTAACGGGTGCCTAGTGCCTGTGCCAGACCTCTTACCTCTGTCATCAATAAAGTTGTGGCCTTATTTGATCCCATCTAATTTGTTGTGTCCATGATTCATAACTGCTCAGAGAAGGTGTGTGTGTGTGTGTGTGTGTGTGTGTGTGTGTGTGTGTGTGCTGAGCCTGGGCACACAAGCAACTTGAGCTGCAGTCCGTGGATTTAATTGAGTTTA
Source organism: Podarcis filfolensis (assembly GCF_964270895.1). NCBI lineage: Eukaryota > Metazoa > Chordata > Lepidosauria > Squamata > Lacertidae > Podarcis > Podarcis filfolensis. The sequence continues at coordinate 19,003,263 of NC_139612.1, forward strand.
GTCACATTGACTTAATCCTAAGAAGTCTCAATTTTTGCAGAAGACTCTGAGAATCTTATGAGACTTCTGTTTATCGCTGTTTTGTTTGCTTTTTGGCATATCACCCACCTCTTATTTGATTTAGGCCTTTGTGTATGAGCTGAGTGAAATTCAAACATAATTCTGCCCCCCCCCACCCGCCCGCCTGCGTTTGTTTAACTTTGGCTTCTTTCTTTTCCCCAATTGTAAAGGGATTTAAGATAAAGAATTAGAGGGAGTTATTTTCATCTCTCCCCCCCCAAAAAAATGGGATTCTCAGGGCCATTTCCCCTTGTGCAAAAACCTCAGCTGGGAGCTCTTGCTGCTGAACAAGCTTGTTTATATATAAAGGACAATGAGCTGAAGAATCCCTCTTTTTAAGCTTTATTGCAAGGAAATTTTCTAGAGACACAGAGGTTTTGAATTGGAACCTTGGGGGAAAAAGTCACACTTTTGATTTCAAGGAGAGATTGACTTCGAGAAAGTTGCTTTGCTGCCTTGGAAGCTTTTGTGTTGTGTCAAAGTGACTCCGTAAAGAATTAGCATTTATTACCGAGAATTATAAACACTGTCTTTAAGCTGGGAAATATGCAGGAGGTGTTTTCTCTCTACCCCAGCCCCTCCAGCAGACCAGCAGATTGTCTTTCTTGGGTTTGCTTCCTTTTTTTTTTTTTTTTTTTTTTTTTTGCATTTTCTAGGACATTTTGTAGCTTTTGTTTGGTCTAAAATCAGTTTCCCCTTTCTCTTCTACCGCCGTTCTCATGAGTTGAGAATTACATCAGTGAAATGCAAGGTCAAACACCACTTAGAGAGGAGCATAATAATAGGCAGCTCAAATTATCTTCCAGTTAGCCTTAATGCAAAATTAATTACCGACTATCTGCCCTTTTGTAGTCTCCCCGCCCATTTCTGCGCAGGATGCTTCTGCTGTTAGTGATTTGGAGGATTAGGTTTGCATCGGTGAAACGGTTGTCCTCTCTTCTTGACGACTCTGTTCATGATGCTTAGTAAGAACTCCTGTTTTTGCACATCATAATCCCTCGCCTTCATTGCTGGTCACAAAGGCTGCTGCTGTTCATGCTTTGTTCGTTTTCTCTATTTGTAAAACCTGTTTGTTCCAGGACCTCTGAGAATGTTCCATGAATCTATAGAAGCTTATCACCCTTAATTTTGTTCTGTTTTCAGTTTATGTATTTTTATTTTGTACTTTTCAAGTTTATACATTTCACTCATTTTATGCATTTCACACAATCGTTTTGACATTTCAAAACTTGACTTCCTCCCCCCTCTTTGTGCTCTTCCCTTAAATTTATGTTTAATACCTTCTGCATATCCAAATTAATTTGCTCATTTATTCATCTTCTTTAAATATATACTCCTATGAAACTGCAGGTGATTACAATAATCCTGCCAGTGTTTTTATCTGTCTATAATTTATCTGTAAATATTCAATAAACCATTTACATTCTTTTATTTAAAAATTGTTATCTTGATTTCTTATTCTTCTGGTAAGTTTCACCATTTCTGCATATTCCACAAGTTTTGTATCCATTCTTCCTTTGCTGGGACTTCCGTTTCCTTCTATTTTGGGGCGAGTAACATTCTTGCCGCTGTAGTAGCATACATGAATAAGTTTCTGTACAGTTTCAGTAGTTCTGTCCCTATAAGTCCCAAAAGGAAAGCTTCTGGGTGTTTTTTACAAAGGTTATTTTAAACTTCCTTTTCATGAAATGAAAAGGATGCTTATCACCTTAATTTAAGGATTCCCTGGAACTGGTTCACACATTAGAAGTACAGTGGTACCTCAAGTTATAAACGCCTCAGGTTACAAACGCTTCAGGTTACAAACTCCGCTAACCTGGAACAGTTACCTTGAGTTGAGAACTTTGCCCCAGGATGAGAACGGAAATTGTGTGCTGGCGGTGCAACGGCAGCAAGAGGCCCCATTAGCTAAAGTGGTGCTTCAGGTTAAGAACAGTTTCAGGTTAAGAACAGACCTCCAGAACGAATTAAGTTCATAACTAGAGGTACCACTGTAGAGGCATCCATCTCGTATCCTGTGTCAGAAGTTCACTGTCCAATAACACTGAAGTTTCTCTCCAATAACTCTTTCTGAATGTAGACAGGGCTGCCCCTGCCATTAGTCAGAGTGAGGCAACTGCCTCAGGTGGCAGAAACCGGGAGAAGTTATTAATGGTTGCAGAAGTGCTGGAGGGCAGAGCTGTGTTTGCCATACAGCTTGCCCTGTGCCACCTAAGCCAGCCTGCTGTATTGGAGACAGCTTTTGTTGAAGTAATATTTGACTGACGGTCAGGTTGGCTTCAGGACGCGGGTGGCGCTGTGGGTTAAACCACAGAGCCAAGGACTTGCTGATCAGAAGGTCGGCGGTTCGAATCCCCATGACGGGGTGAGTTCCCGTTGCTCAGTCCCTGCTTCCCTGCCAACCTAGCAGTTCGAAAGCACGTCAAAGTGCAAGTAGATAAATAGGTACTGCTCCGGCGAGAAGGTAAACGGCGTTTCCGTGTGCTGCTCTGGTTCGCCAGAAGCTGCTTAGTCATGCTGGCCACATGACCCGGAAGTGGTACGCCGGCTCCCTCGGCCAATAAAGCGAGATGAGCGTTGCAACCCCAGAGTCGGCCACGACTGGACCCTAATGGTCAGGGGTCCCTTTACCTTTACCAGGTTGGTTTCTGCTTGTGGTTTTGGGAGACCTCATCTTGTATTTCTCCTCAAGGAGTAACATTTCTGAACATAGGCCTGCACCTCAATGAGGTCTATGTTGGGGTGACAGGTCATTGATCTCACTGACCTTTTGTGGTGCTGAGAAGCCCCTGTGGTGGCATAACATGACCACCAATGGGTTGAAGGTTTTATTTTTTCCACATGAAGAAACACCATGGTGCAGCTGCATCAGTGCCACCGAGCACATTAATCTGCTGCAGCTGCAACAAAACATGTCTCTTCTGTATTGGTCTCTACATGTTTTACTTAAACCCCGAAGATTCACTCATCCATTGTCTCCTGTTTTTCAAGAAAGAAGTGCCAGAACTCACTTGTTCTCTTATAATTCAATATGAGTAGGAAAATGAGAGCTCCCCTAAACATTTTTTTTAGAAAAAAAAAACACTGCCTTTAGGTATTGCCTGCTGATTTTAATATAAACACAAACCTCTTTCTGTGAAGAAGCTATGTTTGTACACTTACATTTTAAGACAGTAATTGGAGAATGTGATCTCTTTCTTCCTCTCTCCCCCTCCCCCCATTTTAAACATTTTGGTGGAAAGGGCAACTACAGAGAAACAAATGTATGTTTTAATTTCCCCATGCAGTGTAGGGAGAGCAAACCATTTTGCAACTGCAATTCACGTCCCTTTTGTGTTTGTGCATGTGTGTGTAGGGGGGGGGTCCTATTTTGTTTTGAGTGGCTGAGCACAACACACCCTTGCTTATTTGTCATCGCGTCGTGTAGGCATGTTTTGTCATCTGTTTGGCGCACGGCTTTTAATTTGTGTGGAACCCTTATTGACTTTCAGCAGAAGCTCATATGCATCTGTTGCTCTCCTTTTCCAGAGGAGGACACAAATTCTAATTGGAAGTTCTTTCTGCTTCTCCTTCTTATCAGTTATGGTTCATGTGCCTGTCTGCAGGCTTGCAAACTGTCAGTGGGTTCTCCGCAGTTCCTCATACTGGAGAAAACTCTGCACAGATAACCCTGTGGAAGAAAGAATATACCTAACCCCAGAACCGGAAAAAACAATTTTAGATTTCCAGGTGCTGCTACACGCTAATTTGCAGGTGTCAGCCTCTCAGTTAAGTTAGGAAACAGCAAAATGCCTAGGCATCAGCATCAAATGTATAGGTACCCATTTATTGCTTTGTTTGGGGTGTATTTTAGTGCATTTGTTTGCCTCTCTGCAGGACAGCACTTTCAAAAGTGCTTTTAAAGGCAAAGAACACAGGAGGGCATGAAAGCCGGATGAAGAGAGTCTTTATCAGTCTCTTGTGTCCTACACACACCGCCCTCCCCTTCTTCTGCAGTGCTTTCTCTGAAATGCACAGCACCCGCTGGCTGTTCCCTAACATTGGTATTGTTGCAGAAGCTGGGTGCCTCCCATTCTCTGCAAGAACCCATGGGGTTCCAGGCATTCACCCAAGGTCTGTGGTCCTTTGGAGAACTGGGACATGGCAGTGACTGTTGTAGTTTTAAGAAATATGGTTCATTCACCTATTTACACCTTCAGTCTGCATGGAGGGGGTCCAGATCAGGCTTCCTCAACCCCGGTCCTCCAGATGTTTTGGGCCTACAACTCCCATGATCCCTAGCTAGCAGGACCAGTGCTCAGGGATGATGGGAAATGTAGTCTCAAAACATCTGGAGGGCTGAGGTTGAGGAAACCTGGTCCAGATCTTACAGCATGGTCATTTCACAGGGGGCTTGTACTCCACAGCGATATAACCTTGGAGTCCAAGGCATCTCTCACAGCTAGCCTGCCGCCTGCCTGCCCAAGATGGATCCCAGTCTTTCCTCTTCCTCCTCTTTCTCCTCCTCCTTCCCAGAAACCCCTGCTCAAGATTCTCTCCTCCTGTCACCTCACACCCAGTTACCCTTTCTGAAGCCCCAGTCTCTGTTCACACCCCAGGGCAAGCGGGGTGGGGGTGGGGGGAGAGAGACAGTTCTCTTGCATTGACAATGGTTCTGAAAGATCTTGTATTGTTTCTTAATGGCCAGGTCATTTTGCATGGGCTATCCCAGGACTTCCTCTGCGGCTTGCATTTCTCCTTTCACATTCCAAATAATCAAAATCCTACCATTTAGTGGGTCTCCCCAATCTATAACACCATGAAGGGGGTCTTTGTGCACATAGCTTTTTTGTGTGTGATTTATCACAGGAATAACTGGTTCTTGTAGACCTACTCCTGTTTCCATTATTTCTCTTCATTCTTGCATGGTTGGGTTAGTAGTACTAGTACTACTAGTATTTATTTATTTATTTTCTAATTTATATCCTACCCATCTGGCTGGGTTTCCCCTGCCACTCTGGGTGGCTTACGACAAATATAAAAACACAACAAAACATCAGACATTGAAAAACAAAATATCCTATACAAGCAACAGACAAACCAAGACCAGAAGGTCAATGCAGAGATTACACATTAATAATAATAATAATAATAATAATAATAATAATAATAATAATAATAAATTTCTACCCCACCTATCTGGCTGGGTTTCCCCAACCACTCTGGGTGGCTCCCAACAAAATATTAAAAACATAATAAAAGATCAGACATTAAAAACTTCCCTAAACAGGGTTGCCTTCAGATGTCTTCTAAAAGTCAGATAGTTGTTTATTTCCTTGACATCTGATGGGAGGACATTCCACAGGCGGGCGCCACTACCAAGAAGTCCCTCTGCCTGGTTCCCTACAACTTTGCTTCTCACAGTGTGGGAACTGAGGGACCTCAGTGCTTGGGCTGAACAATGGGGATGGAGACTCTACTTCAGGTATACTGGGCTGAGGCAGTTTAGGGCTTTAAAGGTTGGCACCAACACTTTGAATTATGCTCGGAAACATAATGGGGGCCAATGTAGATCTTTCATATATGCTCCTATTACTTTTTGTGACTTTGGATGGAAGTCTGGATTTCTTAGTGGGTGGACCCTTAATCGGTAGCAACTGTCTTCCATTCTGGTACATGCTTGGGCCAAAAAGGGTGAAGACAATTGGATCTTGTAAGGGATTTTTCTAAAGATCTTCAGAGAGAACTGCATCTTCAGATCAATACTGGACTTTTTCTTTATATAATAAAACCCCTGTGCTGTGAAGCAGTAGCTTTATGAAAGCTGGAGTACCCCATGGGGACATCTACTTAGTCGTCACGTTGCAGCATGAATAACATAATATATTTAGCTACATGCTTGATAAAGAAGAAGGTAAAAATAAAAATGCAAGGTGATGTAAAAGAAGATATGTTCCAAAAATGAGAGCTGGGTTGCCAGGTTTGGCACTCAAGACAGTCTGGTGCCTGTTTATGATCAAAATCCATATAATTTCTATTCTGCAATTGTTCTCTAATCTATGCCTCCAGAGTTTTATGAGCTATTCCACAAAGTTCCTTTTGAAATCTGAGCCAAGATCCTTATCATGGATGTCTGTAGAGGAGAACTTAAACATTACTATAGAACAGGCCAGCACTGTGCCATTACACAATATATTCAGACAAAAAGCCTACTTTTTGCATGCATTTGTACTCAGTACTTCTTCCATGTGCTTTCTATCCTGAATTTTTTTTTTTTTTTGTATTCTGGATAGTGAGTAGGTGCAGATGTTTATTTACCAGGTATGCATGGTTCAATCTAAACCACTCGTCTACTCTAAAACATTGTATCTGTGACCAGAATTTTACCTTTCCTCTATTTAGCACATCAACTGAGAAATCTGGGCAGATTACTCTGCAGCTCTGGGTGTTACAGGTAGTTGTTTTACTATAGAGTTTATACAATGGTGGGGATGCGGGTGGCGCTGTGGGTTAAACCACAGAGCCTAGGACTTGCTGATCAGAAGGTTGGCGGTTCGAATCCCCGTGACGGGGTGAGCTCCCGTTGCTTGGTCCCTGCTCCTGCCAACCTAGCAGTTCGAAAGCACATCAAAGTGCAAGTAGATAAATAGGTACCGCTCCGGCGGGAAGGTAAACGGCGTTTCCGTGCACTGCTCTGGTTCGCCAGAAGCGGCTTAGTTATGCTGGCCACATGACCCGGAAGCTGTACGCCGGCTCCCTTGGCCAATAAAGCGAGATGAGCGCCGCAACCCCAGAGTCAGCCACAACTGGACCTAATGGTCAGGGGTCCCTTTACCTTTTACCTTACACAATGGTACACAGCCACTTGGCCGGAAAACCCGATGTTCTTCCAGTGTTCTGCTTTGGAATAGCGTCTGAGCCTGTGTGAACACAAACCTGTTTGCAGCAGGAAAATGGAGTTGTTCTCAATCTGGAATTGTTCATGCTCATCTTCAACATGTTGCTTTCAATCTAGATTAGGCCTAGATCTTGCTGTCCTGGCAGGGCGAGTGTAATTGCTTGATAAGGATTTGAAAACCTTCTCTTTGTTCCTTCCCGCACATTGTCCAGGTGAATGAAGAAGGGAGTGGTGCTTATAATCTTGGTAGATGCCCACCCACAGCATCATTCGACAGGTGTGGTTTCATCCCCACCTTGCCAGCGCCTCCTACAGGTGAGACTTGGGTGGCGCTGTTGTCTAAACCACTGAGCGTCTTGGGCTTGCTGATCGGAAGGTCAGCAGTTCGAATCCCCGTGATAGGGTGAGCTCCTGTTGCTCTGTCCCAGCTTTTGCCAACCTTGCAGTTCGAAAGCATGCCAGTGCAAGCAGATAAATAGGTACCGCTCTGGCGGGAAGGTAAACGGTGTTTCCATGCGCTGCTCTGGCACTTGTCACGGTCCTCCATGTGCCAGTAGTGGTTTAGTCCTGCTGGCCACATGACCCAGAAAGCTGTCTATGGACAAACACCGGCTTCCTTGGCCTGAAAGCGAGATGAGCACTGCAACCCCATAGTCACTGTTGACTGGACTTAACCGTCCAGGGGACTTTTACTTGTTTAATCTGTTTTCAAATGTACGCATTGCAGAGTGATGTAGAATCTGTCAGGACCAGTGCCCCAAGCGCGGGGACACCCCCGGCTGTTGCTTGATAAACAGAGTAGTGGAATTTCCAAAAAGACACAGTATTTTCCGTGAAGTCTTCAGTAAAGATTACTAAAGCTTAAAGCTTACAGTTTGTTGTTAGATCCCTAACACTTGGCTCAATTAGGGCAAAATCCAGTTAGAGCATAAAAATCACACCACACGGATATAAAATACAAAAAGGAAAGGAAAGAATAGAAGTCAGAAAAAGAATGAGAATGAGAAACTGCTCACGGGGCAGCCCTTCCCGGTGGCCTTGGCACTAAGATAAGACACGTAGCACGAAAACAACAGCTGTGCTTGCCTTGAATGAACACTTTGGAAATATACCAGAATGCTTCCGGTGGCTTCTATACTTCACAAAACTTCATACCTTGACAAAATCAGTCGGCAGTGAGCTTCTCAGAATGAATGAAGCCCGTTTCAGAATAAAAGCAGTTTCTCAAGAAAAATAGGCAATAGATATAAATTGTGTGTGGACAACATAGAAAAACAGTTAGTTTCCATTGATTCTAAAATAAAATGTGTGCGCACAGCCTGAGAAGATAGCTTACTTAATGCTTTTAAGAAACTACCTCAAATGAAATCGCAGCACCTGTTAAGTATGACTTATGTGCTTGTAATTGCTTTTGGGAAAAGTGGAAATAAAGATGTGGCAGCAGAAATAAATACGGGAGAGAGTAACTTTTAAATCAGATTGAAAGTTAAACCCACAAACCCATATTGCCTGCAAGGTTTTACTACCTTTACAATGGAATGATTATAAATTCTTCACAGAAAGAATAATTGCAACATAGCACATCCTATGTATCTTATCAGTTGTCAGTGCTTGAAGCGGTGGGGGGGGGGTAAGATGGTTTTGCCTCAAATTAGGCCTGTTGGAAAGAAAGGGGATGGTTTTAGGCCCACCTGAAACTATGAGGTGAAAGATAGCCTCTCCTGCTTTAAACACTGGCCAGCATTCTCTCTCTAAACTCTTAATAATGGAATACCACCAGTGTTAGAAACTCAAGTATGTAAGCTAGGCACCAAATGGCGCCTTAAACCAGAGTTACAGTTGCCAAAATGGAATGTTTGGTTGCCATTTTGGGGCCGGACGGCTCAAAAGTCTTATTTTCCAACATGACTTTTTGGTTCCTGGAATTCGTTCTGACTGTGCAGATAAAATATCATGGATAGAATTCTACAGGATGTGTTGTTAGTGTGTGAAAACAGTCAAGATTCAAGGATTCCCCAGGCATGCAGTTCCAGATCGTGGAGACATCAGGTGCCGTCCGTGTGCCAGGGAATCTTCACTTGGTTGCAAGCGGCCGATACCCAGGTACGAAATGCACCTGGTGCCTGGAAAATTTCGAATGCTGAATACCACATCAGTTCATAAGAATATATTCCTTGTTACTGTAGGATTAGGTTTTGTTGTTGTTAACTAAATTCTCATAAAGTGTCCATTCCTAGTTTTGGTTTCCAGATTTGGGATGTTGCATTAGATAATTTATTTCAAGAAACTTCTGTTTCCACCTGGGATAAGATGGGCGATTCTTTCCTTTTCCTATTTCTTTTAATGTGCTGGCGAATCATGTGCACACAATCTCTCAATGTTCTTATTGCATTCCACCATCACAATTTTTAACCAAGTTGTGCCATGTCAGGGGCATGTGAAAATGTCCTTTTTCTAACCACCAGATCAGTCAGCTTCTCCTGTCTGAGAGAGTTCACATTTCTGAAACTTAGGATCAAGTACTTGGTGGTGTATCAAAGAGCATGTGGTTCTAAAATATCATTGGAATAATAATTAGAACACCTTTCTGGAAGCTGACTCTTGTCGTGAATACAGATTACGAGCCTGCTCTTCATTTGCATTTAAAGGCAGGCGTTTGACTTTAATCATTTAACCATATAGAGTTTAAAGCAATACCGATAAAGCAATAATCACTGAGCACCTTTCATGCACATGACCTTTGGCAGTGTGTATCTTAACACAGAAACTGGAGTTTGAGATAGCGGCGGTGGACAGAAGTATCCAAAGCAACAGCCTCCTCTTCTGTTTGTAAACAGAAAGCTTGAACTCTTTCTGGAAATTCTTGGCACTTGTAATGTTAGGGGACTTAATATTTGCAGACAGGAGATAGTGAGGCTCGAGGAATCATTTGTCAGTCAGAATGTCATAGGAGTGTTAAGTTAGAATAAAATGCTATTCATTTCTAATATTTAACATAAAAGGTAAAGGTACCCCTGACCGTTAGGTCCAGTCGCGGATGACTCTGGGGTTGCGGCGCTCATCTCGCTCTATAGGCCGAGGGAGCTGGCGTTTGTCTGCAGACAGCTTCCAGATCACGTGGCCAGCATGACTAAGCTGCTTCTGGCAAACCAGAGCAGTGCACGGAAACGCTGTATACCTTCCTGCCGGAGCAGTATCTGTTTATCTACTTGCACTTTGACATGCTTTTGAACTGCTAGGTTGGCAGGAACTGGGACCGAGCAACGGGAGCTCACTCCGTCACGGGGATTCAAACCGCTGACCTTCCGATCAGCAAGCCCTTGGCTCAGTGGTTTAGACCACAGCACCACCCACTTTTCTGAGTTCTACTGCCTATGTCTGTAATAGAGTCATAGAATCAGAATCATAGCGTTGGAAGGGATCCCAAGGGTCATCTAATCTAACCCCCTACAATGCAGGAATCTCAGCTAAAGCATCCATGACAGATGGCCACCCAACCTCTGTTTAAAAACCTCCAAGGAAAGACAGTCCACAACCTTGCAAGGGAGTCTTTGTCGCTACCTTCCCTCAGCCCGTATCTCTGTGTGACCAGTTAGTTGGTACCTTAGGGTGTCAGAAATCAGGTTATTAAATGATTCATATATATATTTATTGGCAAAAGTTGAGGCACCATTTTTTATATCATCCGAGCACAGAAAAAGAATTAAGAAACTTTACTGTCTAGAAACAGAAGGTAAATGCAGGGGCTGAAACATGAATAAACCAACAGTTTTGATTGCCTGATACAACCAAAACTGTTTAAACAGCCGCATCAAATGCCTCTAGACAAAAACGTTGACTTCTGTAAGAGCTAGTCTTGCCACAAAGAAAGGAGTTTACAGTCCATCAGATTTTCTTGGATCCAGCTACCCCCATGGCTGCAACGTTCTATGTGTTCACATTCATACTTCCTCGATGTTCCATCTTCTCTTTACTATATAACATTGGCCTTTTGCAGTTAATTCTTGTCTTTGTATCAGAAAGGCACTCAGCCAACTTGGTTGCCAATAAATATTGCTGCAGGCATTTCTGAGATCATAGTCTTTCCAACGAGTGGCTCCTGTCCAGGTTTGTTAATTGTGTTACTTTAAATGTTGTGAGGATCCTGTGCCCTTTTAAAATGTGGATTTTTGGGGTGGGGGTTATTGGGTTGTTGTCTTTATTTTGATTATGTATTTTGTGGTTTTATATTTTGATTTTATTCTGTGAACCGCCCTGAGACCTCTGGGTATAGGGCAGTATATAAATTCAAGACAGAATAATAATGATACTCCTCTTAATATCACACATCCTTTGCCCTTAGACTTGTTTCCTATCGTCTCCCCCCACTTTCACGGCAATGGCAAGTGTAGCCGCAACACTATAGGCATCGCCAAGCACTATCATCTCTCATCCTATCATGACGTGAACAAACTATCTCCGCCCCTGGTGCTACCAGTAGCAATGTCTGAGGCAAATTTTGTCCAGTGGTAACATGGTTGTTATAAGAATTCTAAGGTCCCAAATATAAAATAAACGTTGATAAATGTACAAGGCAAACACATACAGTGGTACCTCGCAAGATGAATGCCTCGTAAGACGAAAAACTCGCAAGACGAAAGAGTTTTTCGTTTTTTGAGTTGCTTTGCAAGACGAATTTCCCTATGGGCTTGCTTCGCAAGACGAAAACGTCTTGCAAGTTTGTTTCCTTTTTCTTAAAACCGTTAATACCCAGGGAATCCGTGCTTCGCAAGACGAAAAATTCGCAAGACGAAAAAACTCGCAGAACGAATTAATTTCGTCTTGCGAGGTACCACTGTACTGTCAGGAAACTGCCATTGGCTCAGGGGCGAGAGGGGAAAGGGCAGATGGATTACAGAGAGCCCCCAAAGATCGTGGGAAGCAGCACTTCCTCAGCGAAGGAAGGAAGCCACGCTTCTAGTGGGGAGGAGGTGCAGGGCTCGGAGGATGCAAGGCGGTGCCAGGACACCTTGCCTGAGCAAAGCAGGGAGGAGGGAGGTTCCCCGTTTCCCAAGCCTTCCTTGCGCAGTAGGCTTTCTCGCAGAGAGGGGAGGCATAGACTGGGGGTCAAGAGACTACTCTGCTGGGGAAGATTTAAGACATGGAATAGAGGCGCTCTGCATTGTAAAGGTTTTTAGCACCAATAATAAAGCTTTAGAACAGACCAGTGAGGCATCTTGCCTGATTGCTCGAGAGCAACCACCCGATACCCCTAATACATACATAAGTATATAAACCACGTATCTGAAATAGGACAGGAGAGCAATCCTTGAAGCCATTTTGGCTCTCCCAAATTCGCCTCAAATATTTCTCTGCAAGGAGGAAGGAAATAGGAAAGTCTCTGCATTGTCTTTTCCTTAGCTGTCTTAAGGGTGTATTTGTGTATGAATAGGGTGAGCCTGTGACCTGGATTCAGGAATTAAAGTATTTACCATCGCAAAAGAATGGCCAGGCTGCCCAGGTAAAACAATCAGGGACCATTAACAGATATCCTGGCAAATAGGATTTCTGCTGTAGACCGCCCCCCCCCTTCTGTAATGTATGTATGAAGTTTTGGGGGGTGGTCTTAAGCTATAGGGTGGGCAAATTCAAAAGGCTATATAAAGGGCTTACACACCATTGTTCTGGGTCCCTCCTCCTGCATGTGGTGAGCGAGGACCCTGTTGCAACAGTTTAATAAAGATCAGGCTTACTAGCTGCTTTGCTTCTCAATATTCTCTGGTTGGCCTCTGTTATTTTCTCCTACCGACAGGGAACCCACTTAAGGACTCTGTACAGGCTCTTGGATACCTTATAAGGGAAAAGGAGCAGGTTTTTTTCTATAACATTGTACAAGTGGGACCTGTGACAAGAGGTTGCAGTGCATCCTCACCAGTCACCTGGATACCTCTTTCTAGGACACTCCATTCCATTTTCCCACCCTCTGGCTTTCCAGTTTTCTTTTTCAACCGAAGCTCAACATCCTATGGCAACGGAGCATGCTCGGTCCTCAATGCACTGCTTTGATGTTTTACCTGCCCCTTAGGTTGTATTTTGAAAAGATTCCTTGTACTTCTTCAAATCTTGGAGTTCCTCCAAGCACGCTGACAACTCTCTTTTGTTTTCCAGATGCCTTATTTTGGCATTGTTCCTATTGTCACTCAGCACCTCTGTTTACAATTAATGAGACTGCCCGTAACAGAGACAAAAAACCCCACTTGGCTTCTAAAATCTTGCTTTTAGTTGTGCTCCTACAGGACTCTCAGCTCCTCTTACCTTTGTCTGGTTTCAAAGGCTTTGGTTTTAGCTGCCATGGCTCTCAAATTTTCACACACAACATGATGATTTTATATTTTTTTTAGGGGGGCGGGAGGGGAAAGTAATGGAAGATGAGAGCAATAGTGGGCTGATTTTATCCTTCCTTCCCCCCCTCCCCTTTGGATATGAATTCTTTCGGGCTGCACATACGGTGCCTAGAACATTTGAAGATGCCAGCAGTATCATGAAAAGGAGGAGATTTGGGAAGGGTTTTTTTGTGTGTGTGTGTGTCTAACCTTAGGCAGTATGTCAAAGACTTACATTACAGGAAATTCTAGTAGTGCAGATGGAAACAGCTTGGTCCCACAGTTAGAAAATTGCTTGCGGTTCACAGACTGTTAAGTATGTAATAGGTGATAATGCCTCGAATTTCTGCATCATAGAAACTGCCGTGTGCCTGGAAGGAACACCACATTTCTGCACATCAGCTTGCCACATGGAAGAATGCCTCTGCCTTTCCCCTTTGATCTGTTCTGGGGGTTCCCCTGCCCCGGGCCCATGAGGGGGCAGTGTGTTGGGTGAGACAGGAGGAAAGCCCCATTCTGCAAGTGGAAAGCCTTTTGCAGGATTTCTGTTAGGTGAATCCTACCCTTAGATTAAGGGATGCTGGTGGTGCTGTGGTCTAAATCACTGAGCCTCTTGGGCATGCTGATCAGAAGGTCGGCGGTTCAAATTCCCGCAACGGGGTGAGCTCCCGTTGCTCGGTCCCAGCTCCTACCAACCTAGCAGTTCGAAAGCATGTCAAAGTACAAGTAGATAAATAGGCACCGCTCCGGTGGGAAGATAAACAGCGTTTCTGTGTGCTGCTATAGTTTCACCAGAAGCGGCTTAGTCATGCTGGCCACATGACCTGGAAAAACTGCGGACAAACGTCGGCTCCTTAGGCCAGTAAAGCTAGATGAGCGCCACAACCCCAGAGTCGTCTGCGACTGGACTTAACGGCCAGCAGTCCCTTTACCTTTACCCTTAGATTTGTCAGAATAACAATATGTGTATTTATCTGCTCCCACTCTGTATACAGTGGTACCTTGGGTTAAGTACTTAATTCGTTCCAGAGGTCCATTCTTAACCTGAAACTGTTCTTAACCTGAGGTACCACTTTAGCTAATGGGGCCTCCTGCTGCCACTGCACCCCCGGAGCACGATTTCTGTTCTCATCCTGAAGCAAAGTTCTTAACCCGAGGTAGTATTTCTGGGTTAGTCTGTAACCTGAAGCGTCTGTAACCTGAAGCATATGTAACCTGAGGTACCACTGTAATTGGCTGTGGCTGGTAAGGAAACGTTAAGCTACATGCCTAAAACTGGGGATGGGGTGGGGCTTAGAGAACTCAACAGGGGACCTTGGGTAAAATAGCATCTCCTTCCTGAGAATCTTGTCTAGTTCTGCCTCACATGTACAAACCAGCTCAGAAATAGTTGTCATGTTTTGGAGGAAGAAGGAATGACTCCCATCACCTTGTCTGTAGATACGGCACTTCAGCTGGGCCAGAGAGATAATTTATTGTCAAATAAGTGCAAGGTGTTTGGCACTGAAAAACCCCATAATCTTCAAAGTTCGAGGAACTGACTTGACAGTTATAAAATATATAGTCCAGACAGTGCTCAGTTCCTCAGCGAACACACCTGTCTCTTCTGATCAATAGTGGATAGACTTGAATGGCAAAGCTGTGTGTCATTCTAGCAAGTGCTATTGGAAATTCACAGTGCTCTGCCTGGCTAGTGGTAGATGAGGTGTTTCAAAGCCATCGATATTATTTAGTCAGCAGGTGATTGTAGGACTTTATTAATTGCTGTTGAGCTTCCTGGTTGAGTGAAGCTTTTTACTTTGGTTTTTGGCTCCTCCACCTTCTATTTTAGTGCACTTAAAATCATGTCTCGGAATTCAGTTAGCCCGTTTTATTTACTAAATCAGATTATGTTGACTTCTGGACCCTCAGCAGCTTCTAGTCCCCAGGTAGATAGAATTATTTAGTTCTAGGCCCAGGAGACTACTTCAGCAACAACAAAAGGAATATTGCCAATTCTCCTTTCCATCCTGCGCTACAAAAGACATATGAGCTATTTATGCACTGGGCTAATGCAGATGTTAATACTGTCCTATTAGGAATTAAGGGGTCAGAATAACTCTCACACTCCCTTTTCCATTTTGGAGCTAACCACTTCAGTGCTTTATCTGCACCAATGTAAAACTACAGAGTGCAGTCCTGGTTGAGGTGGGTTTATGAATTGTGTTTTGCGGTTAGTTTGTGGCTAGCATTAACGCCAGACCAAATGTAATGAACGAGCTCTGAAACTAAAAGGGATGGAAAGGAATTGTGTTCTGAATTGCCAAGACCAGTGAGTAGCATTGTTTTGCTGCCTGAGGTGGCACAGGAGTGTGTCCCCAACGCAGCCTTGCTTACTGGGGTTGCGCAGCTGCAACTTCCATGTCCCAGCAAGGTCTTGTGAGAGCGTCATGTGAGCTCTCCGGGCCTTTGTGAGATCTTGCTGGAAGCTGCTGGAAGCTCCTCACTTTGGCAGGGTAAGATGGGGCACCTACAGTGGCAAAGAAGTGACTACAGTGGTGGCTTCCACCAAAATCTTGCCAGAACCCAGAAGCCCACCACCACAGCTGCTTCTCTGGTGGTGGTGGCTACAGGCAATCCATTGGGGGTGGGGGCAGATCTGCCACCCCTGTAGATCTTGGTGTCCCAAGGAGACTGCTTCAAATTGCCTCATGAAAAGGTTGGCCCTGGTTTTGAGAGAGCTGTTGTCCAGGCATAGGCAAACTCTGGCCCTCCAGGTGTTTGGGACTACAATTCCCATCATCCCTAGCTAACAGGACCAGTGATCAGGGATGATGGGAATTGTAGTCCCAAACATCTGGAGGACCAGAGTTTGCCTATGACTGCTGTTATCTATAGGCATTGGTGTTCTCTGGACCCACCTTGTCCTGGATGCAAAGCTCCAAGGAAAAACAGAATCTTGAAGCGAATGGGGATTTTCCATCATGCCCCTCTTCACCTGCAACCAAGGTTTGGTAATTTAAACGGGTTGTTTTTGTCAAGTTCCTGTTTAGGAACAAGTGAGTCACTTTATAATTCTTAAACCAATCTTTAAAATGCTGGCAGCTCTTTCTGAGTGGTCCTCACCCTCTCTTTTCGTGTAGTTACCCAGAACAAAAAAGAGAGCAGATCTAGATGTGATGCGAAAGACATCATTACAAATCACAGCAGGGTTTTTGATTTATTTGTTTTTTAAAAAACACGTTAATAGCAGGGTGGGAGGAGAGCGATTTTCATTGGGATCATAGTTGGAGAGGCCAGGACCTCCCCATGTCATGCTGTGGTCCTATTTCATTTTAAAACCCTGAGGTGGTTTCTAATGACATACCTCCCACTGCATTTAGTTTGGTGCTAAGGTTTTGTACAAACCTGACAGAAAAGAATGTGTTAAAACAAAAGTCCAGAAACCCTTCAGTGGGGTCTGCATTAATTGGATTGCAGGGACCCTAGTTTTCATAAAAAGAAATAATATTAATTAGGTTATACAAACAAAGAAAAGAAATGTTCCAACAAGAAGAAGTGTTGATTGAGGAAAATACTATATATTGAGACATTTCTCCCTCTCCCCTGCCCTTCAGTCCTCAGCAAACTTTATAGGATGGGAGAAGTGAAAACAAACTATGTCAATAACTGTGCAAACCATCGCAATCCAAACCAAAGAGCTGCTGCAATGAGACTTTGGAACCAGTGGATCTTGGGCTTATTTTCTCCTGTTTTATTCTGTCGATGAGAACTTTTCTCTTAATTTTCCTAAGTTCTATATGGTTTACCATAGCTCTTAATAAAGGAGAAAAATGCTACACTGTGTTGCACAACCCTGTCCACTTTTCTAGCCTCCCCCCCCCTTGATAATCTAATTAATGTTATTGATACTAGAACTAGTTCTGACTAGTAGCACATCAGTCAGAAATAGTTACCAGGGGGTAAGCTGGCAGTGCAAAATATGAAGGATATATTGTAAAGCTATTAAAATTAGAACATGAAACTTACGCATTGGTTATTAAATTCTAGAAGAACATGTATGCTATTATAACTAAATGAATCTGTTGCGGTAGCAAAAGGCGGAGATTGTAACAGCCACCCAGAGTATTAAATTAAGGTAGAACTGTATTGCTGGATTTCTACCTGGTTTAATGACTCACAAGTTAAGCATTTCCTCACAGGTACACTGGAAGGCCTGGAGGGATCAGTAAGAGATTGCTGTTAAATTAAAACTGCGTGTCTGGAAGTTTGATGTAGTGATTGATGCCTGTTTCTCCCCACAACTAGTCAATGTGCTATATTTGATGAGTGTTTCCTAATATAAATGGGATGCTTACTTTACTAGTGATAACATTCTCCGACCCATGTTCCCATATCTGTCGTAAACTATTTACCTCAGGTTACAAGGGCCAGTTGGGACACGGGTGGCGCTGTGGGTTAAACCATAGAGCCTAGGACTTGCCAATCAGAAGGTCGGTGGTTCGAATCCTCGCGATGGGGTGAGCTCCCGTTGCTCTGTCCCAGCTCCTGCCAACCTAGCAGTTCGAAAGCACGTCCAAGTGCAAGTAGATAAATAGGTACCGCTCTGGCAGGAAGGTAAACGGTGTTTCCGTGCGCTGCTCTGGTTCACCAGAAGCGGCTTAGTCATGCTGGCCACACAACGCCGGCCACACCAGTGGCAAAAAAAGCAACTTAAAGCAACAGCAGAAGCTCGGAGAAGCTGGTGCCTAGGTGGCAGAATGCCTTGCTGGTCCTATCTGGCATCTCCAGGGTTCAGATGAGATCTAAGACAATTTCTGCTAGAAAAGGAAGGTAATGGTTTTAATCATTACATAGTTTGTGCTAGCAAAATTGGACCATTAACGGACAAGGCTAGCCTATGTGTTTTGCCTCAGTTTGGTTGACGCTTCAACAAAAGGAATATTACTTTGTAATGAATGCCACACTGATCTCAAGGTATGTGCAAGCCTTCATCAATGTACAAATGGACTTCCCACTTTACTTTAATTATAGTATATATATATGAAAAGTATTTCCAGCATGGGGGTTTGCATCAGGCTGGTAGCTCCCCACCCACACACCAAACAAACCATAATCCCCAGGTTTCATTTTAAAAAGTTTCTAGAGGCAAAATATACATTCACTATCCCTCTGGTAGAAGAGGGTTTTTGTTAGCATCCCAGTAGTGATGTATGGAAGTGAAAGCTGGACCATAAAGAAGGCTGATCGCCAAAGAATTGATGCTTTTGAATTATGGTGCTGGAGGAGACACTTGAGAGTCCCATGGACTGCAAGAAGATCAAACCTCTCCATTCTGAAGGAAATCAGCCCTGAGTGCTCACTGGAAGGACAGATCGTGAAGCTGAGGCTCCAGTACTTTGGCCACCTAATGAGAAGATGAAGGGCACAAGGAGAAGGGGACGACAGAGGACGAGATGGTTGGACAATGTTGTCGAAGCTACCAGCATGAGTTTGACCAAACTGCGGGAGGCAGTGGAAGACAGGAGTGCCTGGCGTGCTCTGGTCCATGGGGTCACGAAGTGTCGGACACGACTAAATGACTAATCAACAACAACAAAACCTGCCCCCCTTACAGCATTTTATTCCTCCATTGCTCCCCATGGCCGTGATTTCCTGGTAACTGGAGAAGTTGTTTATGATTGTTAATGTTATACAACCACAGTTTAATTTCTTCGTTTTAAAAACTGATGCAAACCCACCCCCCCAGACCCTCCAGCCTTCAGGTGTTGCTTGGAAAAAAAGACCCACAGCTTGAATGTGACTTCCTGTTCGCCTTTTTAGTCCACGATTCGTGTTGTTCGGAGTCCTCAATTCTACCAGCGGTACTGCCTTTAAACCTGCTATGCTATTACTCCTCCAATTCTCCCAACCCATTTCCTGTATCACTCCCTTGTGTAAACTGAAAGCAAAGCAGGTACACAACAACACACTATCCATTGCACAGCTGGGAACAGATCAGGCTTTATAGACTGAAAACATGTCATGCCCATTTCAAAAGAAGTTTGTTGCTCATCAACTCTTAGAACAACAGGAAAGAACTCTCTCCTTTACTGAAAGAACTAACTCTGAAAAGGTTACTTAAAAATAAAAAGAGCTAGTCAGAAAATATTTTATATTGAAAAACAGTTCTGTGCATCCATTGCTGTTGCCCTTAAATCTTAAGCCCCATAAGTAAATAAACAAAAATGAAAGCATAGCAAGGAAATTCAGCTAAGAAATCTACATAAAATATTATTCTTATATACTATATGCAGAGTAACGTATTTGGGGCAAAGGAAATCAGTTAAAATGTTCCAGTTTCTACAAATCATCACTATTAATAGGAGAAATGCAATTTATGACAGTACTTTACACCTTAAGGGAACTGAATTTAAATAGCTGAGTCAGTTTGCCTTCTACGTGTTGAATACTAAACAGGAAAGTGTTTCCAAAACAAAGCTAGCTAAATGTCTGCCAACTGAAACATGACTTTGCATCATGCAAATTTCAACACTAAAAGACGCTTCACTCGTGAACTGACCAAATGAACAAACAGCATTCGAAGACAAGGTTGCATTGGAACTTGCATTATAAAAAAGCACACATAAAACAACTAAAACCCACCCCAACATTTTATGTTACTAATCTCATGATACCTAGAACAAGACAGTAATGTACGCAATAGCCTTAATGAAAGTAACATTATCATATACCATCGGTATCAAGGAATTTCGTAGACCAGTATCTTCCGTAGGTTATATATCTTGTTATGTACTGAAGTTCTCACCCTGGGCCAGCAGGGGGATACTGTAGATAGTTTTCACTCAGGTCCACATATGCAAATAAGGAATTGAAAGTGATGTTCAGTGACTGGATAGTTACAGAAAGTTGTTACTGTTGCGTTGTAGTGGAGCTCTATATAAGCAGGCTGGCTGAACCCTTCAGTTCAGTTCTGTTCTGGGTCTGTGAATAAACAAGAGCTGTTTGAAGAATCACTGTGTCGTCTGATATGTTCACCCACAACTTAACATATCTCAAAGGAGCGGGGTGTGTGTGTGTGTGTGTTAAGGCTAAGTAGGTCACAAACCTATTATTGTAGGCTTGAGAAACTTTTTCCAGCCCCAGGGTCACTTGCCAGTGGCAGGCAGGGCCAGAGGTAAAATACAACAAAGGAATGAATACAAATTCTACCTTTGTGCCATAGGCTAGCTCCTGCACATTCACAGAACTCTCTGCTTTGCAGGTAGAAAAGCAAGAGACCTTATCAGACTTCAGGGAGACATTTCAGCTAGGCAAAAACACTGGAGGCAGCAGCTAGAGAAGCGATGTGGCCTCGGAAGAGTCCTAAGAGCATAGGATAGCCAATCACACAAGAAAGATTGTGAGGTATCGTGTAGATCTTGTACAGTGGTACCTCAGGTTAAGTACTTAATTCATTCCGGAGGTCTGCGTTGATCTTATTTATTTATTTATTTACGGCTATCAGCCCATAAAATATGTACAAACATAAAAACACAGGGACATAAAAACAGATATATCCGGAGGTCTGTTCTTAACCTGAAACTGTTCTTAACTTGAAGCACCACTTTAGCTAATGGGGCCTCTTGCTGCTGCCGCGCCACCGTAGCCCGATTTCTGTTCTCATCCTGAAGCAAAGTTCTTAACCTGAAGCACTATTTCTGGGTTAGCGGAGTGTGTAACCTGAAGCGTATGTAACCTGAAGCATATGTAACCCGAGGTACCACTGTAGTTTATCTGCAAATCGGAACGAATTTCAGGAAACAAAAAGCTTTGTCTGTGCAGCCTGAGCAGGAGCAGTCGCCATTAAGGAAAAGAGGTTGGAATGGGCCAGTATATAAGTAGACTGTTCCTGGATCAAGTGACACTTCTTCTTTAGGTTCTCAAAGCTCTTAACTTAGCTTTAAAAGGCACTCGTTGCAAATGAAGCAGTAGGACTGCCCCAAAACTTTTGTAGGGGCAAATAATAATGAAAGTGTGATTGCATAACAACTTCCCAGGAGCACAAATCATGATGAATGCATAATAAAAATAACATTGGGGGGGGGGGGAAACTCTCTGACAACTCAGCATGGACAAATGCGCATTTGAGGGGATCTAGAACTTTTTTCTTCAGCCAGTGATGAACTTATGTATCGTATTTAGTAGATGGGAAATGCAGAAAATCAAACCCATAAAAGAAGTTATTGCTACCTTAGCTCCCTACCTGCATCATATATCTGCTAAGGAAGGCCCTTTGATAGTCCTCCCTGAATAACTGTGCTTTCTGGTATCCTTATGTCAGGCCAGCATTTTATTTTTCTTCCTTTACTAACTTATTAAGAAGATTAAACCCAAGTTTTATACGAGACAAGTTGTGCCTGCAGAAACCAAACTAAGCTTTTATAGCCACATCTGTGCTTGGGTGAAATGGGAAGATGCCCAATGCAGATCACATAACTAATTGGAAAGGTTTTCTGCCACTGAGCTGTCCATTCAAGAAATAGAAACTATATCCTGCAAAGGATTTTAATATGGGGCCAGGGCTGGAAACCTTATTAGTTGGTAAGACTTTCCCAACTCAACCTCTTGGTAACGTGGCGTTAGCATTCCATGACAGGTGACTCCGAGTGAGGAAGATATTCCACTAGAATTGTTTTTCTCTCATTCTTTGTGTTTTTTTTCTGGTCAACATAAGCTTATGACGTAAGAAATCTGTTAGTCTTTTACGCTGCTCCAGAATTTTTGTTTTGTCCTTTGCGCTTTTCAGGTATTTAAGTTAGACTTCTGTCTGAAGTATTTATGTTAGACTTCTGTCTGAAGTAGGATTTCCACATTTAGAAATAAGTTAAATATCTGTAGTTTTTGTGAGAGTTTTGAGGAGAAGGAAAATACTGTCTGAAGAACTGGTGTGTGTCAGTTACCTCTGAAGTTATGGTTCTTTGTTTGTGTGGTGGTGCGAACGGCGTGTTTGTGTGTGCTTTTTTTGACTGATCTTGATTTCAAGGTGTAAATTGCATGTGATTCTAGGCTTTTTCATCTTTTTAAGAAATTATACATAAAGCACAAATGGATAATCTAAAATAACACACAGTAGATGGCTTCAGAGGCTTAATAGCGAAACAACAGAGGCAGAGGATGCAGAAGGCTTAAAAGCAAATGGTCTTCTTTTTTAAAAAAAACAACAACCCTGAAATTGGGCCTAAGAGAGGTGGGAAATATTTTTATGGACCTCTTTTAAAAAGTTGGTTCATATACCAATAAATATGTTGCTTTGGTCTTTGAGGATATAGTAACCAATGAACCATTTCGCCACCCAAATTAAAAACTAGAAAGTATTGTGAAAATGACTAAACCGCTTCTGCCACAATGGAACACCGTGACGGAAGCCAAGGCACACGGAAACACTGTTTACCTCTGCGGACAAACGTCAGCTCCCTCAGTTTGAAAGAGGAGATAAATGCCGCACCCCATAGTCGAATTAGCTGGACTTAACCATCCAGGGGTCCTTTAAATGCTGAAGTGATGCATGGAGGGATTGGTCTTTAATCCATAGCAACAGAACCTGCCAGTAACTATGGGTGAAGCAACAGCAGCCATAGAATATGACGAAGCCAGCCATGCTATAGTGGTCACCTGTCTTCCTTTACAGAAAACCGCTCTCTATTAAGAGAGTAGTCCCTTTGAAGGAGTCCTCTACTTGAAGGGTAACTAGTCCACTAGGTAACTAGTGATGACTCTAGGAATAGATAACAGGGGCCTCAAAAATTTGCTCATCAACAGTAAACACCCAGACAACAGACTGAACAAGTACAGTTGCTTCCTCTATGGTGAGATGCACTGCATCAGTAATTTTTTTCAGAATTTGTGTCCCTAGAGAAAAATGGGAAAATGTTAATTTTATGCAGATCTGTGCCATTTTTTGCACCCCTCTCTTTGGAGGGTAGTGGTGGTGCCATCGTAATTGCTGCATTTTATCATTCTGCACTAATTTTTAGAAGCAGGAGATAACCACGTAGTCATTTGCCTAACTGCATACACTTGTAACAGATATTAAAAGTGATGGAGATTAAAAAGTTCAGACAGTAGTTGCAGTTGTTCCAGTATCATTTCCAGCATATTTCATCAGTTTGCATTTGCTTCTTTTGGGTAGTGAATCATAATCCTCTTAACTACTTGTATGCAGTAAGAATCTCAGAGGCAGTTCTTATTTTTGTGGGGTTTTGCTTGCCTGTTTCTGTAAGGAGAAATTAAATACCTGGTTTAGCGTTTTTTTGCTTGCTGTTAGTAGAAAAAGGGGCTTCAGCTACAAAAGAGTTATGCCATCTACTGGCATATCTGTATATTTTGGAAGAACCATAGGAGAAAGACCGCAGCAACTAACTCAGACGATACTGCATTTTTAGAAAACAGAACCGCACAGATTGACAAAGGCAGAGATATCTCTGCAGCTATTTATTTTTTTCTTTATATTTCATATAATTCATTCACTGCTTGATTGCAAAATACCCCTAAAAGGTAAAACAAGGAAAGAATCACAACCCTCCCTTCAAACATACAAAAGTTAAAATACTAAAACAGATTAAAATTGCCTCAACGTTCTAAACATCTATTTATTTGCTTTGCAACACGAAGCTACAAATGATTAAAGTATTAGTTAAACAGAACTGGTAACAGTATCTAATTGCAAAGCATTTCGGAGAACAGTGAAACCATTTAGCATAATATGAGTATGGCAAACTGTAATGTGCCTTCATTAGCAAACAGTGCCTTTTGATTTGCGCAAATAAGAATAAACATTATGCCTGCCTAATAAAACAATTCTGTGCGTGTTTTGCAGTAAATGGACAGAAAGCTTAGCTTTTGTTTGTCAGCGGTTTATTTGTGATGCAGCATGTGTCAGGGAAACATTGTAATGACCAGCTTCAAGATGACACAGTCTTGTCGAAGAGGAAAGTATAGACCACATTTGTCAGGTGGCTAGAAAACTTGATGCCCTCTTAGAGGCTAGTGTTTTGGAGTTTCCAGTTCAGGACACTTGAAATGTATATGGAGGGAATGGAGAACCTGTGGTCCTCCAGATGTTGTTAACTTGGCCGTGCTTGTTGGAAAAACGCCCCAAAAGGCCACCATCTTCCCAAAACACCAGGGCGTCTCTCCGGTGGTCACCCTCTGGTTGTAAATCTTCCTCAGTCCAGAGAGACCGGTAATAAGCAACCCCTCCCTCCTGAGAGGAGCACACTCGTCTTCTGTCATCTCATTGCAGAAGAAAGAGACAATCAGTAGCTCTAAACTACTTTATTTACAGTCTATACACAGAGAATCCATCAGCGTGTCTGCTCTCTCTGAGCAGCAGTACAGAAGAGCACACTTCACACAGAAGCAAAAGTAACTTCTTCACAGTACTGAGACTGTGCTGAGACTTCCTGTCTCATGCTCTCAGACACTCACATGATATAAACAACCATTGTGCTGCTCTCTGAGCAGCTGATGAGATAAAAATCCTAACAGTGCTCGCTAGAGCTGATGGAAGTTTGGAACCCAACAAAAGATTCCTGCATTGCAGGGGGTTGAACTAGATTACACTCTTGGTCCCTTACAACTCTGCAATTCTCCGACGCTATGAAGCTCAGAGGGCTGCCGAATTCCGGGAAATTCTAGACGTATGGCAGCCCTAATATCTGTCTATCCAGGTGTGGTTGCTAGCAGTTATTGAAAGTAACGGCATACTGAGTTAAAGGAGGAAATTGATGTGTGGGACAACTAAGAGTTTTTAAATATTGGAACGAATCAAAACGTGTAGCTTTGCTGACTGAATTTTTGCTTTCTTTCCAGCTGAACAAGCAACAGCTGCAGATTGTGAAGGAGCGCTTTCAGGCCTTCCTAAATGGAGAGACACAAATTGTGGCTGATGAAGCATTTTGTAACGCCGTTCGAAGTTACTATGAGGTAAGTTGAGCATGGTTGTTTCTGGGGCAGTGCCTAAAATGGGTGGGAACTTAAGCATGTGTGTAAAAATCCCCGCCCCAAATTTTATAGTAGTATTTGTAAGTGTGTGAGCTCAAGGTTACTTAATTGTGTGAATACAATATCTTAATTCTGCTCGGTGCCTCCTAGGGATTGGAGTTGACAGAGTTTCACATAAGATTTTCCAAACAACCAAAAAATGTTATCCCTTCCCCCACACTGATGGTGACATGCTGCTGATCTGCTGCCCCGTCCACCACAAGTCTAGAGTCACCTTTTGACAGATTCTTCTCAGCTAGGGATGTAAGAAGGCATCATTTTCTACTCCGCTCTGGGTTTGTCATATGCAGTAGTGTTTCTGTTCTGCTGCAGTTTGCCTTCTGCCAGCAATTAAGTTATGTGTCTCACTGTCCAGTATGGTGATATTGCAGTAGAGAATACCAATCCTGATTGATTTACTGTTCTGGACCTGAGATGAATAAGAGAACATAGACAATTTCCACTCCTGTTTCTTGTTTTCATTGGAATTCTCTGACAGCCCTACTCTCAAAATCTGAATTCGAGATACCACCAGCTTAACTCTAGAAAACGAGGTCCCTGAGGTCCGACCGGAGCAGGAGTTACTATCAGGAAACTCAGAAACTAGGACCAATGAGCCCACCCAATCCCCTCTGCTAGGAGAGAAGGTCAGATCCCCTCACTTGACTGAGTTGGAGGAGTGGCTGAACAACACAAGAGCACAATATTTCGACTTTGACAACTATCCCTACATTCTGATAGGGCTGTATAAAGATTTGCTGAAAGAATACTCGACACAGATAAGCAAAGAACTTGAGCCAATCAAAATTTTCCTCTTGGAATGTTTGGGCCTGCTTACTTCCCTGACTTGGCTAATTAGGAGAAAAGAAGACTGCCGTCCCCATAAAGCAGTCAACAACAAGCCAAATGGAAATATAATCTAGTCAGGCACTGAAATACCACCAGCTTTTTAAGCTTTCAGAAACTGGTAGGCTGAAATCTGCTGATTATCTACTTATCCAAGCAGCAGTACCTCCTTGTTTCCATATGGTCCAACCCTTCCAAGTCTGGTGCCTAATAGAAACTTGATCATCAGTACCTTACCACATTCATCACTTTGCACCAAAGTTGATGCACCTGAGAGTTAAGCTACTTCATCTTGTCTTCTGCATACTTCTTAGCTATCTCAAGTAAACATCCTTTGGAGAATAGTGGAACATCTCCATTCTGGAAACCTCTGCTTGTGTCATTGATCCTACCAGCATAAATTTAGTGCATGAGCTAGAATGTGTCATTTTTTTGCGGCAAAATGTTTCCTGAGCATAGCTCATCATATCCTACATATAACAGAATAATTGACTCAGTCGACAAAATAATTAAAGCATATTCATCGCATTCATTCATCGCAGGTCATATATGTGCAATGCACAAACAGAGATATCCATTGGTGGACACCAGAGAATCATCACAAAAGATTGCAAAGATTAATAAGCAATTTTTCAGCTGTGTTAACCAGCTTTTTTCAGTACTACTGAAGACCCCAGCAGATATGATGCATTGTTAGCTATATATTTTATATATACTAATATGTTTTATTTTATATATACCAATTTTTTTTTATTTTTTACTAATATATTTTGTGTTTTTTTAAAAAAATTCATGTTTTTAGGAGTATAATAGAGTGCCCTAACTACAGTAGTGCTTATTTTACAGCATCTAAAATATTTGTCAAATATGAAAATCCAGAAATCAAGTATTGAACAACATTGATCTAGGACCTTGGAAATTGAAAATCAGATTTAATTCTGGCTTCTATTTAATTTTTCTGCCTTTCCCTGGATCTTTTCCCATTCTTGCTATATCATTTTCAAACACATCTCTTATTACCATGAGGTCGAAGCCAAAAGGCTTGCAAGCCTAATTATAGATCGCTAAGGATGGAGAGGTAAATTCCCTCCTGCTTTCAGCCCATATTACAGATGATACCACATTATAAATGGCATATGAAGAGCTTAAAAAGTCTTCTGCAGAACTCTGAATAGACTTCAAGTCATGAGCTTTTGTTGTGGCAATATAAAGGAGCACTTCCCCAATGGGAACATTTTATTACAGTCCTTTTGTAATATGGGCCCAGCACTGAGACAATGGACTATTTTGGCAAGCTGTAGAATTGATGAACAAATAGACCAACTGAATGTCTGAAGATTATGCTTCCTAATTCTGGTGGCTGTTCGCTTTGAGACAATTCTACAGAGCAGGCCTGCAGCACAAATTTGGTGACGCTCCCAGTACAAAGTAGACCTTGATCACAAGGCTAATTATCAGCAGAAGAGAGGCTGTGCTTGCAGCGATCATTTAGTTATGCAATAACTCGCTTGAAAGAGAGCAGTACTGTGCCACTGGTAATGCCATTGGTCTTGGCTATTCCAAACAACATCTACTCAGAATCGATGGGGGGGGGGGGAACTAGAAGAATCGAGTCTGAAAGCATACTGGCAACAAAAGAGAGAGGAAGAGATAATTCCAGAAGTAGAATCCAAGAGAAGAGAGGCAAGCCTTAAGCCAGTATTAGGAGGGGAAAGATTGTATTCTGGAAGAATGAAAACCCTAGTGTGCCAATCAAAATGCACTGGTTACTCTCTGGTTTCCTGTGTGCCAGAATAAATGCTTTTCTCCTAAGCACCAGCTTGAGGCTTAGCTCTTCCCTTCCACACCAGGAAACTGACAACAGAATGCTATAGAGCCTTTTGAAGCTTTGTTTAGAGTATTTATACTGTAGGGAACCAGGCATACTTTCAATGAAAGGGGGGGGGGAATGGATAGGAGGGGTAGAACTGTATGAGTACAAAGTTGGGTATATAGATGTCTGCTGCAAGGACACTAAAGTCTGGGCCCTGTACTGCTGTATGTGATAACTTTAGAAGCAATGTGGTTTCAGGGTTAGTGTTAGACTAGGGCCATGGACCAAATATTTACTTAGATTTGAAGCTCACATGGTGAGGCAGTTGCATTCTTAGCCCAAACCACATCAAGGGCTTGTTATGAGGATTAAATGTGGAAAGGTAAGTCTGTGCACCATCCTGAGCTCCTTGGAAGAAACATAGGATTAAAAAAATCTACATTTTATTATTACTAATAGTATTTGAAGGGGCTGGGTTTTCTGAGTAGTTAAGGGCATGTGTGTCATTAACCAAAGCAAGTACAGTGGTACCTCTGGAGGCGAACGGGATCCGTTCCAGAGCCCCGTTCGCATCCTGAGTAGAACGTAACACACAACTGCACATGCGTGGGTCCCGTTTTGCCGCTTCTGAACATGCGTGTGACGTCATTTTGAGCATCTGCAAATGCGCGAGCGGCGAAACCCAGAAGTATCACGCTCTGTCACTTCCAGGTCACCATGGAGCGTAACCTGAAAACGCTCAACCTGAAGCATATTTAACCCGAGGTATGACTGTATTGTATATTATTGTCCCTACATTCATAATGCAAGATCTAAAAACAGGAGATCTCTGCACTTTTTCAGGAGCTGCTGATTACTGCCCTTTGTGGTGAAACTGAGTAACTGTAGACTCATGGAAGTACCACCAAGACCTGGCCTGACTTCATCCACCCAGAGTGTCCATTGGTTCTTCCTAGTCAGGAAGGAGTATTAAAAATGATCCCTTCCTATTTTAGATGTCATGGAGTGGCTGGATGCAGAGGAGTGATGGGAAGCAGCAGTTAGGGATCCCACAAGGGAAGAAGGCTCAGAGCCAGGGGATTGGTAGTGGGACAGTGATGCGTGGTCAGAGGGAGAAGACTGGGAGGAGGACATGTTGAAAGCTAAAAGGGCAACAGGGTTTAGTGAGCAGGAAGAGACTGTGGCAGAGAGCAGTCCAGAATCAGAGGCAGAAGTGGAGGCTGCAGAGGAGGCAGGCAAAGAGGCAGCAATGAGGCAGGCTGCTGAAGAAGCCAGGGGGTCTCCCCCTCCTGCTGTGACCACCTCCTCTCCCCGCTGGTTTCCTAGAATACGCAGAGAAATATAAAGTATTGAGGAGAGTTTGGTTGCGTGCAGACACAGTCTGCAACTGCTTGGAAAAACCCCTGGAGAAGAGGGGGTGTAGGCGGCTGTGCGAAGGCAGGAACCTTCAGTCCTTGCAATGGCCTCATTGGGGCAAGACCTACTGGGAAGAGTTGCTGCAATCGCTAGGCCTGCACTGTTTCGGGGTCTTTTGAAATAAAGTGTTCACTTCACGAACACTGTGTTTTTTATTGCTGGCCAATGCCTGACTCTAGCTCCCGACATTAGCTGAGCTTTGCTTGATCAAGGAGGTTTGCCTGAGCTCTATTGTGCTTGCATGTCTGGTCGGTCGTCTTGGTCTTAACTGTTCTTCTGCATTGCCCTTGGGTCCAGACTCCAAATCGCTACCCTGTCCAGTGTGAGCAAATGTTTAAATATGCTGCTTCTTTTTCCAGCTAATGCAATCCACCCCACTTCCCAGACCATTTTTTTAAAGTCATAGTAGTTATTTGCATACTTGCGACTGAAATGTTTGTGAAAGCACTCTGTTGCAATGTGCAACACCGAATCTTCAAGAAGTTGTACCCTGTCAAATCATGAACTAATTTTTATGTAAACTTGAGCAGGGCAGTACAGTCATACCTTGGGTTAAATGTGCTTCAAGTTAAGTATTTTCGGGTTGCGCTTCGCAGCGACCCGGAAGTAACGGAGCACGTTACTTCCAGGTTTCACCGTACATGCATGCGCAGACAGTCAAAATGACGTCACGTGCATGCATGGAAGCGGCGAAATTCGACCCGCGCATGCGCAGATGCGGGTTACGTTTACTTCAGGATGTGAACGGGGCTCTGGAACGGATCCCATTCTCATCCCGAGGTACCACTGTATGTTGAGTGGAGAAACTGCAAAAACAGGACAATGTATCCATGGTTGAAATCCCATAAAGGAAAATGAGCAGCAAAGTGCTAAATTTATGTAATCAGCGTTCATGATTGCTCGATGAAAACCAATGGAGAGCAAATTTATGCCTTCAAAATGGCCTGTTCCGGTAACTGAGGACCTCTTGACAGTAATCTTGTTTGATATTGGGGGAAGGGAGGAGAGAGTGGGTACGAGGGCTTTGCTCAATTTGCATTTTCCACTACAGTGATATACTGAAAGGGCAAACTGGGAAATCAGGATTTTTACAAGCTTGTATTCTCTAAAGAAATAGTTGTAATGCTGTCGGAACAATTGTTCTTATCATGTTCCCTTTTGAAGGCTGCCTTACGATCTACCTGAGCAGTAAAGAGACTGCTTAACGGCTAAAAGTAGTCTGTAGTTGTGCTGAGGGGTGAGGGTAATATCAATATCCTTTTTTCTTTTCTTTTTTGGAGACATGCCTTAAATAAAACATCATGGCTGAAGAAATTAATTACCCGCTCTACTTGTATGGGAAATATTATGGCTGCAACACTTCTGTTTAGTTAGCAGTAACTACCTCATTAAGGAATTGGTTCCACTGTCTGATCTGCCCTTGTTACCAAAACTTTCCTCTAATTACTCAGTTTATTTATTTTTCACTTTTAGCAAACGTAAGTTCATTGTCTAGCTCATTGCTTTCAAATGTAAATAGGCCTTTTCTTTTCCTTTATTACCCTATGAGGAATTGTGTTATGGTGTGCCTACTGAATATGCATTATTTTGTCTAAATGAAGGAATTTTCCTGCTGTCCTTACATATCACCTATCTGCTGGCCATGTGTGACTTCTTCCTGCTTTCTCAATCTGTTCCCCATAGGCCTGAAGGGGGCAGGGAGGACAGGAGGGCAAGCACATCAAACTTTTAGGCCCCAATGCCCATTTCTTCATCCTGATGTGGTTGCGAAAACTTCAGATAAGCATTATGGGTGAGGTACAAAGTCCGGACGAGTGGAAGGCCAACTAGTCTTTCTCTTTTCCTGAACAGATGGAAGAACCTTTATATTGTTTACATAATCCAAAGAGTGATGGGGGGGTGGCGGTTTCCTAAAAGTGGGGGGAGAGTATCAGAACCTAGGCTGTAGTATTCAATAGTTGTTGTCTTCTATATGTCTGAATTGGTTGTGATTCCTCTGATACTGAACAGGATAACAGCTGCAGCTGTTGGCCGTCAATAGGGCTGGGCGATACTTGTAACTGCTTTTCAACATGGTGATATTTCAGGGGCTAAATATAGGGTTGCCATATTTCAAAAAGTAAAACCACTGCCTTCTAGAAATCCCCCCCAGATGTCATTTCCACCTTTGAAATCCTGGTAACGTCTGGGAAATCTCAGACGTATGGCAGCCCTACTAAATACCGTGATATGCTGATAATATCACAATGCATGGAATTTATCTTGGCTGCTTCTTCCCACCTCAGGGGAGGAAGAAGCAGCTGAAATACATCAACCAGCCCAATGTGAAACCCAGTGCCTCTCAGGCTTGTGTGTGGTCCAGAGGGGCTTGATTGAACCCCTTAGCTGATATGGGGGGAGCTCCTATTTGACTAAAAAAGGTAAAGGTAAAGGACCCCTAACAGTTAAATCCAGTCATGAACGACTCTGGGGTTGCGGCACTCATCTTGCTTTACTGACAAAGGGAGCCAACGTTTATCCGCAGACAGTTTTTCCGGGTCATGTGACCAGCATGACTAAGCTCTTCTGGCGAAGCCAGAGCAGCGCACGGAAACGCTGTTTACCTTCCCGCCAGAGCGGTACCTATTTATCTACTTGCATTTTGACATGCTTTTGAACTGCTAAGTTGGCAGGAACTGGGACCAAGCAATGGGAGCTCACCCCGTCGTGGGGATTCGAACCGCTGACCTTCCGATCGGCAAGCTCTAGGCTCAGTGGTTTAGACCACAGTGCTACCTGCATCCCTATTTGACTACCTGTAGTCAAATGGCCCAAGCTTACCACAAGGAATGGGGAGCAGGTCTACTTCTCAACCTTTTCTGGCTTACAAAAGTCCTTAGGTTTATTTCCCCAAGGCGTCTAGAATACAGTGGTACCTCGGGTTACAGAAGCTTCAGCTTACAGATGCTTCAGTTTACAGACTCCGCTAACCCAGAAATAGTACTTCGAGTTAAGAACTTTGCTTTAGGATGAGAACAGAAATCGCACAGCGGCGGCGGCACGAGGCCCCATTAGCTAAAGTGGTACCTCAGGCTAAGAAGAATTTCAGTTTAAGAACGGACCTCCGGAACGAATTAAGTTCTTAACCCGAGGTACCACTGTGCATCAAATAAGGACTGTCTTCTAACCAATTAAATCATATCTCTGTCTGACTTTAGATCTGCATTTAAACAGAAAGCTGGATCCTCCCCTCCCCCCCGCTGTGTACAATAATAGCTCTTAAGAAACACCCAGAGACTATTCAAAATATAAAGGTAAAGGTACCCATGCCCGTACGGGCCAGTCATGTCCGACTCTGGGGTTGCGCGCCCATCTCGCTTAAGAGTCCGGGGGCCAGCGCTGTCTGGAGACACTTCCGGGTCACGTGGCCAGCGTGACAAGCTGCATCTGGCGAGCCAGCGCAGCACACGGAAACGCCGTTTACCTTCCCGCTAGTAAGCGGTCCCTATTTATCTACTTGCACCCGGGGGTGCTTTCGAACTGCTAGGTTGGCAGGCGCTGGGACCGGGCAACGGGAGTGCACCTCACCGCGGGGATTCAAACCTATTTACACCTGGCAATACAGAATGCTGAAACCGCACTTGTCACATAGATCTTTTAATAAATACAACCTTGGTGGAACAAAGTAAGCCATCCATTCTAATGGCTTCTGAAAGCTCAACTAACAAAACCTGGATGACTTTTTTGAGAGAGAGAGAGAGAGAGAGCGAAGCGATGTTTATTTCCAAAGCACTTTTCATCCTGTGGGCTTTCTAAGCAGATGCTGGCAGAAGGTTAAAATTTTAAGCATTCCCTCCTTCCCCATTGCTTCATCTCTCCAAGTTGGAAAGGAACAAGAGGCCTTGGCCCTCTTTTATTTATATATAGTAAAGGCTGCTAGAGTTTCACGTTTTGCCTATTCACCAGTAGTTTTGCTCAGTAAAGGTAATGTTCCTAATGCAAATTAGTCAAGAGGCTGATACTTAACCAGCCAGGTGTGTGTAGGTAACTCTTATTAATGGGTAAGTATTGGGAATTACACGTGGAATAGAGAAGGGAGAATTGCTGGGGGGGGGGGTTTGATAAGGAGCCTCAGTATTGCAGCAGAAAAACTTGAAAGCTGTGGTCTTGTTCCTTTTATCCATTATTTATAATGCCATTATATCATACTAAATTTCAATTTTATTTTCTCCTGTATGCATTTTAAGTACAATTGTGAATGTAGTTAAAATGCTTCTTTTTCTCCTGGGCTTGCTTTAGAATTATTTGACTTCTATCTATTTCATGCAGATGCACACGTTTTTATTATAAGCCCTGGATATAAACAATAAAAGAGATAGCAAAAAAGAAAAAGTTATTAAATTCGGGCCACAGTACCCTGTAGAAATCTTTGCATGGCAGTAGAAGCTTTAATGTGCTTACTATTTTTATTGCTGTAACAGTTTGTTTTGAAAATGGTTACCAGGAGCTAACATCACTACCATTTCTTCCTTAACATTTTTGTATGCTTGTATCTTTATTGGTTTGTTTTAAAACTGTTAGGAGCAACACTCAGAACCAGCCACTCATTACAGCATAATATTTAAAGTTCCAAGAATCCCTAGATTTTTAAAAATTCTATTTTTGAGGCAACTGCTAGAGACATAATGGTATTCTTATATTAACTTCTTGATTCCCCCCTCCCTCCCCAAGTTTCCTTGTATTGATTTATAAGGTACAGCCATTTCTCTGGATATTCCTGAATGATATCATCTTGCAGAGCATTAGACTGAAACAATTTCACTCAATATATGACTTTTAGAATACATCTGAAGGCAGCCCTGTTTAGGGAAGTCTTTAACGTTTGATGTTTTATTGTGTTTTTAATATTCTGTTGGGAGCCGCCCAGAGTGGCTGGGGAAACCTGGCCTGATGGGCGGGGTATAAATAAATTAGTAGTAGTAGTAGTAGTAGTAGTAGTAGTAGTAGTAGTAGTAGAATTATGGTGCTGGAGGAGACTCTTGAGAGTCCCATGGACTGCAAGAAGATCAAACCTCTCCATTATGAAGGAAATCAGCCCTGAGTGCTCACTGGAAGGATAGATCGTGAAGCTGAGGCTCCAATACTTTGGCCACATAATGAGAAGAGAAGACTCCCTGGAAAAGACCCTGATGTTGGGAAAGATGGAGGGCACAACGAGAAGGGGACGACAGAGGATGAGATGGTTGGATGGTGTTCTTGAAGCTACCAGCATGAGTTTGATCAAACTGCGGGAGGCAGTGGAGGACAGAAGTGCCTGGTGTGCTCTGGTCCATGGGGTCACGAAGAGTCGGACACGACTAAACGACTAAAGAACAACAAAAGTAGTAGTAGTAATAGTTACCACAGTTAGGGCTCTAGGACTTACCTGTTCATTAAATTAGTGTTGGTATTCAGCCTGAAAATTTCTGGAAAAAATTGCTACCAGGAGAAGCTCTAATAACTACAGTAGTACCTCGGGTTAAGAACTTAATTCATTCTGGAGGTCCATTCTTAAACTGAAACTGTTCTTAACCTGAGGTACCACTTTAGCTAATGGGGCCTCCCGCTGCCGCTGCACGATTTCTGTTCTCATCCTGAAGCAAAGTTCTTAACCTGAGGTACTATTTCTGGGTTAGCGGAGTCTGTAACCTGAAGTGTGTTTAACCCGAGGTAACACTGTAGGGCTGGCCGATACAGTGGTACCTCGGGTTACATACGCTTCAGGTTACAGACTCCGCTAACCCAGAAATAGTACCTCGGGTTAAGAACTTTGCTTCCGGATGAGAACAGAAATCAGGCTCCGGCGGCGCGGTAGCCCCCATTAGCGAAAGTGGTGCTTCAGGTTAAGAACAGTTTCAGGTTAAGTACAGACCTCCGGAACGAATTAAGCACTTAACCCGAGGTATCACTGTTTGTGCTTTTCAACATTGTGATATATCACCAGCTAAACATTGCAATATACCATTATATTATGATGTCTGAAATAAGTATGAAACTATGTAGAGGCATTGGCTGGCTTCAGTTTTTCCTGCATTGTGATTATTGCCAGTGCCTGCTCTTGTGATTCATTGCCTCCTGCATGAGGCAGGGGAGAGATGAGTCAGCAGACAAGGGGCTGCAGGAAACGAGAGAATCATTGGCTAGCTTCACGGTTTCCCCTACATTGTGATTTTTGCATAGGACACACACACACACAAACACACATTCATGATATGTTGCCAGGTCAAAAATTATGAAGGCAATATCATGAAATGGAATTCAAACCTGTTTTGGACAATATATAAATATATCTCCCAGCCCTGGTTATCAGCATTATATATAATGCGGGAGGCTCTGTGGTCTAAACCACTGAACCTCTTGGGCTTGCCGATTGGAAGGTCAGCAGTTTGAATCTGCGTGACGGAGTGAGCTCCCGTTGCTCTGCCCCAGCTCCTGCCAACCTAGGAGCTCGAAAGCGTGTCAGTGCAATAGGTACCGCTGCAGCGGGAAGTTAAATGGCATTTCCATGGTCTCTGGTTTCTGTCACGGTGTTCTGTTGTGCCAGAAGTGGTTTAGTCATGCTGCCCACATGACCTGGAAATCTTTCTGTGGACAAACGCCGGCTCCATTGGCCTGAAAGTGAGATGAGCTCCACAATCCCATAGTCATCCAGGGGTCCTTTACTTTTACCTTTACCTTTTAAATGTATGCATTGCAAGAGCCAAGTGTTTGACACCAAAGATGCCTGTACAGTGGTACCTCAGGTTACAAACTTAATTCGTTCTGGAGGTCCGTTCTTAACCAGTGTGGTGTAATGTTAAGAGCGGTAGTCTCATAATCTGGTGAACTGGGTTTGCTTCCCCACTCGCTGCTGGGTGACCTTGGGCTAGTTATACTTCTCTGAAGTCTCTCAGCCCCACTCACCTCACAGAGTGTTTGTTGTGGGGGAGGAAGGGAAAGGAGATAGTTAGCCGCTTTGAGACTCCTTAGGGTAGTGATAAAGCGGGATATCAAATCCAAACTACTTCTTCTTCTTCTTCTTCTTCACCTGAGGTGCACTTCACTAATGGGGCCTCCCTCTGTCGCCGGCGTGTGATTGAGGTACTACTTCCCAGTTAGCGGAGTTTGTAACCTGAAGTGTTTGTAACCTGAATCGTTTGTAACCTGAGGTTACCACTGTACCTGAATGAATCATGCCCTCGTTCTGCTTGTGGACTTCCCAGGATCAACTGGTTGGCAACTGTGACAGTAGGTTGCTGGACTTGAGGAGCATTTTAACCTGCTCCACCAGGGCCAAATGCCAAGATTGTGCATATATTTTTGGAAAAATAGCATCCAGAAATTCTTTGCAAAAATGTGTAGATTGGGGTAAACTGCATACTAACTTGTGTGTATTTAGAAGAAATTCACACTAAGGGGTGTGTGTGTAAAATTTTACTGTGGGCTTTTAAGAAAACCACACTGCAATGTGGAATTGTGAACTGCACTTCAGAATGGAAAAATGAGAAATGGAGAGAAACCTAAATTGACAGATTCATTCATCCCTATCGCAGGTTTAGATTTCTGATCCTTGGTTGTGCATGCAAACAGTGGCGGGGGATTGTTTTGTGTGCTCTCTGTGCTCCAGCTGCTGCCACTGGTAATGGGATCCCAATACAAGTGCATGCCTTTAAATCTCATGCAGTCTTGAGCGCTGATTCCCTTGCGCCAAGGCTAGCACAAATTCAAATCCTCTTAAAAGTTGATCTTTTAAAATTGGATTATTGAATTAAGGGCAATGATCGGTGCTGAAAGCCTAGCATAATTATGTGTGGTTGCTGAAGACTTTCTACAGCAGCCAGTCAGGGGAAAGGAGGGGACGGGATTTAGAGGACCAAATTCATGATTTTGCAGAATAGTATATTTTAGTTATAAGTTTGCTAATACGTAAGTAATCAACGTTTAATTAATCTACCCATTAGCTACTTGTGTGTTGAAAATCAACAGTTTATTACAGCAATTGCGTATTGCAGGCTGAAATATCAACTGCATTCAAAATTATACCTCTGAGAATACATCTTAATAGGCCACTTGGTGGCCCATTAGTGTAACATTGTTGTTTTTCTGTATCCTGTGCCAGATGAATTAAGCATAATTCATTTCTCTACTGCAAAAACTTACCTAATTTTGCAGAGTGCTATGATTGAAATCTCATTTCTCTTGGTAACAGTAATAAAAGAATGTAGAGCCTGCTGAAATATCTTATCAGGCTTCATTTGGCTGCTTTTAGGGTGGGGAATTATCTGTAGAATTCAAAATGCAGCACAGTGAACTTTGCTAGGCTATGAGCTATGGCTCATATCTTCTGGCAGACACAACCCGACTATGAAAATGTCCCCTAAGCTCTTTATTCTACGCAAATGTAATGAAATCACTTATGGCACTCTTAAGAAAGCTTAATGGAGATGTTTATTATATAGTCCACTTTGAATGGGGCGGGACATTCATCTCAAATTCTTGATGTTGAAGGTAGCCTAGTTCCATCTTTTATAAAATGCAAGGAATAGGAAGATCCTGGGTGCAGCTGGTAGTTTATATGCATGTCCACCTAGCTGGAAATCTGACACTCACTGGACTAGCATATAAAATTCTGGATGTTGCCCAGTATAAGATAAGCATGTTCAGAGCTCAGATATGCCAGTCATTTGCCTTTATATCAGTATGGAGGAAACGTGACTCTTAATTTCAGGAAAACATGTTTGAGTTCATTTTTAAGGGCCAATTGTTTATCTGTTTCACTTATTTTGGTACTGGGTGTGGTGTGGGACACTTTGACGCAGGCTGATGTTGGTTATTGCGGGATTATTATGATATGTGCAGGGACCTTCCAGTTATTTGATATAATTTTGAGGCCCTGAGATTCCAAACAGCGTTCGCCAAAAGCAAAGTATCTTGGCGGTTAACAATGTTGAATTTGGCACTGGCTGTTTGTGTGTATGTGAAGAGAGGCCTGCCAAAGCAACCTGGTTTTACAAATGAAGAGGAACATAGTCTGTACTATAAAGAATACAGTGGTACCTCGGGTTAAGAACTTAATTCGTTCTGGAGGTCTGTTCTTAACCTGAAACTGGTCTTAACCTGAAGCACCACTTTAGCTAATGGGGCCTCCTGCTGCCACTGCTGCATGATTTCTGTTCTCATCCTGAAGCAAAGTTCTTAACCGGAGGTAATATTTCTGGGTTAGCGGAGTCTGTAACCTGAAGCGTGTGTAACCCGAGGAACCACTGTACTTCATACCGACTGCAGTTTGTTTTGCTGGACCTTTTGGGATTTACTTTGCTCCAAAACAATTGGCATTTTTATATTGTGGATGGAGAGTTGTATTAGCTCAATTTTGTCACACCGCTGGCCTGAGGTGGCCATAGAAAGAAAAAAGAAACCAAGCACAACATTTCAACCTGGATAGCTCAGTTGGTTAGAGCACTGTGCTGATAACACCAAGGTTGCAGGTTTGATCCCTGGATGGGACAGGGGACTGGACTAGATTATCCTTAGGGTCCCTTCGAACTCTACAATTCTATTATTCTATGTGGCTGAAAAGCAATGCTCTAATGTTTTGCATATGCAAGACTGCCCTTAACATTTAGCATGGCCCCCAGTATTAGCAACTTTGGCAGCCATGCAGCAAAACTTGTAAAGTAAGGTTTGGGGGATCTGAGATTCTCCTCCTCTCTCACAAGCAGAAACTAGGACGGAAAACATTGAGGAGCTGGCAAGAGAAGAAGCGCTGCCTCTGTAGAGATTCAATTTAAGAGGAGGCTAAAAGGTGATACTGGAAGAATGCTCTTTAATCTGAGACATGACTTGGGAACATATGAAAGAGTGGCTGCTGGAACAGAGCAAAGGCCCAGCATCCTGGTCTCACAGCAGCGGCGGTGTTGCCTATGGGAAGACTGCAAGTAGGAGTTCAGCACAACAGTACTGTTGATGTCCAGCGGCTGGTATTCAGGGGCACCCTGAACTTAGAGGTATGACAGGGCCATTGTGACTAGCAGCCATCAATAGTCTTGTTCTTCATTAATCTTCCTAACCCCATTTAATCCCATCCAAGTTGGAGGCCATGTCTACATCTGAATTCTAGAGTTTAACTGTGCGAAGAAGTACCGTCCATCGTGAATGGTCCAGTGCTCACGATGATCAGAGTTTCCAGTTGTCATTTGGTGTGGCAGGTGAGGGGAAGGCTGCAAGAATGACACAAGAGACTGGTATAGGGATGAATGAGGCCACAACTTTTTTGATTACAGGAAAGAGTAGGTTTGGCTAAGGCATTGGGCGTAGGGCTGCCATATTTCAAAAAGTGAAAATCCGGACACAAAAGCTTTTGCCAAAATCTACACATCTGACATGGGTTGCCATACACCGGGGTTTTCCGCGATTTCCGTGTGGATGCTGTTTATGAGGGCTGAATCCTGGCTATGTCTGGGAAATTCCAGATGTATGGCAGCCCTAATTGGGCATGTATCCCATATCAGGCAGTCCAGATCTTGATAGAAACCTGGTGACATTGAACTTGTGCTCCCAACATGAATTGGGTGTCACGATCCCACACAGGTCACCACTGGGAGAGGTTTTTTGGCCCATTAGTGAACTCCTGGACAGAGTCACCCCTCCTGGACCCCTGTACCAGGGTAGGCAAAGCAACCCGTGGATCGCTAAGTCCAGTCAAAGGCAACTATGGTGTGCAGCTCTTATCTCACTTCAGGCCAAGGGAGCTGGTGTTTGTCTGCAGACAGCTTTTCCGGGTCATGTGGCCAGCATAACTAAACTGCTTTTGGTGCAATGGAACATTGTGATGGAAGCCAGAGCTCACGGAAACTCTGTTTACCTTCCCACCACAGTGTTACCTATTTATCTACTTGTGCAGGTGTGATTTCGAACTGCTAGGTTGGTAGGAGCTGGGACAGAGCAACGGGAGCTCACTCCGTCATGTGGATTTGAACTGCCGACATTCCAATTAGCAAGCCCAAGAGGCTCAGTGGTTTAGACCTCTAAGGATCCAGCCCTTATCCACTGTGAAGAAGTATTGTCCATCATGACAGGTCCTGCATTCACGATGATCACAGGGTAGCAATTCCCAAACGGAGTGCTGGAAATCTAGGGTTGCCATGTTTCAAAAAGTGAAAATCCGGACACAAAAATTGTTGAGCTTAAAAAAAAAAGTTGAAGTTTTGGAACTCTTTTTAATGAAATTTGCTTTTTAATGGGTTGCCATACATCCAGATTTTACCGGATGTTTCAGCAATTTCCTCCCGGATACTGTTTTTGACAGCCGGATCTCGGCCATGTCTGGGAAATTCTGGATGTACAGTATTGCAACCCTAGGAAAGCAAACCACTGTATCACGAGAAAATGGTTTCCATGTTTTGGGGAAGTAAGTCAATCAAATAATTTAGCCATCAAGGAGGCTGTGGAGGAGGTCCGAATCAATAACCAATTGTAGCCCCTGATTTGTAGGTTAATAAATATTGTACTGTTTTTTTTTTAAAAAAGATGTTCTATTTCTCTCCACTTCTCCCTCCCCCCCCCCCCGAGATCTTTGCACCAAATTTAGTTGTCATTTGGTCTCTGTGGTCTCTCTCTGTTTCATGGAGGGTAAGGCTATGCCCTACCTAAAGTATCAGACACCATATGCCTCTGAATGTTGCTGGGG
Organism: Podarcis filfolensis; assembly: GCF_964270895.1. Classification (NCBI taxonomy): domain Eukaryota; kingdom Metazoa; phylum Chordata; class Lepidosauria; order Squamata; family Lacertidae; genus Podarcis; species Podarcis filfolensis. The sequence goes on from NC_139612.1 coordinate 19,044,326, forward strand.
AATAAAGGTGTGGAAATTGTCGCATGTCCTCTTTTCTACTTCTCAAAGGTATTTGGTTGACCACTTTGAGAATAGGATGTTGGTCCAGAGGAGGCCTTTGGTGTGGAGCTCTTACATTCTTATGTAAATCCACAGGAGAAAATAAACATATTGATATCGAATGAGACCAAATTTGACTGAATAGGAAACAGGTTCTCATTAGAAAGGAGCCTCCGAAAGAATCTTTCCAGTGCCTATAAAATACTAGACCACTAAATATTTGATATTTTTTCTGAAAGTCAATGGCTCTAAAGGGAGAAATTACTATGACTAATCTGCCTCAGAGTTACTGTTAAAGCTATGTGAACCTTGACACCTAATTGGGATGCAGAAAAATAGTCTAATTTATAAAACTTTCCATTTTGCATACTAAAATCTGAAGGGATTAAACTGTAGCCCAAATGTTCGTTAATCTTTCTGTTAAAGCGTTGCTGTCTGAAGTGCAGCTGGGTGATTACTAAATTTAAATGAATTTAATATTCAGAATGCATTCTGAAAAGCCATTATGCAAGTTATAACTTTTTTAGCCATCATTCTGAATCAATCAACTTTGCACAGAATGAAAGAGAATGTTTTGTTACTTTTCAAAAGAGAAAAGTTCCTCGTTTTAAAAGAGAAGCTGGGAAGGAGGTGCAATCTTCTGAAACATTATTTTCCATTTAAAAGTTGTATTATGTCCATTAGAAGTAATGCTTTAGGCTGAAGATGGAAAGAAAGAGGCAGACACCAGCCTCAGAGTACAAATTGTCCACAGCTTTATTTAATTTCTACAGTCAATAAATGGATTAACATGTAATAAAGAGGAGAAGGTAGGAAGGGGCCCCGGATCTCAGACTCGAACTTAATCTCTTAAGACAGGTGTGGAGAACTTTGGGCCTTCCAAATGTCACTAAACTACAACTCCCATCAGCCCCAGCAAGCATGGCTAATAGCCAGGGATGATGAGAGTTGTAGTGTACAACCCTGGGATATCCCTGATAGATTGGGTAGGTTGCACTTCCTGCCCAGCCTGAAATGGAGGCGAATCCATAAAGGACAAGCCATAAAGTGTTAGTTTCTGTTATGCCACTGAGCAGCTGCTTAGAGTCACAAGGCTCCATTTACATTCCAGAGACAGTCCAGGCTATTGGAAGTCTCACGAGAGACTAGAAACGGATGTGGCGTACTGGTTTCCTGTTTCCTTTGTTCGGTTGCTCTCTGCTTTCGAAGAGAGAGAATGTACAGTGGTACCTCAGGTTACATACCCTTCAGGTTACAGACTCCGCTAACCCAGAAATAGTGCTTCAGGTTAAGAACAGACCTCTGGAACAAATTAAGTACTTAACCCGAGGTACCACTGTATATTTCTTTGCTGTCTGCGTAGTAAGAAATAAAGCATAGCGATGTAGCCATAAATCTCATCACTTCCCTGTGCTGGATTCTCTGCTGAATGGGGGAACGTGCCTGAGGCCTTATCAAAGGCTCAGGTCGTTAATTATTCGTCGGGAGGGCGATTCCGAAGGACTCGGAGGAAGAGGAGCTTTATCAACTTGGCCAAGTGGAGATCCCGACATAAAGGACAGATTGGCCTTTTCTAAATCATCCCCACCACCACTCAGATCTTGTGGTATGGAGAAAGTAGGTTTTCTCCTTTTCTGATGACATCAGAACTTGGGGACATCCAATGGAGATGAAGATTCAGTACAAACAAAAGAAAGTACTACTTTGCACAGTGCATCGCTGGGCAGTGGAATTTGTTCCCATGAGAAGCTGTGATGGCTGCCATCTTGGATGTCTTTAAAAAGGGATTAGGCAAATTCAGGGAAGATAAGGCCATCATTGGCTACTAACTCTGATGGAGATGTCATGGAATACTACTCAATATTGATCCAGAGTAGATTCCGACACATTGCAGGATTCCCAAAAATAGACCAGAGGCAATTAATATTTCATCCAGCAGAGCTTTACTGCTATTGAAGGTAAATGAGCATAATGGTCACAAATCCAATACATTCAGGATTGGCACTGCCCATAAGAAATCCAGTTGCAGCAGACTTAACTTAAATTTACAATAACTTATAATAAGTCTAAACCCTTAACACTAAGCATACTATGTACAGAACACCATGCCAGAAGGAAAAGAGATGGAAAGAGAAAGTGAAACCCAGGCTCCTTCTGGCCTCACTATTATAGTCAGCATGACCTTGACAGATAGAGATAACAGAACCAGTTGAAACCAGCTGTATGAAGCTTCTCTGAAGGAATAATCCAAACACCATGAACCTTCTGCTTGTTTCTTTCACACAGAGAAGCTTCCAGAACCCTCTTGAATTAATTAGAATAGGAAAGACCTATTCTTTCTATACTAAGAAATGCAAACTGACAATATATTCCTCCTCCACAGTAAGAATAGGATGCTTGACTAGATGGGCCAGTGGGCCAATCCAGTGGGTTCTTCTCATGGGAGACTGGGCAATTTCATTTCAGTAGCTCTCAAGTCACTTGATCTTCTTGTAACGGCCAGAAGGCCCACATCTCACAGGAAGCATCCTTAGGACATATGCCTTGGCTAGAGGCCAGTGCCATCACTTTCTATCCCATAGCTCTCCCCTCACCACAGGCCTTGCTGTGGATTTAGGGTGAGGTTTGTGTGTTCATTATACCCCTGTGCCATAACAAAAACGACTGAAGCATCCAAATTAACCTGTGTGCTTTGTTTTTACTGGTGCATTTACTTCTTTGATAGTTTTGTCACATTTAATTCATATGTTTATTACAACCATTGAAAGAAAACTACACTTGATCTGTCACGCAAATAACAGCTGCCATGAACTGGCAGGACAACAGGGAGGAGAAAGAGGATGCTGGCAAAGGGGGTTGCCGGGACTGGGACACACTGGGGCAAACTGGGGATGGGGAAGGAGAGGTTGGTGTAGGAAGTACTCACAGGGTGGGGGAAATTAATGAGTAAACACTTAGACTTGATTTCATTGGAACTGAGTGAAGATGGCGACTGCCAGCAGTGAAAAGACCTTTGGATTGATTCGGCAGAAACTCCAGCGTGTGAGGAGATGCTGCAAACTTATAGAGGGGAATCAGAGACATAAAATCCACACAGAAGCACATCATTGCCTGTTTTAACTCGCTTGTGGGAACAACTCAGGGGCCGTGAAAGAAGGAATAACAGGAAGAATTAGAGGAACCATTGGAAGTGACAATGAAAAGCAGTGGAGATATGAGATGATCAGAACCCTCCAAACTTGAAGCATGGGAAGTCCTATTAAAATTTTATAATCTTGCAGAATATTTGGATTATTTGATACGTATGTGTATAATTTGGAATATTTAATGTGATTGGATTGGATTGTTAAAGTGGAAAATTTAATAAAAATGATTTTTTTTTAAAAAAGGGAAGTACTCACAGGGTGACAGGGGAAGGGGCCCAGTGCACAGGAACCAGACCAGCTGGGACCCAGAGCCAGAGGGGCCGCTGTCCCCCTGAACACTGCAGGCTCCGAGACATAGGGAACAGCTGGCAGGGTGCTCCAGGAGGCAGAGGCAGGCAAGGGCCCACAGCTCAGCTCCATAGCTGGCCAGGTGTGGCTCACTAGCTCTGGGAGGAGGGGTGTGATTTCTTAGCTGGAGGAGGCTTAGAACAGGTGTGGGTCACCTGCCTCATCAAACCCAGATGCTGCAATCAGCATGGAAAGTGTAAAAGGGAAGCAGAGCTGAGGTGCTGTGTTTGCATGTTGACAGGCCTCTGCTTGGATGCTCCAGGGTCTTTGAGGGACTGTGCTTTGGTTTGGACTTTGGACACATGGATGGACCCTGGACTGGGGACTTGATATACTGACTTGCCGCCAGGTAGGCCAGGGGTTTGGGGCAATAGTGTCTTCAGTGTCGGATTTTGTTGCAGGATGACTTGTGAAGTTCTAGCAATGTGACCCCACATCCATGGGTTTTAAGTTTCAGGGAACCATGCAGTGTTATGTTCAAGGCTGCAGAAGATGACATGTTGTTGTTGTTTAGGCGTTTAGTCGTGTCCAACACTAATGGACCAGAGCACGCCAGGCACTCCTGTCTTCCACTGCCTCCCACAGTTTGGTCAAATTCATGCTGGTAGCTTCGAGAACACTGTCCAACCATCTCGTCCTCTGTCATCCCCTTCTCCTTGTGCCCTCCATCTTTCCCAACATCAGGATCTTTTCCAGGGAGTCTTCTCTTCTCATGAGGTGGCCAAAGTATTGGAGCCTCAGCTTCATGATCGGTCCTTCCAGTGAGCACTCAGGGCTGATTTCGTTAAGAATGGATAGGTTTGATCTTCTTGCAGTCCATGGGACTCTCAAGAGTCTCCTCCAGCACCATAATTCAAAAGCATCAATTCTTCAGTGATCAGCCTTCTTTATGGTCCAGCTCTCACTTCCATACATCACTACTGGGAAAACCATAGCTTTAACAATATGGACCTTTGTTGGCAAAGTGATGTCTCTGCTTTTTAAGATGCTGTCTAGATGACATAGCAGCAGAATTACCCATTTTGCTAATGCTCCTTGCATCTACTGGAGATCTTGCATTACCCTGACTCTTTTTCAGGTGCATTTCCTGTTTGCCAGAATCTCACATGGGCTGCCAGATTCAAAACAGGCATTTTTTTAAATAGATGCATTGAAAAGCAAGGTTTCAGCAACTTTTCTTGCTAAGCTGCTCCTCTTTTTCAGAGATGTCCATGAATCGGTTGACTTCTGCTACCTGAAGCACTGACGGACCTGCTCAGTAGCCAGAAGTCTTTTGTCATCTTTCTCTGTGTTGACACTAGACATCCTTTTAGCATTTGGGTAAAATGTTTGTTGGACATCGGGGGGGAAGGGCTGTGTGTCAGTGGCAGAGCATTCAGAAGGTTCTGGGTTCAGCCGCAGGCATCTTTAGCTAGGGCTGAGAGAGACTTGTCTGAGAAAGGCAGCTTTCTATATATGTTCCTAGCTGCTGTTCTCTTTGACCAATCTGGGACACGTACAGTGGTACCTCGGGTTAAGTACTTAATTCGTTCCGGAGGTCCGTTCTTAACCTGAAACTGTTCTTAACCTGAAGCACCACTTTAGCTAATGGGGCCTCCTGCTGCTGCTGTGCCGCCGGAGCACGATTTCTGCTCTCATCCTGAAGCAAAGGTCTTAACCCGAGGTAATATTTCTGGGTTAGTGGAGTATGTAACCTGAAGCGTATGTAACCCAAGGTACCACTGTATATAGCTGCAGTTCATAGGGTGGAAAAAAATCCAAGGCAGTTTGCAAGCAGAGATTTGGAGGAGTGGTAGAAACTCATGACAGGAAAACAGAGGGTTAATGCACCAAGAAGCCTAAAACATAATGTAGAGGCATACTGCACTACTACCCTTATATTGTCTTATTTTGCATCTTTTCTGATGCAAAAAGGATTTAAAATGTGGAGGCTATATTTGGCTGCCAACATTACTCAGTTCAGTCTTCTCAATAAAGTCCAAAATCCCATCTGCTGGTGAAAGAGATCAAGGCAGTAGGGAAATGCTTAATGCTAATTCAGTCGTGTGGTCGTCTTCTTCTCATAACTTCTCTGTAATACCTGCCAACATTTTTAAAGCTATAAACCAAGGATGAAATCAAGATATGACGTTGTTTGCTCCACATTTCTAGGTAAGTTAATTATTCTAGCCGGTCAGTGATATTGGAAAGGAATGCATAGAACAGCACATACCTTAGATCTGTGTTGAGTTCCTCTTGCAGCAAATAGAGGATGGGCACATCTTCCATTGCTTGCTCCAATTAATTTAGAATTATCCAGGAAAAAAATAGAGAAACCTGGAAAACTCTGTAAGCAAATCCAAAATATGAGGTGGAGGAGAATTTGGGGGCTCATGCAGCTTGCCTCAGTTTTGAGATGGGCTTTAGTTAACTCCCTGAGGTTTGTTTCAAAGCCTGATTTGGGGTAATTTAACCAGCACTTCTCACAGCAAGCGATGTAGTTTTTTGTTTTTATTTCTGTATTGCGGGGGAGGGGTTTGGCTTTGGAGCCTAAATTTGAAATTGTGACCACTGGTGATAGAAATGGCTCAAATATCATTGGTGTTTCAGACAGAACATTGAAAATGGCTCTTGCCTGATAAAAAATAGAATGGATCATGCCTGAGGTGTGACTTGCCTTTCCCAGTGGTAGAGTTGACTTCAGCAGTGGTATGTAGGACTGGAGTCTACCTGGTGCCTCACAAGAGTACAGTGGTACCTCAGGTTACATACGCTTCAGGTTACAGACTTCGCTAAACCAGAAATAGTACCTCGGGTTAAGAACTTTGCTTCAGGATGAGAACAGAAATTGTGTGGCAGTGCGGCAGCAGTGGGAGGCCCCATTAGCTAAAGTGGTGCTTCAGGTTAAGAACAGTTTCAGGTTAAGAATGGACCTCTGGAATGAATTAAGTATGTAACCAGAGGTACCACTGTATTGCAAAGATTTACTGCTTGTGATTGGCTTAAAGTTTCCTTTGACCATGTAGAAAATTGGCCAAAGGGTTTTTGAAAGGAAGTGCTCCTTGTCTCAAGTACATTGTGTGGAAGTGGTAAAAAACGTAAAGGACCCCTGGATGGTTGGGTCCAGTCAAATTTGATTGTGGGGTGCAGCGCTTTACTTTGCTTTTAGGCTGAGGGAGCTGGTGTTTGTCCACAAACAGCTTTTCTGGGTCACGTGGTCAGCATGACTAAACTGCTTCAGGCGCAACAGGACACCATGACGGAAACCAGAATGCACGGAAATGCTGTTTACCTTCCCACTGCAGCGGTACCGATTTATCTACTTGCACCGGTATGCTTTCGAACTGCTAGGTTGGCAGGAACTGGGACAGAGCAACGGGAGCTCACCCCGTTGCACGGATTTGAACTGCTGACCTTATGATCAGCAACACCCAAGAGGCTCAGTGGTTTAGACCCTGCAGTGGATTGTTGTGGAAAGCACCAGTGTTTCTTATAGCAAATTCATACTGTGCTGGGAGTAAAATACACATTCACATCATGTTGTGAAGCTGTTGAAGCAGGTTTTCCAGGAGAGTGTTTCAAGGTGTTTGTACACGTGCATTGTATTATACTTTCCTCATCTGCTGCAGAAAACCAGCTTGACATGCGAGTTTCAGTGGTGCTTAAAGTGTACTATGCCTTTAGAGTAAGGATGAGGAACCAATGGCCCTCTCAGTATTGTTGGACTACAGTGCCCATCATCCATGGACACTAGCTGAATTGTAATCTGACAAAATCTGAATGGCCACTGGTGTTTGCGCCATTGTTCAGAATGCACACTTTTCTAGATCTTTCAGCCATAGTAAAGAAATGTTTCAGTGGGCTGGCTGCAGCCAGGTCATGCAGAACTTCCTTCAGAGTATAGAATGCATTAAATCTCTCTTGAATTTCAAAACTCAAGGGTAACAATTTATGTTTCTTGTCTTGGCAGATTGGAATGATTGTATAAAGCACCAGTATTGAAGTTTATTTTCTCCAGTGGGGCATGTTGGGGAGAGATTGAGGTGAAAGCGAAATATGCTGTCTAATGGCTAAAAAGCAGAAACCTCTCTGTTGGCAGAGGTCTTCATCTTATGTTTCCCTTTGCTGTTTACTGGCACAAGTTTTAAAAACCATATTTCAGTGCCAGCAGGTTTTCAGAGGGTAGGTTGGGATTTTGCCCGTTGCACATCCAAGCTGTTAAACATAAAGCACAGAACAATTTGTATATGTGTCTTTTTATTTTTTCAAGTAGCTTCTCGGTGAAACACAGATGTTTTATAATACACAGAGAGAGAGAACTTGATGTTAGCCAAGCATTCTGCAGAATTTCAACGTATCAGCTGCCAGTGTACAGTTTTAACATTGACTGTTAACAGACTCCCCAAGGAAACAGACAGAGAACATAAAGAGCAATAGAACATTAACTTATTAAAGTTACATAGGAAGGAGGGGGAACTAGGCAGTTAACAGACTTTTGGTAAAAGAATGTGGAGCATAATGTTGCTTTTGGCTTCATCGTATGGCTTCATGGTAAATTCTGTAGACACCATTGCACTTTGACCCTAGCTGTAGCCCATTACGGTGTGCTGGTGGTGTTGATTTATGAATCACATTTGACGTGTGTCTCCAGGGCAGTTTACAAACCTATTGTAAAACTGGCTAAAATTAATTCTAAAAGCAGCAACTAAAGATAGGTTTAACAACAACAGGTTGTGTTGTAAAGCTTTAATTTTCTATAGACTGGTGTGCCTAAATATCAGCTGTCCTGGAGGTTTAGCTTGAATTTGGCATCTATATGGGACACCCTTGAAGAGTGTGGGATGTGCCCAGGGTTCCTTGTTGTTGTTGTTTAGTCATGTCCGACTCTTCGTGACCACATGGACCAGAGCACGCCAGGCACTCCTGTCTTCCACTGCCTCCCACAGTTTGGTCAAACTCATGCTGGTAGCTTCGAGAACACTGTCCAACCATCTCGTCCTCTGTCATCCCCTTCTCCTTGTGCCCTCCATCTTTCCCAACATCAGGGTCTTTTCCAGGAAGTCTTCTCTTCTCTTATGAGGTGGCCAAAGTATTGGAGCCTCAGCTTCACGATCTGTCCTTCTAGTGAGTACTCAGGGCTGATTTCCTTAAGAATAGATAGGTTTGATCTTCTTGCAGTCCATGGGACTCTCAAGAGTCTCCTCCAGCACCATAATTCAAAAGCATCCTTTCTTCAGTGATCAGCCTTCTTTATTCTAAAGAAATAAAGAAAAAAGAAAGAAGGGTTCCTTAGTGCTGTGCAAATTAACTCCTTTAATGATAACCACCCAATCTTGTTATTCACTCCTTGTCTTCTGCCTCTTTGCCTCTGGAATTCTGAATCTTCTTGCCTCAAAGAAGCATGCATTACTACTACTAATAAAAGCATTCTGGGAAATGTTATATAACAAACTGAAAAAAATTGTTTAAAGCAACTTTTATAACAACAAAACAAAACCAGAGGCTTTTTTATTAAGAATTGTAGGTGCTGAAATTCCACGGGAGTAGAAAATGCTTTTTATGTATGTGACGACAGCTGCACAGATGTTATTAGCCCAGTGATGGAAAGAAGATAAAGTCCCTACCAGAGAGAACTGGCAGATTAAGTTGTTGGACTATGCCGAAATGGCAAAACTGACCAGGAAGCTCAGGAACCAGGAAGACCAAAACTTTAATAAGGAATGGGATTTTTTTAAAAAAACATCAGCAGGACTGCAATAACACTTGTGTAACGAGAACTATGGATTTAATGGAGTTATAAAAAAATTGGATTATTTTTTTTTTTGAAGATGTAGTAGAAGAGGTTTAACAACAGAACCCATGGAAGGGAAGGTGGGAAGTCTAGGGATTTGGAGGAATCTTGTAACTCTGGATGTGATGTGGTATGATTATAAGCTTAAATGTGTAGAACTAAATAAAAATTATTTTCAAAAAGAAAAAGAAGAAGCATGCATTACACATGAATGAGACTTGTGCCCCACTATACCTTCTCCCTTTCCTGTTGTTAGGGCACTACGATTAAACCTGAAGTCTTCAGTGAACCACGTTGTCTATTCTGGAGTGGGCTTTGCAATCTCTTCTCTCTTTCTCAACAAGCAAAAATTACTGCTGATGGAAACCTTTCTGGTATAGAGAACTACTGCGGACGTTAAAACTTCTTTTACAACAGCATGGGTGGCGCTGTGGTCTAAACCACAGAGTCTAGGGCTTGCCGATCAGAAGGTTGGCGGTTCAAATCCCTGCGACAGGGTGAGCTCCTGTTGCTCGGTCCCAGCTCCTGCCAACCTAGCAGTTTGAAAGCACGTCAAAGTGCAAGTAGATAAATAGGTACAGCTCCAGCAGGAAGGTAAATGGCGTTTCTGTGCACTGCTCTGGTTTGCCAGAAGTGGCTTAGTCATGCTGGCCACATGACCCGGAAGCTGTACGCCAGCTCCCTTGGCCAATAAAGCGAGATGAGTGCTGCAACCCCAGAGTCGTCCGCGACTGGACCTAACAGTCAGGGGTCCCTTTACCTTTACTAGTCAGAGAGAACGATGGTGCCTTGTATTGCCAGCATGTTCTTAGGTGTTGATCTCCACACATGAGATGAATCAATGGCCTGTGTTACTTGGAAAATATTATTCGGAGAAAAAAGATTTATACTGTACAGCACAATCATTATGCAGTTTTCTGTTATCTTTGCCACCTCAACAGCCCTGATAGCTGAGAAGTTAGTCTTGGACTATGAAATCAGATGACACTTGCTATGTCAGGAAGGTTGTGGCCAGTTTTAGATACTTGGCCAATAGGGTTGCAGGATTTATATGAGTCAATCCATTGTTTATGCTGTCTTCTGCTCCTTGGCACCACCTCACTTCACATGGCTGTCAAAAGGGTAGGTTGATCCCAAGAACAATCTCTCCAAAACACAAACGTGGAAAGAAATGTTAGCTATCTGTGCCATCTTTTTTTGAAGAAACCATTAGCCATTGGCATCTTGTCACCTGAGCCATCACTTGGATCTTTTTTCCCTCCCTTTTCTTTTTTGCCTTTTTCGAAAGCAGGAAGGAGGAATGAAGCTTGACAGTAACTATGGAAGAAAGGTTTCATCGTGCTGGAAACCGGTTATCTGCCTCCCCTTAATTTTTTGCCTGCCTCATTCTCAAGCAGCAAGTCAGTCCATCTACTATATGAACCTGACACTTCACTGGGGGAAGTGGGCCATGTCTGAGGTGTACAACCCGCCACTGTTTGAAGAGAACCTTCCTTCAAAGAAGATGGTAGGGGTGTTGGCGATCCCAGCCGGAGAAGTGAAAGATGCCTGTAGTCTGGGCACGGATTTCAACGTGCCACCAAACACAGAGGCCTGGATAGCCTTCATTGCAAGGGGTGGTTGCACTTTCAAAGAGAAAATAAAGGTGGCTGCTGGGAAAGGTGCTACCGGAGTCATCATCTATGACCATACATGTCCAGACAAAGAGATTCTCATTTTGACCCACAAGGATGGAGGAGACATAGCTGCAATTATGATCAGCAGCCTGAAAGGAAAACAGATTCTACGTCTGATTCAGGAAGGTATCCGTGTAACTGCAGTCATTGAAGTGGGAACGACCCAGTGCTTCTGGAAGATCTATTTGTGCGCTTACTCTCTCATCCTGACTCTGGTTGCCTATTTAGTATTATGCTGCACTCCGGGGCAGATGGTGGTAAGACATGAAGAAAGGGGTGTCCAGGGAACAAAGGCAGAACTCCGCAAAGCTGTTCGTTTGCTAGCGCTGCGCAGGTTGAAAAAGGGCGAAATGGATCTAGCGGACGAGACCTGTGTGGTGTGCTTGGAGACGTACAAGCCGAGAGAGGTGTTGCGTGTTTTGACCTGCAGGCACGTCTTCCACAAAAGGTGCATTGACCGCTGGTTGCTAAAGCGTGGCGTTTGCCCTATTTGCAACCATGCCATTATCCAAAGGAACTGAGGATGATGAAGTCGCTTGCACCTCGCATGGCTTCCAGAAGCATATATAAAAGTATTCTTCTCACTAGACAGAGGAAGAACAAATATTTGTCAGAGAAAGGTGATTTGCATCTGAGGCTTTTGGCAGTTGTAATCGGTAATTAAAGTCCTAAGCGCATGATCAGCAGCTTTTAAATCTGAAACTTTTCTTTCGCAGAATAATCCCTTCAGCGATAGACTTCTGGGGTGTGTCGGCTCTTGTGTAAGATCAACAGTTTATGAGTGAGGCCTCCTAGCTCAGGAAGCATTTCATATATCTGTTCAAAGTGTTTTATTTTCTCCAGAGACTCAGAAACCCATAAGCACAAAATTGGTTTATTTTGTCACCTGAAAAGCCTCTGAAGTTGAAACAATATTTCAGCTGCATTTTTAGCAACAGAGATTCAACAAGGAGGGGGGATATATATATATATATCGGTTTTGTGTCACGGCTGCATTGAGAGGCTCTTTTCAGATTATTTTTGAACCACTGGGCTGTTCTTTTAGTGCAAACCTCTGTTGCACCAAATCCAGTGCCACCAGCGTGAAATCATGTTTCCGTGTAATGTTCATGCATGGGAAGATTGCTTTGCAACCAGTGGTCTTACTCATGGGCAACACAATGGGATGTGTGATTGAGGAAACCGGGGGGGGGGGCTACAATAGATGAGGAAATATTTTTAAAACCAGTAAAAAAAGTTCGCAAAAGTTTTGCACTTTCTGTGACAGAAGAGGAAGCCTTATGGCATTTACCACCTCTTTGTAAGGAATGTACCTCAGGTTAAGTACTTAATTCGTTCCGGAGGTCCGTTCTTAACCTGAAACTGTTCTTAACCTGAAGCACCACTTTAGCTAATGGGGCCTCCTGCTGCCGCCACGCCGCTGGAGCATGATTTCTGTTCTCATCCTGAAGCAAAGTTCTTAACCCGAGGTACTATTTCTGGGTTAGCAGAGTCTGTAACCTGAAGCGTATGTAACCTGAAGTGTATGTAACCCGAGGTACCACTGTACTAAGCAAAACCCTTCTAGAAAGTTCTGTTAGTCTGGGCACATGTGTGCAGGGTCAGATCTACTATGAAACCAAGGAAGGGAAGCTTAAGCTTCAGGGCTCCTAATCCCAGAGGGGTCCCTTTTAGTCCACATTGCTTAAAGAAGTTGGGTCTAGTACAGGCTTTCTCCAGTGGTTTTTTGGAGTACAATTCCCATCATCTCCAACCTCTGGTCCTGCTAGCTAGGGATGATGGGAGTTGTAGTCCAAATTTGGAGACCCCAAAATTTGGGAAACCTTGGCCTAGTAAATCCAATTTGAGTTGCACAACTCAAATTGCTTAATTTTTCATTGCATATATTTCAGCAATCCCAAAGTTTGAAAGTCAGCATCACAGATGCTGTACGGGTTGTTGTAAACAACCCGACTGAAGAAGATAACAGTGGTTAACCTAGAGCTTGTTGTGAAGGGGCTCCCATAACAGTTGAAGCTCTAGGACCTCCAAAATGTGGGTCCACCACTTTGTGTGTCCGCAGTGATGTAGCAGGGTCAGGAAGAGTGCTCAACCAACAAGTTGCCCGTGGTTTTTTGGCAGAGCTGCATTCTACAGGTCCCTGATAAATGCAGTTTCAAAGGATGAAAACCTGGTATAGGTGTAGTGCAAGAAAAATGTGATTTCCCAGCAACAAATCATTCCTTGGAGGAAAGATGTCTGCACTATGTACCATATTTTTTGCTCTATAGGATGCACTTTTTCCCCTCCAAAAATGAAGGGGAAATGTGTGTGCGTCCTATAGGGCGAATGCAGGCTTTCGCTGAAGCCTGCAGAGTGAGAGGGGAGAGCCCCAGTGCCAGCCCCACAAGGTCGGGGGACAGAGGGAGGCGGAACGCCGCCATCCCGCTGTCTCCCGAAGTGGTTTGGAGGCTGACGGCGGGGAGACCCCGCCGCCGGCCCCGCAAGCTCCAGGGACAGCGGGGAGGCGCAGCGCGTCTCCCCACTGTCTCCGGACCTGGTCTGAGGGTGGGCGGCAGGGAGAAGAGCGCTTCTCCCCGCTGCCTGCCCCGCAAGCTCTGGGGACAGCGGGGAGGCGCAGCGCGTCTCCCCGCTGTCCCCGGACCTGATCTCAAGGTGGGCGGCGGGGAGAAGAGCGCTTCTCCCCGCTGCCTGCCCCGCAAGCTCCGGGGACAGCGGGGAGGCGCAGCGCGTCTCCCCGCTGTCCCCGGACCTGGTCTGAGGGTGGGCGGCAGGGAGAAGAGCGCTTCTCCCCGCTGCCTGCCCCGCAAGCTCCGGGGACAGCGGGGAGGCGCAGCGCGTCTCCCCGCTGTCCCCGGACCTGGTCTGAAGGCGGGCGGCAGGGAGAAGAGCTCTTCTCTCCGCTGCCTGCCCCGCAAGCGCCTGGGGGGGAAATAATTTTTTTCCCCTTTATTTCCCCCCCAAAAAACTTGATGCGTCCTATGGGCCGGTGCGTCCTATGGGGCGAAAAATACGGTATATAACTCTGGTAGAATTGTAATATGGAAGGGGAAAAACCCTATAGGTAATGTCTATTTCTCGATCGCCAGGGGAGAGGAAAAGAGGGAAGCAATGTTCACTGACTCTGCCCTCTGTACTGCATGCTTGACACTGTCTTCCATGCATTGGATGGGGAAAGTCTGGTGAAGGGAATTCTGTGTAGGCACCCTGTGTGATTTAGAACCCACATTGAACAAGGTCTTAAATCCTGTGGGGAGGCTATATGCCTAACACTGCTTCTCCACCTCAGCCCTCCCCATCCCTTCCACACTGTGTAACGTGGCAATGGGCATTTGACAGGGCGGGCGCCAGCAAAAACAACCTTCCTTGTTCTTCCATCCCTCCCTCATGTTGTTGGAATTACAAGAGGAGGAATGTCCAGATAGGACTACCATTCAAGTGCCGATCCATAATGCAGATCTCTGTTATTTTGTCAATGGCTTGCTTGTTTTCTTGTTTCTTAACAAAAACAATTGGTGGTATGGACTATGGCAATGTGCTCTACATGGGGCTACCTTTGAAGGTGACCTGGAAACTACAACAAATCCAGAAGATGCCAGCTAGACTGGTGACTGGGAGTGGCCGCCAAGACCATATAACACTGGTCCTGAAATACCTACGTTGGCTCCCAGTACATTTCCGAGCACAATTCAAAGTGTTGGTGCTGACCTTTAAAGCCCTAAATGGCCTCGGCCCAGGATACCTGAAGGAGCGTCTCCACCCCCATCATTCTGCCCGGACACTGAGGTCCAGCTCTGAGGGCCTTCTGGCTGTTGCCTTACTGCGAGAAGTGAGGTTACAGGGAACCAGGCAGAGGGCCTTCTCGGTAGTGGCGCCCGCCCTGTGGAACACCCTCCCATCAGATGTCAAAGAAATAAACAACTATCTGACTTTTAGAAGACATCTGAAGGCAGCCCTATATGTTTGATTGCTTTTTTGTTGTTATTATTAATATTCTCTTGGGAACCGCCCAGAGTAGCTGGGGAAACCCAGCCAGATGGGTGGGGTGTAAATAATAAAATTTATTTATTTATTTTATTTATGCATGCCTTTTTCCATGTGTGATTTTCAGGGTTGTGTTTTACCTAGTATCTCATAGTATATTTTGCTTTCAATGGTGCTTGCATAGGAAGTGCCAGATACTTTCCAGTGTTTATTCCTAGATGGTACAGAGATCCACCAGAGGCCTTTAGCAATTTCCCATTCTTTAGCTCACCCCACAGCCTTGATTCCCACTTGTAATATCCCAGTTTGTTGACCTGAATGTACACAAGTCAGGGTTTATGAAGGCAGAAAGAGACAAATGGACCAAATAATTGGCTGCAGCTTAGATGTGGAGATCCTGGTTCTTTGAAAGCAGAATTCCTTATTAGAAGTGAAATGGGGAGCTCTAGTTTAATGTTGGTTAATTTGCTGGGATTATGAGGAAAGGACCATGATGTTCATTCTCGGCTTCATAAACCACACTCTGAATGGCAGAATTTACATCAGAACTGAGCCTGTAACTTTTCAGGAAATTTTATACTGCCAGAAAACTTCATGGAAGAACTATAAAGGGATTATTATTTCACTGTTTACCTTCTCACAGTAGTTACAATAGACTCAAAGCTCCCTGTGAATCACACCAATGTTGTTGACTGTGAGCTGTGTACACACCATACAATTAAAGCACATGACTTCTGCAAAGAATCTTGGGAGATGTAGTTAAGGGTGCTGGGAATTATAGCTCTGTGAGGGGTAAACTTAGTTTTCAGAATTCTTTGGGAGATGCAGCGTGCTTTGATACTAGCTGAATGTGAACATTCATGCAAGTCCTTCCACTGTGCTAAAAAGTTGCTTGAAACTGTTACTGTTGTTATAAGAAGAATACAATCACTTCTCTTTTTTTTTATCAGTCCCATTTAAAAATTAACGAGACATCAAGATTATTCCTAGGCTGTTGGAAAATTGGAAGAGAGAGCTTTGACTCTGTTTTACAATAATCACGGCATAGGCTCTTTCTCTAAATCAGGGGTCAGCAAACTTTTTCAGCAGGTGGCCGGTCCACTGTCCCTCAGACCTTGTGCAGGGCCGGACCATATTTTGAAAAAAAAAATGATTGCATTTCTATGCCCCACAAATAACCCAGAGATGCATTTTAAATAAAAGCACACATTCTACTCATGTAAAAACACGCTGATTCCCGGACCGTTCGCTGGCCAGATTTAGAAGGTGATTGGGCCAGATCCAGTCCCTGGGCCTTAGTTTGCCTAACCG